>NC_045476.1:98867241-99177149 GCF_009650955.1 Corvus moneduloides | reverse complement strand
TGCCCTTGCACACTTCTCAGCTGTGCCCAGCAGTGTAGTACTGGCTGAGTGGTGTCTGATTCAGGCTCTCCTGAATGTTGTTTCCCAGCAGTCTTAGAGATGTAAATCATCAACTGGAGCCTGCTGGCTTGTGTCTGGAAAACAGGAGTCCTTGAGATACTTGTACTTTTTTGTTTCTTCATAGAGGATATGGAACCTTAAGAGAGGTAGTGTTTCCAAGAAAAGTTGCCGGTCTAAAATAAAACTTGCAGGTCTTTTCTGCTCCTTTTGTCCTGGGTATCTATTCACCAGTTTTTTTCATTCCTTCATTTTCTAATATTCCCTCTCTGCTCCAGAGGAGTCAGCAGGTATTTTTTCAGCTTTTCTAAACTCTCACTTCCACAGGAAGGAAAATAGAATCACTGGGGACCTAAACCAGAGCAGCAGTGAATGCAGGTTGTGGGCAATGTTGGAACAGCTACTGTGTTTTACAATTTGGCACAATAGAAATAAAAAAGCTTTAAAAAAATTAACCCAATTTAAATACAGGTTTTCTGTGCCCTGACTCATAAAAGCTTGTTTAATATACCAGTAACTTGCCTGCTTCTGTTCTGAGTGCCTGGCTTCACTTGTGAGGAGTATGGAGCAAGACTGCAATCTTTGTATCACAGGACTTCAGACAGCCTCCCAAAATACTCTAGTTATATTGGGAAGTGCTAGTGGATAATATTCCATAGCCGAATTCTGTTTTTTGTGTTGAATAATCCTCTTGAATTCTGACTGTACCGTATGCATGTGTCTGGAAACACAGCCAAAATGGCTTTCAGAATGCAGCACAGAAGTTGAAAACTGAAAAGCTTAATTTTTTATTTAGGAATGAACACTAGCATTAATTAGTTAGGCCTTGAATAAAATAACAGGTTTTGGGAGCTTATTGCACAGCTGGGCACATCTAAACTCTCCTGTCCTAAGTGTTTTGGAGCAGCTTTATTTATTTATCAAGCAGAAGTGAGAATCAGGAAGATCACATTTTTTCTTGGTTTTACACTGCCTGCAGTGTTTATGGCATCCCATGCACAAAGACAGATATGCATACAAAAGTAGGGATAACATGCAAAGGTTTACAGAAGAGCTAGCTAAACTATTTGATTTTCATATGTACAGGCACATGACAGGACATGAACTTAGCACAATGAATCTGTTTCTTAAAATTCTATGCACCATATTAACTAGAAATTCAAATAAAGCCTTGCCTTTGCTTTCAAATAGAAGAGGGATTGGCATATTTTGATTTAATGCTTCTAAATTCTCTTCAGGAAAGCAAAGCATCAAACAGAGTTGGAGTGCAATTTTTCTGAGTAGGAAGACAGTGCCGCTCAGAGACAGATTATTATGTGTATGGTTTCTGCAAATCTTGCTTCACAGGAATTGGAAAAGCCAAGTGCCAAGGAAGACATGCAAGGGTTAATATAATTTCCATTCCAGCGAGTTTTGCTTGCCATTATTTTCTTTTTCTTTTCTCCCTTTTAACTGATTCATAGCATAAAATCTTCCTGGACACCTAATTATCAAGCCAGCTCACAGTCACAGCTGTCTGCTTGGAGAACCCATTAGTTGCAGCAGTTGAAGCCTCCATAATTCCCCAAACTTCCCGGTTGTGAATATTAAGAAAAGATTTTTACATGTCATATGCAATTCGGAGGTGGTGTGAATGGCGTTGGAAATGACGAGCTCTGAATGCTTGTCCATCACTCCATTCACTGGTTACAGGTGGTCTCATTTTCCACTTTCAGATATCGGCTAGCTATGACAGCAGGCACTTAATTTGCATGTTCGACAGACAACAAACGGCCCTGTGCATGTCAAAATAGGTGGTGATGCGTGACAGTTCCTACACAATACTGTCTCCTCTTTGCTTGACCTTTGACCTCCCTGCATGTCTTCTTTCACAATCAGAAAAAAATGCACTTTTCGGCTTTGGAATAAATTTGATACCAAATTGATTATTTTCCTTTCTTCTTTTTATTCTTCTTTTTCCTCCTCCTCCACTTTTCAAGTATGCATGCATCCAGGCTTTCATCTCAACGGCTACAAAACTCTGCCAGAAGAGTCTCATAAAATTTAAAAATACGCAAGCAGTGAGAACAGGAAGCGCCTTGTTAAAATTCATTGTAGTTAAATTGCTTGAAAGTTCTTTGTAAATGCAAATGTAACCTTTAAAAGAGACCTTAAGTTGGGTTAATATTTGTTAAAAATAAGATTTTTTAAAAAAATCACAAAAGTGCTTTATATTCATTTTTTCCCCAGGCTGTATATCCATCTTTATATGTGCAAGTTGAGTAGTTTAGTACGCATTTCATCAAGACATTCCTCCAGTGTTTTTATGGCTGCTGTGACTTGTATTAATGTTAAGTAACATGAATTAGTCTTCTAGCCTCATTAGAAGCACACTTAGAGTTTGGAGTTTTATTTAAGTTAAAATCCTAAGAAGTGATTAAAGTGCAAAAATGTTTGAATGCTGGCAGCTCTGTGCACTTTATTGTGTTATTCAATGTTTGGTTCCTGGAAATTGCAGCTTTTTGTGTGTGCTACCTCCTGGTTAAATCATATCAAAGGGAAAACTAAGACACGGCGGATTCAAGCACAGCTCGCAGAGTTCACCAAAGCACCTGAATTTTAATTCCAAAGATACACATTCCTCCTTGTCTAACCAAGAATGACCATAATCCTCTCACAGATCTTATCTGAGCTGCAGCTCTTGTTTTAATTAAGAATTAAAGCATGACAGCAGATAATCACACCTCTGGGGTGTTACAAGGCTTGAGATGTGGTTGTGTATCCAATACCCAAGGGTGTGATTATTCTGTGATAACCCCACCCCTAATGAGTCATCCTGTCCGGGCCCCTGTAATGGGCAAAGCACATTTCTGTTGGCTTCAAGCATCAAGCTGGATCAGCAGTGCACAGTGGGCTGATCATAGGCGATAATGGACCAGCGTGTTTTTTCTGTTCTTTTGTAATGTCTCACCTTTTTCTTTAGGGTTTTTAGACCATGAGAAGACTTGGCAAGTTTTAGGCATTCCCTCCCCCACTTTCCCCACCAGAGTAAAATCTCTTTCATGAAGCAACACCCGGTAAAATTTGATGGATATGGAAATTCAGTGTTAATTTGAGATATGAGATGGTCGCTTTGATGTGTAGCTGAAGTGCTTACAGCATTATCTTAGTGAGTTTTTTCTTACTTTCTTCTTGTTCCATAACAACTTGCTGTCAGTTTGGATGGTAGCTGAAGCCACCAGACCAGCTCATGCTCCTCAGGAGCATTGAAATACTTGAACATAGTTGATCGGTTAAGAGCTTAGGCCATAAATACAATTTACATGGGAAGTTAGTTATAGCATAGAGCACGGCAATTCCCTTACCAAAATCTATTTCTACTACAAGTGTTAATCATGACATTGACAGGTAGGCTCAGAACCCTGTTTTAGGTATCGACTCACCTAAACCCTAGTTGGGAACTGAGGGAGCCAATGCTGAGACATGAGGCAGTCCTAGCTTTTAGCTCCAAGTAGCGCTGGGACAGAGCTGCATCAGAGCATCTGCTCTGTGTGGTGTGTGCAAACACTGGTTTCCTTTCAACAGGAAGGTTTGCCAGGAAGATAAAAATGAAAGGGAAGGTAGGATGGCCATGTTTCCTGTCAGTCAGATTGTCTGCTGATAGCTCAGGAAGGCATTTTAGTCTTTACCTTTAGTCTTTACCCCTATCCACTGGCATCAGCAGAGACACCAACTGAGGAAACAACTGTTTTGCTTAGAGGGAAACAGTTGTTCAAGCTGGGCTGCTCTTCAATGACATTAACAAGTTGACTGAACTGCCAGCTCTGCTCTAGTCCAGGAAGAGACTTATTTCTGAGGTTAGATCTTATACTTCAAGGTCTGATGATCAGTGAGGCTGCAGCAGTTTATGATGGGGGAAGTTTTGTGGAGGAAATAGGTCTGAGTCACCTGGACTAGCTTGTTCTGGCCACTGTAAAAATATAAAGGCTTGAATTACAGTAGAGTGGAATGTAAGCTCTCACTTTCAAATCCTTTACCTAAATTTTATTCTTCATATGTCAAAGTGCTGCTAAACAATAAGGTGGTTGATCTGATGTATTTACTGCTGATCTTGGATTTCTCAACAGACATATCATAGGTGCCAAAATCAGCTTAACAGGCTGTCCAAGAGCAGCTGATGCACAGGATATTGTAGACTGAGGTGAAGCTGAAGTATCTGCCCAGGTGGACATAAGCCAGGAGCCATTAGTGTCTCATGGAACTTACCAAGTGAGGCTCAGGGCTCTGCTAATGGATACCCAGCTTCTTCATCTGACTTTTTGTGTCCAGCCAGCTCAGAGCACAGGCAAAGGAGGGAGACAAGCACATGTTGTGCAGTGGTCTATTTAAAGTGGATAGATTAGAGAATTATATATTTGGAGAGGGCAAGGTATATTGAGAGAAATAAGGAAGGGAAGAGGGATGCAGCCAACTCTTAAACCATGAAAGATAGTTGATTTTTTTACCCCCTCTCCTCCCATCCTGTAGTAACCCAGCCAAAGTTGAACTATGTGCAACATTAGTGATGAAATAAAACCGAGAGGGATGTGCAAGAGCTCATGCTCTGTCAGTTGTGTTTTCTTATGCATTTGCTTTTGGCATGAATCCTGGCATGCTCTCGGTGCGTACTCAGCTTTCCCATTAGAAATTCACACCTCTATTTGTAAGAATTTGTAATGAAAAATTGGAGCCTCAGTGAAGTCCCAAAGAAGAGAGGAATTGCTTTTCCAGAAATTGCTTCCAACCTGGTTTGATGACCAGCTTGTTTATGAAATTGTATTTCTTCCTTGATTTTTGTGAAAAAATAGGCCCAATGCTTAGCTGTCCAACCCTTACTTGGGTGACTGTTGCTTGAAGATCTGCTTTTACATATAATTTCCTGGTTTGTCATTTCTCATCCTCGCTTGAGAATAACTCACTCACTGATGAAGGCACAGTTTTTTTAGGATTTTAGCATTGGAGCTCTGATGAGTTGTGCAAGTGTTTCTGGATGTCTGAGGCTGTAAGGTAATGAATTTTTCCAAACTGTGGGTGACATAGACCTTATCACTTTAAATGGAAACAAAACTGGGAAGATAAACTTACTGTTGTTAACTCAATTAGTAGAAAGTGATAGAGTAAAGCAATAGGAATCAAGAGTAGTGTAGTTTATTTTCTCAGATCTCAGAAGGGTAGACATAGGGCTTGAAAGTAATTGGTAAGTTTTCTGTTACGAAAGGACACCTTTATAGCAGTGTTGCATTTGTTACCACCTAGTGCACTGAAATACAACGTTTAGTAGCATTCCATTGCCCTTGAATGTATTTGTATGTGATTGCTTTTCACTGTGCGGTTTTCATGCTCATTAAAAGAGGGCAAATTTTATGGTCTTCTTACTACAGATCTTTTTTTTTTTTCTCTTTTCTAATGTAACTTCTCTGGCTAAACAAAGAGAAAAAGAAAACACTGTGACAGTTGTTCTTGGATCGGTGGGTGACATAGTTCCATCTACCTGTCTTCATCCTTTCAATTCAAGGATGAATATCAATTAATGATTTATTGTTAAAAGCTCATTAAAATGTCTTTTGCCCTAAGTTTGACATATTTCTTTTTTATTTCTTTTTAACTGTAATTAAATAGTAAGTTTAAATTAACAAATAGGAAATTTGTACTTACATACTAAATACAGTGCACAGATTCTTCAACATGAAAGAGGTGCAACAACTGTAGCATCCAAAAAGAAAGCAAAGCAAGGCTTTGTTTTCATTCTGTTTTGTGAGAGTTGGTACAACACAAGCACAACACAGATGCATCTTTTTTGAGGTTAGATTTTATGTTCCTCTTTCAGAGATCTGGAGTTGGCATCGTCTGTCCAGCATCTGCCTCATTGGAGCATTTTACAGATCTTGAAAAACTTTTGTCAGTGAGAACAATCTCAAAAATTTCAATTTGCCTAAAGCTTATTTCTGTATCAAAAGGGGAGATTGGGGGTTTTTTAGTTGCTCTAGCATAGTTGAGGTTTGTTCTTGCTTGTTAAAATGATAAGATCATCTGCCCTTGTCTTTATTTGTATCTATGGCGTGAATGAATGAAGTACTTCTGTTCCTCTTCCTTCTCTTCTCAAAGAGTTTGACATAGAAGCCCTGGAGCATCATGCTCAGGATACAAAATCTACTGTGCAACAGCCTTGAACAAGATCCAGAATTTGAGTAAGAAAACTGAACCATGCATAGGTGGGCCTTATCTAACCCACTTTAGATTCCTGTGTCAACTTTATGTTCATTAAGCTCCCTCTGTAATCAAGAAGATAGAGGGTGATTTGTTTCAGGAAAGATCAAAGATACCTGGGGTAAATCTCCTACTGTCAGGTGAGAGAGTGTAGAACACTGTCTCTGACTAGATGCCAAACATTCAGATGGAATTTAAGTCAGACAAGTTCACTTGCACATACCTATTTTCAGCATACACAGATAGTACTCCTCTGTAACAGGAAAGTCCTGAACAGAGTATGTGAGACATGGAATCACATGTGATCATGGATTCACAGTAATTTGTTGGCTTAGGTTGGAGATTCACATGCAGGGCATGGGAGATGCAATCATAAAATGGTTAGGAAGGAGCAAGAAACAGATGGTTGTAAGTTGCATTGTTAAAATACTTCATCTAGGGTTGTTATGATGGCAGAAAGTCTGATCTTTATTATAAATTCCAAACTACACAAAGGACTTTACCCTTTTCAGGTGTGCTTCTTCATGAATGGAAAAAGTGTTGCAGGTTGCCCTTCCCAACTTGACACTGTTTTGTCTGAAACTCAGTGCCCAACTAACTGAATTAGCACATGCAATTTTGAGCCTTTCACCAGGGTGATGGTTCATCTATGTAAGCAATAAAGTTGTCTCCCAGATCAACGCACGTCAGTGCAGCATTTCTGAACCTTCATGTAAAAAGCACCTTGAGGTTCACCTATGGCCTTGTCATTTTAGAATTTCTCTTTGTTTGCCTGCTTTTTGAAGTAGGGTCTCCCTACCAATTTTGACAGTGCATTTAAATTACTGCAGCTCTAGAGCAGGTCCAAACTTAAGTGAAGATATTCTGCTTTTCCTTTGTTTACTATTTCTTGACTGTTGATGTTTCAGCTGTCAGCATGCACATAGCATGAATATTTTTTTGTTTTTAAAGTTTTGAAAAGGAGATAGAAACCTACTTCTGGCTTCATTTCTTTTTTTTTCCTTAAGTGTGATATGTGATGACAAGTAGTTCATGTAAAAGTCAATCTGTGGTCAGCCACATCTAAAATTGAAAACCTTATGGCTTAACTTTGCAGGTGACCATGATAATCCTACTGAAATAAACTTTAATTGTTCTGTACTGCTAGTAGTGACTATACTATTGCTATTGCTGTACTACTAGTGACTGTACTAATGACATGAATATAGTGACTCCACTCCCCAAATTTGGTCACCCGTTTGATAAACATTTCATGAAAATTGAGAGCATGTGCAAAAAATTTAGGAAAGGTCTCTTTCTTATATTTAGTGCTCTAAAATGTACCACTGTAAATTCCACCCAGTTTTAATTTTGCCATTACTATCTTGCCTGGTACATTTCATTGTGGGATGTCATTCAGTGTGTGTAATGGGTCTTTCATTTCAACTTATAAATGCTATCTAAAATGAGAAAGTTGTTTTTATACCACTTCTTTCTTGAATTTCTAAAATTTGAAAGAACAAAAAAAGGGTACACATTTCTCACTGTGTCAGTGAAATAAAATGGAGAAATGGTGACATTTTAAGTTTTATCTTTGTTTGTTGGGGGTTTTTTTAGACACATCTTTTTGCAAATTTATGAAATACTTGGAATAAACTAAAGTCTATTTTCTTATTGACTCCAGAAGAGCAAAACCTTACTTCTTATGTTTTACTTCACATTTTCAGTCTAGCCCAGAATCAGTGAGAGCAATCATGAGCAGTCTAAAAACTGTTTATCCTCTAGCTTCTAATAGAGAGCAAAAACAAGTGGAGAATTTTTCAAAATGAACAGGTTTGTATAAAATCTACATCCTTCTTTGCAAACCCGATCGGGTAGAGAAAAGGTGCTGATGAGTTTTTTTCAAGAGATCATTCCTAACCACTTCCTTCAATGTCAGATTCAGACAGAAATCCAGCCTTTCAGATATAATTTCTAGCTTAGTGATTTCAGGTAATCACCCAACCTTTTGACTGCAAACTCAGCTGTAGTACAGTTTGTCGTAGCTGTGTCCTGATTTTAGAAGAAAGTTTTTGTGATTAGTCCCAAGATGCTGCAAGCTGGCGAGCTCTGATTTCAAATTTGCCACCTCAGCGACTATTAAAGTCAATTCTCCTTTCCACAGGTAGTGTTATATAATTAACTTCTTTCTACCAAGACATGGAAGCATAGCTATGTGAAAGGCAATTTTTTTTTCTGCTGACCATTTCACATTGGTGTAAATTTTAATATGAATTAGAAGTTCCCTCCTTTCCTTACATCAACCAAGTTGTGAATTGCTGTTTTTCCATAATATGGCAGACCTTATATATATATATGACCCAGGGCAGAATTTGAGCATCTCAGATGGGATCCATGCACAAACTGTCTGTGGCACCGCGTCACCTCAGATTTAGATTTCCTCTGCTATGTGTCCACTTCTGTATAGAGTGGAGTTCTTGACATTGCCAGTAAACTCTTACTGGCACACATGGGGCCTAAACTAGATTCCTAAATCTCTGAGGTGACCATATGGCTGATGAAAAAATCATTTACTATTTAGTGATCTTACTCATATAGCAAATAATTATAGGAGATCGGAGAAAGAAAAAATAATCAAAATAATTGTTTAAGAGTCCAACAAATACCAGAGGAGAAAACAAATCCTGCACCTCTCCTCTAGAACTTTTAGTGTGATTTTTTGCAGTTCTCCTGAGCAGTGAAACTATATCACTGACAATTAATAGTTCTTCCATACCTGTTTCCATCTGCTACTGCAATTCCAGGCTTAATTATAACCCCCAGCGGCTATTGTGAAACAAAACGATTTTTACTTGTATTTCATTTTAAAAAGTGTAAATAATTTCCAAGGGGAAAGTTGAAATCTCATGACATAAATATAAATATAAATATAAAATGGAGATCTTAAGACATCAGATATTTCATACTGCTGATAGATAACTCCTGTATCATGTTTGAAGCAGAAGGAAACAGTTTTTCTGATTCTCAGGTTTTACTTCTTTCTGTCTTTTTCATTTTCATATGAAGTGTGTCTTTTCCTATCAAAAATTTGCTGTCTTGTCTCATGGAATGAAAGCAGTAAATACATATCATTATATCTCCCTTCACCCTGCCTCTAGCCTCCTTTCTCCAAAGCTAAAGGATGTACTTTTATTGGAAAATATCAGTTGCAAATTCTGATATTAAAGTAATAAAGATAATTGTCTAATTTCCACTGAAAGTATTAATAAAATATCCAGAAGCTCAAAGTAGGGTTACAGTTTCCAGGGCATTTTTAATAATTAATAGCTGTGTGATAACACAGACAGTAGTGTTGCAGACATCTCCATGATCCCAGCATATAAAAGTGTTTTCTGTAGCAATCCTGAAGCACTGTTATGTTGAACTGTGGGAAAGACTGCTGACATTTTTATTACATACCAAATGTAGAAAAAAAAAGATGAATGAAAAATTTAAAGGCATCATAAAATTGGTCCAGACATAATTCTGGCCAATTATATGTTGTCAGGTTCAACAGCCAAAAAAAGCAAAACAGATGGTAAACTGTTAAAGTACTCAAAATATCATGAATATTAGTAGGTTACAGGTGCTATGCCTCATACATATTATGGGATAACTTTGTAGCCATGCTTTTGTTTGTTTGTTTGTTTTAATTTGTGCTTTGTGCTTCTAATTTTTGTCAGACCAAGCTGGGCCTTTTGTGCCTCTTATAAGCGAAATTCAGACTGAGAATATATTGAATTTTTGAGGTTGGAGAATATTGATTTAGACAGAGGTGAAAAGTTAGACCACTTGAATCACTTCCTTGAAATGAAAATACCAAAAACACCAGAAAGGAGAAAACTCAACTGCTTTTGTTTTGCTACAACACAAATTGAAAAAGTATCTTTGAAATAGAAGAATTTTCATCTGGAGAAGAGATATGGACCAGATAAAACCCCAAACCATTTAAAAAATTAGATTTTAGTGAAAAGAATAATGAAAATCTTCATTTTATCCTTTTCTTTTCTGTCCTTACCACCTGCAGCTTTTACAAAGTCTTAGTTTAGGTCTTAGACTTCAGACTGAGATTGTGCTGATTACAATTAAAAGAATAAATTAAAGCAAGACCATAAACTTAGCTAATTGCAGTACTTAAATTATTGTTAGTCTATAAAAATGTTGTAAGGACAAATTTATTTTTTTGTTCAGTGCTAACTTTGATATGCCTTGATTATAGCTGCAGAATATACAAAATGGAAGGAAATTGAAGTGCATGCACTTAAAGCTATGAAATTATTTCAGAATGTTTTGTACTAAATCAGCTATATAAATGGCAGCATTATTTTTTTACATATTTTTCAATAAATTTAGTTCTCCTTCTGTTAATCAAATTATAATATTTAAACTGAATGGTATATATTATATTATGCATTAAAATAATTCTTAATTTTGTTTTGTCTGGAAGTTAAGCAGTTATAAGTTTTTAAAAAGCACAATTAAAGAATGAAACTCAAAATTAGCATTTTGGACCTCAGAGCAGCTAAATGAACATATGATTATGTGCACCTAAATACGTGTGTAAAAATAAATTGAAACAGTTTGCTGTAAAACCATACAAAAAGATCACTTAATAGCTAGAATAATTTCATCTGAGATCACTAAAAATATTAGGAATTTCCAGCTGAATCAATCTGCACTTGGAAATGTATGTAAATGTTTAACTATATGTTTTGTACTATTACTGGGCAATACAGTGGTATTCTTAAACCCATAGTGCATGAAGTAGTTGGAGTTAAGTGTAGAATTTAGCACGCACTGGGATCTCTTCAGCAACACTCTTGTCCAGTAACTGAAGAGATAGGCTGAAGGGATTTTGTCCTAGGAAAAAAATATTTTTCGGATAAGTAGAGCATCACCTGCAGAGTGGGTCAGTGCAAAATGCCAGGGTGGGGTGGAGAGGGGTTCAAGTAGTAATAGTGTTGTGAAAACAAGAAATTACCAAGTATTTGCAGCCTTGACTCCAGCAGGTACTTCCAGACATCTGGTGGGAGCCTGATTTGTCTTGTTCACTCCCGGAGTGAAAGGAGGCCAGGTAAGTTCTGGAGGTCAAATAGTTCTCAGCAATTTACATGGCAACTCCCCTGTCTTAAGTGAAAATAACCTCAGGCTTTCTTTCTGTTTCTCTCATGTTGTTACCTGCATTTTGATTATAGTATACCATGACAAGGCTGAAATCTGAATTATCAGAAGGTACAACACTTCAAGGCTTTGCTCTTCCCAATCCCTTTTTGTCAAGTGATCTGTATCATCTTTCTCATCTCCCAAACCACTCCCTCGCTGGAGCTGGTTACCCGCTGCTGTTTCCCGGTGGTAGTTGTGGTTTTCACTACCCTTTGTTGGATATGTCAAAACTACATAAACTTAATTTGTTTGTGCAGCTCACCTCTTAATACACCCTTTCATAAACCCAGTTAAACAAACATAATTTCAGCCTTTTGATCTCTTATCTTGTCTAAACCTAAATACTTTGTCTTCACATAAATTTGGGAAAGATCTCTTTCAGTGGAGGATTTCTTTCATTCTTAGTCTTGAATATTCCACTCCTTTGCTGCTGCTGTCATTCACTGTGATTTATTGTTTTTATTTCATTGAAGGCTGTTACATGACCACTCTGCTCCTTTCTGCTATTTGCACTTCTGTGTGCTCAAATATTAAATACTGTGTTCTGAGATAGCACTACCTTTTAGGAACTTGCTTTTCACATGATGCTGTTTTTTCTGCGCTTGAAACTCTGCAATGCAGTGCCCTTAAGAACGGATTGTTTTTCTTGTTTGTCCAGGCTCAGTGACACACTTTTAGGGGAGAAACATGCAATATTATACAAGAAACACATTTATTTCCCATCTCTTGTATGGGATTGGGGTAGCAGATAGCAAATGTGTACATAGCGTACATAGTCTCTCCAGTCTGCTCCAATCTGCTATTCCCTATTTACTGTAAGTTATCTGAATGGGTTACCTTCATACTAAATGAATGGTGAAGTTAATAATTAAAAGATGGTTCACAGAAACAGAAGAAAAAGGTTCTTTTAAAGTTTTGGTGATTGTCACTTAATTGGCAATATTTGGCTAGATGCACTTAGGGATTTTCACTTGTGGCTCCTGGCTGCCAAATGTACAAAGCTGGTTTTGCACCAATTCCCATGATTTCAGCACAGAGGGTTTAGCCAACAAGACTTGCTGGTTTTGCACTAAATCTTCAAACTGTGAAGATGGAATTTCCTGCATAAGGGGATGAGATGTGTGGTCCCTAGAGCAAGGCTGCCCTGATACTGAACTGAGAGGGCTCCCTGAGTACCTCCACAATTTGCATCTCTGTAACTCTTTTACGAACGTCTGCACAAAACTCTACTTCCACCAGTAAGTGGAAGTTAAGCTACCAAAGAAAAGGAAAGCAGAGGTACTTCAGCTACCTCCTTGGCATTGCGAGTTAAACAGCACTTGGCTATGGCTTCCTCCTCCCAGCTGACTCGAAGGCTGCTTGTCAGCATCACAGGAACAGTCGCTGTGTTTCAGCTTTAGCAGTCTTTGTTAGGATGTAGCATCCATTCAAACAGTCTCTCCCACTCCTCTGAGTCTGTTGTGACTGCAGTTTGCCAGTCTTTGGACACAGCCATGTGCACAGCTAGGCTCTCTGGGTGAGCAGCGCTGATGGATTATTTTGGCTTGGCTGCACTTTAGCAAAGCTGTAGGGAAGAGGTGTATGCAGCAGACTGTTGCTGTAGCTTTGTAATTTCTTTCTCTGCACTCTCAGCTTCAGGCCTGACTCTTATGTGCCAGCAGTGGCTGAGAGCACTACTTCATAATTTTGATTCAGAGCTTTTTATTTTGTTGCTGTTGTTTTTTTTTGTTTTTTGGTTTTTTTTGTTTTGTTTTGTTTTGTAAGATACATCTAGGCAACATTTAGCAAAAAGACCCCAAAACTTAAACACTTGTTGCTTATAAATGCATCTTATCATATCATACCTTATCTATTCAGTGCAGAAAGACTTTTGTTTCAGTGCAGAAGGATTTTTGTTTCAAGGATGAAGCACATGTTTTTTGGCTTATCTGGATTGAATCAGATTAGTGAAGAATTTTGTTCTGATAATATTTTTGTGCTCTGGTGTCTAATACAAAAAAAAATATCAGGTGATCAGGCTGCTGTTTTCAGATGTCCAGTGCCACAAAATCTTGACTTACCCATTCTTTGCCTTTGTTGCTAATTAAGATGTTGCTGAAGAAATTCTAGAGAAATAACTCTCTTTAATAATTTATATTCCCAGTTGATCATTCTAAACCAAAAGTTTCTTTATATACATTGTATGTGGAGAAAGGAGCAATGAAATAGAGTGTGTGCCATCTAAAACAAATAAATGTGGAAAACCAAGAAAAGTATATAAAGGAAAAAAGGCTACGTAAAATTTACTTCTCCAAGAGAAAAGAATCTTAAAAAGGAGTAGTATTGTAAAATGAGAATTTGTGACAACTAGCCCAGCCACCATTGTTTCTGCAGATAAGAAGAATTTCAGAGGGTTGTTCAGTGGGTAGATTGGTTTGGAAGCTAGCATAAGAACCATATTTTTAAAAAAATTATTTTCTTCAAAGTGTGATATTTTTTTCAGATTCCATCAGGACAGCAATGTAAGAGTTGTGCCAAATGTAGGAGGCGTGTTTCAGGGAAAGAAAAACAGTGCAGGGATATGTTTCTAATTGTTATAATTTTAGGAGGAAAAAAATTAACTTAAACATTAGTTGTTGACAGCTAAAATATTGTTGTCTGCTTTCTACCCAGTTGTTCTAGAATGAATGCAAAGAGATTAAACTCTATCCTAAAACTATGAAACTGTGGAATATCTCCCCCCCCATTTCAAAGGGAACACTACGTTGCCATAAATCAAAGCTGGTATAAGGAAATTATGGTTGAAGTCTTGGGAGCTCATTTGCTTGAAGATAACAAGTGCCTGCTGTTGATCTGACTGTTTTTATATTGATGTTGGACAATGAGTCATGTTTTACACTTTGGTAGATGTGGCTCTGCACAAGAAAATTATTTGATCCTCATTTGCCATTAATTAACAGTTGTGTGTACATTCCTTGAAAATATATTTTTGTATTAATGTATATTTTATGTCTTTTCATTCTTTGATATTTTGTAGAATGTCAGTCTTCATTTTATTTAGCCTTAGTAGTTGCTTAGTGATGGAATTTTAGTTTTTTAAGCCTCTTCTAAAAGTAGATTACTTTGCCACATGTTTTAATGCCTTTCCTTAAGTGTTTACACTTCTAAAAATATTTTGGAAGCAACTCCAGATATCTTCCTAGAAGATAGTTAGAGCACAATGCTATTCAAATTCATTTGTTTATTTGTGTTCACGTTACAGGCTTGCATGTGTGTATAACTTGTGTACTTGTTAAAGTTTGGCCGTTTCCCTTTGCAGGCCTGAAGAAGGGCTTGTGTGCTTGAAAACCTGTCTGCTTTTTCAGATGCATAAGGCAGTGTAATAAAAGATGTTGAAACAGAGCTTGTGATGACTGTATCCTTTACTGCAAGTGATACAAAAGTGGTGAAAACTACAGGGTAACATTTACAAGTAAAGCAAAAAAGTGAAACTACTGAAAATGCTTTCAGCTTATTTTCATAGTGGGCAGCAGGGGGAACAATGAAGAAGTCAGAATAATGTAAATGTAAAACATCAGTAATTGCTTCTCTTATGAAGCCAAACATGAAGGGATTTTCCTCGTTGAGTTTGTTTAGGAAGGGTTCATTATAAAATCTGAGACTTTTAAACTTTACCCTTTTTTACAGAGAACAACTTCCTGAACTATCTGTACAAGATATTTTCTGTATGCATTAACCACTGATTTAACATCTGTGTCAATCAAAACAGAAAACAAGAATAACTAGTGAGTTCCCTTTGGATAGAAGTTCTCACTCTTCTGTATTAAGTGTGTTTTCCTTATCAATACTTGTAAATGTGATGTATATGTCTTACAGCATCAAGTTTTCATCAAATAGATTTGTGTGTGTGTATAAGGGACTTAAGAAGTGAATCAGAAGTGACATAAATCAACAAATGAGGTGATTCAGAAGTGTTCTCGAAAACAAAATACTCACAAGTTTTAAATTCTCAAGGTAATTGATTTTGCCTAGCTCTGTATGGACAACTTCCCAATTTCAACTTGAGGTTTCTCCGGGGTTCAAAGAGACAAATAATATCCATAATCTCTCAAAGAAAGATGTAGATTCCACCTTGAAAATATATACAGTGGGTTACAGATGTTACAGAAAACCAGATTTTCTGCAGCTTCTAGTGTACAGAAGTCTGGATTTTATTTTTCAATGAACTGGACCCTTAGCTAGTAAAGAAAAGCAGTTTAAAATGTACTTTGGCAGCTTTAGTATGCTCAAAATGTACACTTATTGCCATATCATATCAAACACATTTGTAGCCTCTTTCACGCTAAACTTTTCTTAATGTGCTTTACAGAAACAGATCAACATATTAAAGGGACACTGTCAAGGCTGTTAGTCCTAAAAATTGACCTACTTTGACACTGGTCCCATACTGAAGCTTTTACTTCTGAGATTTGTTCTGTGCCCTTCTTCCTGGATAACTGCTCTACTCAAAGTCTAGACATAAAAATGTACAGTCAATTAAATTTTGTTTCAAAAAAGGGAATTTTAGAAAATATGATGATTTGGAAAATTCTAATTCTGTGATCTTCAGCAGTGTTTTTTCTTAAGGTGCAGGTGTAATTGCTGTCACTGTCAAGAGGAGATCCCAGTGCAAATAAAATGTGTGACTCAGAGGGCTGAATGTTTATGTCCTGGCAGGTTGATAGATACAGAAGTGAGCAAGATCTATTGGAGTGCTGCATGGAGTAAGAAGTCCATTCAGCCCAAAAGTTTGTTCTGGCTCCTCAGACTTAATAGCCATCTTCCAAAAGGTGACTTGTGTTTTCCTGGAGCAGGTATTTCCTGCTTTCCCACAGATTAGGAACTGTATTAAAATGAGTTACTAATTAACCATTGAAATTTTTGGTAGTGCCAGGAGCTTAGCTGCAGTGATTCAGTAAAACTAGAGTGCAACTCATTGCATGCCAGACTGGTAAAATAACATCACAGACTGCTGAATTTATTGCCATGACTATCTTGATAAAATCCTAACTTTTCTCTAGTGATTTATATTATTGAGAAACATTAATTTAAAAAAAAAATCATAACTTTGATACAAATTTCTGTAAAGAAAAAGAAATGGGGTGGTACCCCAGCAATTCTGGATTACACATGAATACCTAGCTCATGCTGTTTGCTAATTGTCAGTTAGTTCATAATGACGGGCATTCTGAAGTACAGGGCAGAGATACGTTTAAATACAACATGCACTGATCCAAGATATGGACATCCATTTCAAAATCCAAAATTCATATTTCTATTCTGGGCAATTCTGTTACAAAAATCCAATTCTGAGTGCACGGCTGCACATGACTGACATCTCATCCCCTCTCTATTTGTATTGGCTAGTAATATTAAGAAAAGAAATTACTTATAACTGATGTTTTCATGACAACAGACCTGATGTTTTTACAGGAAAGCTGACATTTGTAAAGTCTTGTGCCAAATCCCATGCCAAGTCCCAGATTTCCCAGGAGGTGTAATCTGGCAGTGGTTTTGCTGGATCTATACCAAAGAGAGAATTTAACATCCTCTTGCAAATAATTTGCAAGCCAATGCTACTGGGAAGCAAGTGAGCAGTACCTGTTCATCTGCATTAATTGGTTTAATGTATTTGATAGAGAAACATTTTATTCCATAATTCAGTCATACTGCTTCTCTATCACACCTGTGTAGTTTACAGAAAGACTCACACTTTGTTTCAAAAACCTAGTTCAAAGAAATAGAATAGCATTGCTATTTATTCTGCTACAGTATTTCTTCAGTGGTTCAATATCTAATAATGCTTCATGGTACTAATATTTGGGGATTTGGCTGTCATCAGAAATGAAGTCCTTACTTTAACAGAGATAGTATATTGAGAAGGTTATAGACTTGCACTTCATTTTGTAATGTCAGAAAAATTTGCTATGTTTGATTTTTTTTCCTTTGCTCTCTTCTTTGGGGAATTAATTTCTACAACAAATGGACATTACTGTTGGATTTCAGAACTGATTCTGTGCAGTTTTCATGGACGCCTCTGGCTAGCTGAAGGCTGCCATCGTATAACTCTTGCTACCAGGCATGCTGCTTGGTTGGTCTTAACTCCCATTTTCCCCCTTCCCCTCAGGAAAATTCACCGAAGTTTGTATCCCTCCTGGCTAACCCCGTAGCTGTCTTAATAACCTGAAGCTTGTCCCCAGGCTAGCTGTCTTGGTGCTATCTCATCCTCTGTCTTGAAAACCCAAAAGGAGTTAATGTGACTTCAGCAGAGGGTCAGGATTACCTGCTGTCGGCTCTCTTCAGTGTTTCTGAGCTGCTTTTGGTCCTAACAGAGGCCTCTAGCAAGAGACGTGCCTGTTCTCTGCATGCCACTTCTGACAGCTCTTCTGTGTCCACCTGGAGTGTTGCTTATCACAGGGAAAGGGGAAAGTGATCAATACAGGGTTCACATATAGTTACAGACCAAATATTTAATGCAAACCCAGCACTTCACTTAGTTTCTGTCAGCATGAATGGAGTTGTGTGGCTGTTTATGGCACAGAGGAGAAGCAATGTGCTATTTAGTTCTTGTTACCACTTCTTTGAAAACCCTAGTGTATAGTCTCCATAATTCTCAGCACTTTACAATAAACTGGTAACTGAACAATTATTTGAAACTCAAACTTAAATACACTGAAGGGTGGTTTTTTTTGAGATCTGTTTCCAGTTCTTTCCATTTATTATCTTTAATTTTTGTAATTCTCTCTAAGTGCTATGGCTGTTATCATTTCTATCTATGCTCTGACTTCTCCTGCTTTTTTCAGAATTTTCCAGAAAAAAATGCTTTCTTCTTGCTCATGTCTGTAAACTGTTTTGTAACCCCAATACTCTGCATATGAATTTTTAGGTATGTCTCATTTGTATAATATTTCTCAAGAGCTTCACCTCATGTCTGCAATTTAACTCTTTTTTTTTAATCCTTTCAGACTGTTTTGTTCTACAGTGATTGCAAAAAATAGTTATGTAAAACATTTTATCTAAGAAATCTGTAGTAGGGCAGAAGACAGAAGGCTGTTTGGATTCAAGCTTTGGCGTCTGGGTATTTGGAAAATCATTGCTGCCATCAGCTCCACAACTGTAAGATCATGTGGGACACTGTCACACCAACTTGCCTCAGCTACTGCTTCTCAAAACTGATCTCTACTGGGGAACCACAAGGTACTTCACAAGGCAAGATATTTGCTTGTAGTTTATATTAAAAAACCCCGCCTTAAAACCAGGGAACAGTTAAGGTTGGAAGGGAACTTTGGAAACTGTCTGGTGTAACCTCCTGCTAAGGACATATATAACTTCAAGGTTAGGTCATGTTACTTCTCATGTTCTTCGTATTTCTTGTTTATATACCATTTATGTGTATAGTGTTTTACATATATATATTGTTTATCATACAGGTCTGTGTTCCACAAAGACATAAGAGCGCAACTGTACATTTTAGCGTGCATGCATACACTGACACACGTGGTATATTCCTGTTCAAACTGTGGTGTATTCCTATGAAACTATGAAATACAATTTAATATAATATAAATAAATGATTGCTTTACTCAGACTGTGAAAAATGATTACAATAGTCCTGAATGTTACTGCTTTAACAAAGACTTTTCAGCTTATTTAGGCAATTTCCCTGCTAATTTCACGGCCGGAGGTCAATGTCCTTTACCTAAAAGGATTTCCAAAATGTAGGGAGCTGCATTTAATTAGTTGCGTGTTATTTTTTCCTAATGATTTCTGAGATGAATCAGTTAGTAATGATATTTCTCTTCTATTCTGGTTACTAATTTCTTATTTTAACTTCTTTTTGGTTCCAGGTTGACCTCTGCCTTGCTGCTAGAGCCTGTTACTTGTGAAACTAAAACACATGATATCTTATTTGTCCCTGTTATTTTTGGCTTATGGAATATCTGATCTTCCTCTGGTTTTTTTTTGTCTTAAGGTAGAACACTTTGCTGATTTATCTTTATTTCTCTTTCTATCATATGTAATTATTCACTTGTTTCAGTTTTAATGCCCTTTTTGCAGATGGACCGAAATTTGTGCTCTCCTGGGGTGGTCAGAGTGCTGTGTCTCTGCTACAAACATATTTGGAGGGATTCCTAGGAAAAGATTAAATATTCTCAGGAGTAGGAGAGAAAGAAATGGCAATATATTTGCAGTGATTCTAGCTGAGGTATGTTTGCTTCGCTTCATGTACTCCCAGTAGAGAGAATTTCTGTTGATGTTCCAATGGAAAGAGGAAATGTTGTTCTAAGCATGCCATTCAAAGACAGATGTTTCTCCTTCAGTAAAAGGGGTCTGGTGGCCCTCTGTGACAGCAATGATATAAAAATGCTATTTACTTGATTTTTAATGAAAGCATCAAGTACTTATTTCACATCCACTCAAAAAAAAAGAGCTGTCGTAGTTTTTCTGTCCTGTACTCACAAGGAAATACAACCGCATTGTTCTGAGGTCTGACTCTGCACTTTTGCCTAATCAGAGCAATTTTCCTGCTTGTCATGCATAACATTACTACAGCTTCAAGCAATTAATTGGATAGTTCTGTACTAAGATATCCACAAACTGAAGACTTGTGGAGCATAATAGATGAGCTGTCTGCATCAGAACTGCAGCCTTAAAGATGACAACCTGCAACGTCCAGCAAAATTTCTTTCTTGAGTGCAGTCCTTATTGCTGACATATATTTGATGTAGGCTAAGCATATCCATTGCATGTCAGTTTACAGACCTTTAATTCTGCAGACTTTTCAAATTTGTTTTGAAATTCTCAGTATGAGTTTTAGGATAAAGCCTCATAGACTGAGATCCTGCACAGCTCTGCTTGAAGATTACAACCTCATTATAAACCTCATTTTGTAAAAAAATGGAGTCTGGGTGTCTTTGACAAAGTTTTCTTGACTTATCATGAAATGCTTATGCACTGACTGGCTGTCATTCTCATCTTGAAGGAACTGATTTTGTTTAAAGCACAATGTAATGGTTTTGGTAGGGAGAGGTAACAGATGACACATGAGTAATAATGAAAAATGTGATATAAAATGATCCAAAGTGTAAGATTAAATTTCTCCAGTAGCTCAGAGTTTTAATGTAAGAAGCTTAACACAAAAATTTTTGTCTAAATATTTCTACAGTAGTGAATAGAGAATGGTCTATCACTGTAGTGCCTGTTTGGATATTATTGGCCTTTGAATCATGGACAAGAGTGAAAACATGTCAGAAAATAAGAGCAACTGAACCAAGCAAACTCAGTTGGTGTGTAAACCTCTTAATCCAAAAGTGCCAGAACCAAGTGTGGGGCATACTTAACCTGGATAAAAAAATTACTAATCCGGATTATGCACAATTGTTATTATTTGAATAATCTTTTTTATTAAAACTTCTATTTTGAAAGCCAGCTAGCCTTGTTAAAACTTGATGAAAATACACATTCTGGAGATGATAAAGAAGTGTGGTGACTAACTTAGAGATCAGGGAAGGCCAAAATTATGCACCTGTTTATATGCATTACTTCTTAGTAATTCTTGGTACTTCTTAATTAAGTTTGATTATGTGTATTAAGAGTCTGTACTTCCATTATAATCAGTAGTAACTTTCTCTGTCTGCTCTCATGAGTTACATAAAATGGGTAAAAGGCATGGAATACCTGTAATTCTCCAATGAGTGTTATGAGATCTGCTTTCAGATTTAGATACCTATGTATGATGGGTTGCATTCATATTCTCCCACTAACTTTTTTAGGTCATAATATCACATATTTTTTATTGTAAACCATTTATTTGATAACAGTTACAGTTTTCTTATTTAATACAGCCATCTCATAGCATCTTTTAAACTTACTAGTTATTTCAACTTCAGCAGTTAAATAGCTGTGACTATATTTTGAATGCCTATACTAGGGCTTTCTCCTTTAATTCTTAGATCTGTGGGGTGTTGCACACTTGCCCAGTACTGTGGGCTTTCTGTCCACATGCTTCACATAATTGATTCAAATCATGTTCAGGACAGACTAGAGCAATTTATGGAGCAACATGAACTTAGAGTTGTTAGCTCACTACTTTCTTCCCTTTTGTCCAGACTGGTCATGGCTGTTCCAGGATAAACGGGATTGGGTTGTGGCCAAGTAGATGCTGACAGTGTAGAAAAGAATCTAGCTGGACTGCTGAAGTCCTGCCCAGAGAACTTAGAGCTTGCCAACATCCTGCTGTAATTTCTGAGTCAGGTAATATCCTTTCCATAACAGCCATTTAGGAACAAAAAATCTTTTGAAACTCTTGATTGAGGGCAGCCATTGTCACATTAAGTAAAGTTCCTCTCAGCAATTAACAAATTGACTGGTTTCAGTAGTGCCAGGGCTTTACAGTCCTGTTTTTAGGAATTATAATGGTGTTCACTGTCATCCAGGAGGAGCAAAAAAGACAAAATGTTAAGAAAAATTGTTTTTTCTTTGTTTTTTGAATTAGATGCATTAAACGACAACAACAAAATGGCTAAAAAACAGTAAAAACAACAAAACAAAAATAATAAATGTTAAAGGTGAAACCTGTCTTGGAATAGAATAGGAGAGAAGCTGCAAATCTACATCTAAGGACATTTTTTATGCAGGGAAAAGATGTGGGCAACTTGATTATTTGAGGGGATTTGCTGGCATGAAGTTTAAGAAAAGCTAAAAAGGGAAAAGCCCACCTTGTCAGGCCTTGGTAGTACAATATGTAAGCAGCCTTTGTTGCTGTTACTGTAAATGTATGTACCTAAATTGGTGCTAATAGTAAAGATGAAGCTTTCCATGTCAGTGTTAAATTGCAGAACTAGTGCTTTTTTTGGGGGGGGTGACCTTCCCCTTGCTGGTGACACATAATCCTTTGCCTTCACACAATGTCATAAACTACATTTTTCTCTTCCTGCTTTGCTCTGGCAGTATTTGTCATGTATCATTTCTTTCTGCCCCTGCTTCAGAGGAACAGGAGTTCAATCAATTCGCTATTTTTATTTGTGCACATTGTCCTCGTCCAGTCACTCTGTAGCACCTGACACTTTCCTTTTCCCCTTCCCCTCCCCCTTCTCCGTCTCTCTTTTGTAAAGGATTGAACTGTGTTTCATACCCTCATCCTTTCAAAATGCAGTGTACCTTTCTAAACGATGGCAACCTTCTGACAAGGCAAGGAGATGAGAAAGCTGAATGCCACATCAGGAGGACCTGCTCTGTTTGCTGTGACAACAGGGGAGGAACACACTGACTTTCTCCATTTAGGTCTGAAAGCCCCTCTGCTGTGTTTCTGACAGAGAGGGAGGGAAGGTGGGGACCCAAACTGCTGGTCCTCTTCTGTGCTGCCACTAAGCCCAGCCCTCATCACTCTCCCTCCCTCCCCTTCCTTCCCCTTTCTCTTCCTTCTGTCTTCCTAACAGCCAAAGGAAGGGTAAAGTAGAGAAGGTTTTTCTGAGAATTATGCAATTCATATCAAAATAGGAGAATTACCCTTTCTTGACCAAAAAAGCAGAGAGACTAAGAGAAGCTAATTTGTGTCGAAGTGTGTCACAGGCACTGTGTTTGTGGATTCCAGCCTGGATAAGTAGTTGTTTTAGTCCTGAATTCTCTTTAAAGAAAAAGAACAATTCTCTTTTTTGTTTTTCTTTTGCCTAGTAAGCTCCTCATTTACATAAACCTGTCAAGTGTTATGACATTTAATGTTAAATAATGCCACTTTCATTATTTTACTGTGGGTCTGCTGCACTCTCTAAGAACCACTGGTATGAAATGTAAATTTTTGTGAGAGTGTCATAACCAGGGACATGGGAAGAAACCCAGCAAAGAAGTCTGTTACAGGAACCATCAGAAGGGCAGACACCTTCCTGTCTCTGTCACTCCCTTGTGGGGCAATACTCTGTTTGAACTTGCCTTGCAATAATATTCTTTAATGTCATCCTCAAAATCATGCTTTTGCCAACAGTAGTAACAATAGAAAAGAAAGCTTAAGCTGAAGTGCTCAGCTAGTCTATAGATGTTATTGCTAAGGAGCAGGAGATCAGGTTCAAGACTAAAAGGCAAAATCATAATCTCAAGGATTTTGTTCAACCTGCAAAGTGATAAAGGGAAATTTGAATGTCATTTTGTGATGCCAGAACTTAAATCATAAGAAATATGGAATATATGAAATATATGCAAACCTAAATGCTGAAAAATTTAGATACAGTTTTCCTACTGTTAACATAAACAGGAAAAAAAACCTCCTTACACTATTTTCCTCTTTTTCTGCACTGTTCAGTCTGGAACTTCTGGTGCTGAAATACATTAAGAAGTAACAACATATCATGTTCATTCTGAAAAGTAATGCATATGCAATAGGTTGTGAATTAAAAACCCTGACAACTTTCTTGTGATGGATAAGTAATTTAATCTGTTTCATCTTACAGAAAGAGAAGATGAGACAGGAGGACGGTTGGAAAAGTTTTTTTTCTCTTCTTATTTCTGTATTCAATCTAGTATCTCTACTAAACCGTAAGAGAGAGACTGTCCTCATAAAATTCCAGCTCAGGTTTGAAAATCCAGGTGTTCTGAATAAGCATAAAATTTTGTGTGCTCCCTTCTAAAAAAAAAGTTCAAAAGACTTAGAAGTTTTGTGTAATTGGGATAAGCAACAAGATTTCATGCTTAACCAAACAGTACTAAACCTCTCAGTCTTTGAACTTTTCCTTAGAAGGGAGCACTAGTTATAGAGATGGGAAGAGGGGTTCCAGGAAGGAGAAAGTATAGAGAAAAGAGAAGGGGTAACTGTGTGTGTCTGTGTTTTTCTGTGTGTGAATATGGAAGTGTCTTTTTGCAGTGGTAAGGAAGATTTACTTTGAAGGCAGCAAAAAGGGAAAAGATCATGGAAGTATTGCATGTACAGTCCAGCATTGTGTACAGGATTAAGCTTTTAGGTCCAGTCAAAGGAGCTAAACTTGTATTGCAGCACATGCATATTCTTGGTCAGTTTATCATAGTATTTGGAAATCAATCCATGTATATTACAATGGATTGGGATCCAACTTCAAATTCTGCTATAAAAATAGATATGAAATTTATGAAGTGATAACCTAATTTTCTTCCTTGCATTGAAAACAACAAAGTAACTGCATTAAGACAGGCTATTAGAATAACTGCAGCTCAGGATTGCTTGGCCTTTAAAGTGTTTTTCACAAATGCAGATTGTTTCAATGAAATACAGGCTTGATGATTGTTAATCAGAACAGAATTTATAATAAAGTTGTTATATGCTCATGTTTACAGTGGCTAAAGCAATGATTTTAAGATAGGATATAACAAGAAATAATAAAATAATAGAATCAAAATTACTTTAAAAAGGCAAACATATCCAAATCCCATACCAGAATGAACTATGGCTGCTTTTTTGAGCTCTTTAATACTTTGGTGGTCAAACTGGAAGGTCTAATGGGAACTGTATCTTCTATGGGCTGAATGAAAGTAATGAATGTAATTCGGAAATTTGAAACTATGATTTAACTGAATACTCATTTAACTGACTTGAAAACTGTTTTCCTAAGTAGTGTTTGTTCACAACTACCCCTATTAGTGCCATCCATTAAGTATTCACTGAGAATCTAATTCTGATTTATTTTATTTGGATAACAAAGTTTTTATTGAATTCAATGATGAGAAACTTAGGTACCTTTAATATTCAAAACAGCTTATAACATATTTTTGAGGCTATATAAAAAGCATGCTAGGTGTTGTCAAGTCTAAATCTATGTTAAATTAGAGAATTCTGAAGTTAAAACTCACAGATATAAATTTAATCTAGAGAAGCCGACAGATTCATATGACATTGTAAATTACCATCACAGGAAAAGCCCCTGGCTTCATACTACTTTTTAAAGCATGGACACTCTAAGTTATGGTTTTTTGTATTGCTATGGTGAAATAATTTAACTGACTGTATTTGCATCTCTGGTACTTATTGATTTAAAAATGTTAAGGTTTATGAGTTGAAACTTGTTACTGAAATTTAAGAGTGTACTATACACATGTTAGACTAACTGTGCCATCAACTCAGTCAATTAATCTAGGTAACATAACTTCAGTTGCCTTGAGCATTGCAGGCTCAAAGCCTGCCTGAGAAACTCAGGAAATCAATTACAAACAACCTTTAGGATGCTGTGTCTAGTCTGGTTCTGGTGTTGGTGCTGGATAGTGCAATATACACTTATATCTCTCTTCAGCAGTCAGTGCAACTGTAGGGGAGTTATACACTTTTATACACGGATTTTTAAAGTAGTTTCAGGTATTTAGACACCCAAATGTTATTAGAATTCAGTAAACTTTGGATACTTATCTGCACAAGGGTTTTTAAATTATTGTTTTTTAAATACCTGCAATTTAGGTGGCCATTGCTGGTCAGCCAAAGTATCATTTTTTTTCATTCATGACTGTGGGTTGTGGCAATTTGATAATCTGAATGATAAGAATCAGTCAGAATGTCACATAAGCTTCAAGTGAAGTGACTGGACATCAGTCTCAATACACAAATCAATTTATGCTCCAGTTTCTCAGAAAGAAGCAGGAAAAATTTCATCCTTTTCCTAGCTACATAGCATTGCTATAAGAATTGCTCCCCATCTTCTAATAATCTAATAATTGAATATCATGTGACATCTTGCTTTGATCTCAAAATTTCAGCAATTTCTGAAAGTGACAGAATTGTTATGAACAATCCCTGCTGGAATCTTGCATTTTTACCCACTGGGTCTCAGTCACAAAATTTAAGCGTTTTGTAGTGGACCAGTGATGTAAACTTGCTGTAAATTCTCTTTAATTTGGAGGGTTCACCACTACCAAGGGTTGACTGAGGACAAGAAAGTCCTTGATGTAACGAATGGAGTCAAGTCAGTTGACCAAAAGTAGATATCTACTGAAGGGTTCTTCAGGGAACTGATTTGAGGTTTAATTCATTAGCCAAAAAAAGGCCTGTCTTGTCATTGCAGACAAGCTAATGTATCCCAACCTGCTTTTTGCTGCCATCCCAGAGAGACTAAACTTCCCCATAGGACCTGTGTCATATCTGCCTTACAAACATCTCAGATAGCCCAAACAGCTCTAGATGCCTGTGTTTAGACAACTATTTGAGACATCTGTCTCCACTGACAGAAGCTTAGATGGTCATTCACTAAATATAGACTCCTAAATCTAAACCAACAAAAGAATCCCACTCAAAATGTCACGGCAATCAGTGTTTACTTTAGCTGTTAAATGGTTAATGAATGTCTGAGACAGAGAATCAGCGAAGTCACAAAACTAGCGGCACATTGAATTTATAAACAAAAAAATCTTCTACTGTAAATAAAAACAGGTCTTGGTAAATAAATCAAAAATGTCAGACCTTTTGAACCAAGTCTTAGGCATCACTGACTCAAATTCTATACTGCTTCACAACTCACAAAATAACATCAACAAGAATCTGCAGATACTTTATATGTATAAGAAAACTTGCCTTTTGGGTAATTCTTTCACTTAAAGTGCTGAAAATTTGAGAGGAAATCAGGATGTCAATTATTACAGGATTTGGGGTAAAATTAGTTTGTGGATTTATCTATTTCTTGAATCACATTTTTTTCTTAATAAAAAATGTTCTTATTTAGATGATCTTGGTAGAGGGTAAAAGTTCTTGACCAGATGCTGCTTGTCTTGCTTCAGTTCACTTAAATAGTGTAAGTACACAGTAAATAACTGCACTTAGGAGTGAGGGGGAATCATACCAGATATTTCACCTTTTCTTCATTGTCCCTCCCAAACTATACTGGGTGAAGACAAACATTTCAGCTGAAAGAAGTAAAGTGTGTTGCTTCAAAATTTTATTTATCATACAGTTTGGTGTCTTTTCTATTTGTTATTTGTTGTTTGATATAGTAAGAGGAACCAGGAAAACCTGAGGCTGTTTTAGACACTGTGGAATGAATGTAATTCCCTACTTAAAGAAGGCATGACCTTAGTACAGAAGATAAGACAGATAATGGCAAGAAGGATAGGGCATCCACTTGGTGGTAGTATTTGAGGGTCATTCCAGCTCCTCAATATATAAAAGCCTTATTTTATTTTGTTTTGTTTTTCAGGAATGATTAGATGAAGGGAAAGCAGTAGAGTGAGAAAGGAGGCAGGAAGTGGAGTAGGTTAGAAGAGAAGAGGGAAGGGATCTTTGCATCATTTTCCTTCAGGCTACTTGGCAGTCTTTTGTTTAGGGTTTTTTTTTTTCAGATTCGCAGTAAAGCAAAAAGTACTTTGCAGGAGTTTGCTTGTTTCATAACAGTATCAGTGAACTTTGAACATCTCTCTCCACCATCTTGCCATTGAATCCTCATACTTCCCTGTAGTTTGTGGAAGCATCAAAGGAATGGTTGCAGCATTCCTTTTACTTTTCGCCATAGTGCTTCAACCATAAATTATCTGGCTTTCTCCCTATCTTGTTTTGGAAAGGAGTGTGCAATTGGGACAAAATTATTAGCAGTAACAGTCCAGTAGTCTATTTTACTTAGGGTATCTTTGTCTCCACCTTTTTTTTTTTCTTCAAAAGCTTGAAGACCCTGAGAAGTTACAACAATTATCACTGAAGGTCTGATCCCTGTTAGATGGAACCTCTCTGTGTTTCAGTATTGGGCTCCCCTCTTACAAGACAGTGTTTGCTTGGAAAGCTGCTCTGAGAAATCTGCTGTGATACAGATAAGGTATCAAAATAATATAGATGTAGATATTTCCACTCAGCCAGGAATACTGTACTTGCATGGTTAATTTGCACGTCTTCCAAACAAGAGTGCCACATCAAATTGCACTGTCTTGCTGAAAGTATATTCCTATAGGAGTAGCAGCTCTTTGCAATGCTTGTAACAATGGATAATTATTTAATTGATTTTCCCACTTTGGTGGGCATTACAGACAACAATGTCAGTCACAATGTATTCAGGAGAAAAAAATCATAAGGAGGATGATAAGGTGTAAGAAGGGTAAACTTATAGTCAGATTAGGATACCTGAAAGTTTACGAGTCTAGTCTGCAGAGAAAGAGAGATTTACTTCTTTTCTATTAAGATGTGTTGGACACTGCCATACTTTTGTTTCACTTATATTTCATCCATTTTTCTCTCTGGATGTGTGAGAAAACTTACAGTGACCTGATAAATAAAATAACGATGCATTGATCTCCTATAATTGCTTGTCTTCTGTGAATGTTACAAGTCTTGCTATTTTTTTATTCAGGGAAATGATGCTGTGTTTTGCTGAGATGAGGCTGTATGATATGTACTGACAGAAAGGGTCGTATCTACCTGGATCAGAATAATATTCAAGATGGAAGGTTATGTTCAAATGAACCTATATAACTGTCTAACTGTATTAACATTCTCCTTCAGCCACGATTGTTCTAATGAGAAATGCAAACATTATTTTAAATTGTATGTAATATATATTACAAGATATCGTTATTATCCAGATTAATGCTTTCTACTCTATTAAATAAACTGAACCATATTCCAGGCAAGTTAATGCTTATATATCCTATGAAATGGATTGAATCCTTCTCCTGTTTTTCTAAGCCCAGTGTATGTAGCAAGAAGCTAAATCATTTTCTGGCTTTTGCAGGTTGCTAGTAGCTCCTGAAGATTTTCAAAACATAAAGAAAGGGACATCTGGGCCTTGAAGTTGCTAGTACTCAGAAAGTAGTGGGAGTTTCAGAAGTATAAGTGGTTGCAAAGAGACTTACAAAGTTTGCAAGAGTTTGCAAGAGTTTACACTCTTAATAACTCCTATTTTTCTCTTGTTCATTTGATTGTTTTTATTAACTTTCCAATCTCCTGGCTCCCGAGTATGAAACTGATTAGTGACCTGGCCTTACAAGTTTATGCCCTTAAGACAGCATTTCCAGTAACACTGATCTTCTAGTACTTTCTAGCAAGCCTCACTGATAGCTTTATGTTAATTTTAATGAGGTCTAAAGCCACAAATCCAAGATTCTTTGCTTCTGTATTATTTTAGATCTGAATCTCCTTGAGATTATTTTTTTCCTTTGCTCCCATTGGCAGATGAGTGAATATCCCTTCGAAGCAAGCAAAGCACATAATTACTCACATGAAAAGCAAGCTCTTTGGGAGAATTCTCAGCTAAACCTACCCCTTAGAGAAAAATAGGAAGGGCACTGGAAATTAGATAAGCTGCACTTCAGACATGAACAAACACATTTATCAGATAATTAGTAGATACTTTTCTATGTCTTTCTGGCACCAAGATCCAAAAGCAGTGCTAAGGCAGGTAAGCTCATCTGCTGAGAAAAGCCCTGTGGCTGCAACCGACTGCTAACTTGAGAGGGAGAAATGTCCTCTATTGTAACTCCTTGCATGCTTCAGACACCCAGTGTTCTTTGTTGTGAGTTTTCAGCCAGTGTGACCTATTCGTCTCCCATAAACTGGAAGGCAAGAACTCTCACATCCAGAGAAAGAGCAGCCCCCTGTGAACTGTCTGCCTCTCACAGGGGAGAAACCCCACCTTAAAAAACCTGAGTGAGGTATTTTGGGCAGAGTGAGGTGAGGCAGCAGAGATGCTGAGCAAAATTTTCCAGAAATAATTTCTAGGTCTAATTTCTTCTTAGAAATAGGAACTGGATATGCTATCTACAGACAGGCTCAACACTTATTTTGGCAGAAGCTGGTGTATCAGCTAATTTACTGCTGAGATGGATGGCTCCAAAAAGTTTGCAGTGATTTCTGGAGGCCCCCAGATTTCTTTCTGGACCACAAGGAACCTTTAGAAGGAAGTCCTGTAATGCTTTTTTAAGGAGAGAGAGCAGCTAATTTGTTCCTAATGATGGGAATGTCCTGACAGGCAGAGTAGATAATGAAAGTGATGTTGTGTACTCTTTCCCAATAATTAAAACATATTGCAAAGTCGTTGTGATTTCTGTGTTCATGCAGGTATATGGGTGTACATATAGATGTGCATTTATATATATATGGAATACATATGAGAAAGCCTAGTCACCTGCTTTCATAAATTAGAGAACGATCCTTTTAATTATCAAATGTGCTAAAGTATTGCACTAGTAAGTGACAGAACAATCTGATGTTTTCATTCAATAAATAAAGCATTCCAGCCTAGTCAATATTATTGTGATTAATTTTCTTTTTCCAAATACAAAGCACTAGTGATATGTCAAGGAACAAGGTTATGAAATAGTCTTGGAATTGTTCTTCCCACAGTGAGTTATATGCTTGTAAAAATTTATTAGAAACATTTCTCATGGGTCAAAATAATAAACCACAATCTTCTAAAAATTTTAACATGATCTCCAATGTTACTGTCTTTTTCCTCTGAACCTCTCTGCATCTGCATATATATTTGTCAACATGCACATTATATAATATATAGAATACATGATTACCTCATAGCAGACAGCTATAAGGGGGTTTTTGACATATGAAATTAAATACTTTCCATAAGTACAGGTACAATATTTTTTAAAACATTCCAATAATAAATTTTATTTTTATTGTAATTCACAACAAACACTGTGTTTAAGGGGTAAGCATTTCAAGAGTAATGGTGATACCTTTTTCCCAACTAGTTTTATGATACACACTCACCATACTATGTATAGTGTACTGTGATGGAAAGGACTATGTCATATATTAAGCTGCAAACTTTCCTCCAAACTGCCTTAGAAATATATTTAGTCATTTGACAAAATTTTAAATATCTCAGTGTGTCTGATTTTAGTCTTCTGTTATAAGAAAATTGCCAATCACAGGTTGCACAAAAATGAGGGACGGTTGTAATTTTGGCACTGCTGCCAAGAATAATTTCCTCCAGAAAGCAACTTTCAAGTGTCTTTGTTTCATAAGTTGTGCATTAAATGAAACTTTTTAATTCTCAAGCACTAGAATCTATCTCATGTGTGCTGCTGCGGTTTCAACAGCTATATAGGAAACACAATAAAACTATTTTGCTCAAAGGGAATTAAATTCATTAATGTTTGTAAGACATTCTGAGAGCCACAAACAGAATGTGAGTGTCCATGTATGAAGGCAATGAATAGTACTCTAGTTGTGTGGCTTTATAGATAATATAACATGGAACTACTTTAGTCAGACCAATCAAAGAAATAAAGATTATTTAGAATGTTATGGAAAGTTTAATGTTGTTGGGAGAGACCCATTAACTTCTTTACATGCATCTATACAGCAGTTTTAGTGGATAATTTCTTTATTCTGCATTTTTATTTTCATTTTGGAAGTGAGATCACAAGATTTTATAAAATACCTACATCTAAATCTCTATTCAAAGTGGTATTTGCTTAATGTAAAGTTATCTCTCTGAAAGCTAGACACCTAAATGCACTAGTCATTTATATCTTCTCTATAATCAGCAGAGAGAAACATGCATCTCCTGAGGGCAGTTCTTCCTTGGTATACATCAAAACTAGGTGGGATAAAACACCCTCTGGAGATGTCTATCTGCATCCATTAACCCTAGAGGGAGCCTATTTTAGATTAGCTTTATCTATCTAGAAGTAAAAGATCTAACGGAGCTAAGATTCTCCCTTACTGCTTCATTAATGAAAGATGCTGCCAACCCCTCCAATACATTTAAAAAAAAAAAAAAAAAAAAAAAAGAGGGAATGAGACTCTAGCCCTACTAAAATCAGTGACTCCACAAAATTCAGCAAGCCCAGCACTTCTGCTGCCAGTTTCAAGTCTGTTTATGTGTGTGCAAAATACCCAACTTCAATCCAGTCTTTCTCCCCCTTGAATAAAGGTTGTGATTGTGTAAAGTTATTTTACCACCACAGCACGCTTCTGCAGCTGCAACATACTAATTCTAGGCAGTGGTATAATCTGTGTAATGTTTGACTTTACTAAAGTGGGCATTTTATTTACTGCATTTAATTCTTTGGTTATACAGTTCAAGCAAATTCCTAAATATTTCATGCTTTTGTTCAGGTATGTAAAATACTGATAGTATTGCAAGTGAAGGCAAGAGTAGAAATGGTAGGCAAATAGAGATAACTGTGGCTATCTTTAAGCAGAGACTGGGCATGAGTAGAAAATGGCACCTGCTCTGCTGCAGTAAAAAAATGAATGTTACCACCCTATGTATGAAAAAAAGTAAGTTATTTGTTCCTTATCCTAAAGCTGACAAATTCAGTTGTGCCTGTGCTACTGAGGAACTTTGGGCAGGTCCACAGACCAATGGAAACTGCTTTGCTTTCTAAAAACCTGCATCTGTGAAGGGTGGTAGTGACTGTGAGCAGGAGCAGACAGCCTTGACTGACTTAAGGATGTCACAGACAAGTTGGACAAACAGCAGGAGTTAACAGACTTTTACAGTAGCAGCTTCTCTATCTGATTTCTAGAGAAATATTTATGCCTTTACACATTTAGCCAGAATAGATCACTTCTTATATTAAAAGATATCTCTAAAATGGGAAATATTCTTGAAACACAGTAAATAGCAATGTCAGATGAAACATGAATTAATAATAAGAAGTTTAGAGAAGAAAGTAAATACCAACCTCAAGAAAAAATTGCCACAGGAAGAGGTACACCCAGTATTTCCGAAGAAAGAAATTATCCTGTAATGTGCACTGATTTTGATAGTTCATTAGCTGTGCAATAGATATCAAGATATGTACAGCTTTGAACACAGACAAATACAGACTTCCTTTACTTTCATGCTATTATTTCAAATAGAAATAAAGGCACAATAAAAAAATTAGGTAAGGAACTCTTAGTTTTGGAGCCTGACCCCACTGTTGGTTCCTGGCTACTCATTCCCTTTCTTCAGCCCCAGGATGACTCATTGAAAATCTTTGGAACACGCATCTATCACGTTCTAACACATCAATTATTCAATATATGGTTATCCTTAGTCAGTCAATGCATCCTTTAATCAGTGTTTTAGAAGTTTCCTGAACCAGCTGCTTTGTTGAGTTTTTCAATAGATACAACATGTCATACCATCCAGGTAAGCCTTGATGAAGCTGTAGGTAGCTGCCTGTAAAAGGTATACATGTATTTGTGACACAGACATCTAGGCTGATAACATCAAGCACTGGATGACCTTCCAAGTGGTGGTACCAGTTCCATCTATCCTTAAGCAAGCTGAAGTTCATAACCACTCTGTATATTTTAGATTTATACTTCCTAAAGCAATAAAAACTGTTACTATCTTAATGTGACAAACACATTAAGAACAAACTTAGTGCCTGAAAGGAAATTGAGAGCAGGCATATAGTTACTGTAATTTCTATGGGTGCTTTATTAGGTAGGAAAACCTCACTTTTTAGTATTTGCAACTGCTGGGAAATCTCAGTAGCAGGGGGTTCATATTGTGTTTTTTGAGCTGATTTATCCTTTTTTTATCAAAGTGCACCCGTCTTGTCTTTAAGCAATACCAATGATAACCCTCAATTTTGGTCGTGGTATTTACTTTCCATCCTCCTCCTAAACTGGATGCTCTGAGAAATCCAGGGTAGTTATAAGAGCCCCTTTTTGCTTCTTTTGTATGGACCTTGTGAGGCTCTTTAACAGCCTATGCTCCTCAGCAGCAGATTGCACGGGGTCAGGAGGGTCAGGATGATTTGTGAGCTCTTCCTTGTGTGACAAGTTAGTTTTAGCTGCAAATACACTCAAATACAGTATTACGCCTTGATGGCTTTCCAAAGTTGTTCTGCCCCCACAACCTGAAGAAGATGGATTGCTCATGATCTGTGTGTAAGATGCTGCTGCTGTAGTCTGTCTTTAGCTCCAGCTCACATATCTCACCTCTGGGCAACAGCACTGTGTAATTGATGTTCAGTATGCCTCAAGGGGTTAAAAGATTAATGCACCACAAAGGTATCCTGTAAGCTGCAGTTTTGAGGAGATAGACTCCAATCTGCAGTATTAGGTTTCATTAGGAGGTTAAAATAGAAGTTGCACCAGAATGTGTATTTGGCCAGCAACTGTAAATAGTTGAATGGAGTCATACCATACCTTTCTGAAGGTTTTTGTTGTTTGGGTATATGATTTCACCATAATAACCACTGAGTAGGATTATATTTGACACCAACATTTTCTTCAATAACATAATGAATCAATATACAAAAATGGTTATTGTTTTAAGAATTTCAAAACTATTTATGTAATTGAAAGAATTTATAAACATGACTGAATCATGAAGCTCTTATTTCCCTGCTTAGATTATACTGATTTATATGAAGCCTTATGACTTCAGTAAGAAGTTGCAAATGTCCAGAGCAGAAAATAATCATACCCAAGAGCACATATACTTGTATACACACATATACAAAAATATGTACATATCCTCTTGCCCTCATTTCTAATTTTTTTCTAAAAATGATTAGCTCGGCGAACATTCTGTCAAGGACACTCATAATAGGCAGATAAAGTGTTATTGCAGTGATTGTATGGAGAGCTGAGTAACATTAAACTTTGAATTTGAATGTACTTTTTCCCAGTAACAAGCTTAGATTTCATATCTGATTCAGGCTTAACAATAGCAGTATAAGGCAAAAGAGAAAAAAACCTTTTATGTATATTCTGTTTAAATTAAGTGTTCTGCTTTTTAAATTAGATGTGTAGAAGTTATTTCACTGAAGCTGGAAATTAAGTTCATTGAAAGCATTTGGCCATTAGCATAAATATCATAGAGGATGATACAAAAAAACCTGTTAAGAAATGGCATGACCTGAATAAGCCATTAATATTAAAGCTGCAGTTTGGCAGATACTTAAACAATAGTGAACATCACCCTTCTGGCCTGTCTCACTGGAGAAGTCTTCAATAGAAAAAGTGGTTTTGGTCTCATCTGAATCCAGACTCAATTCTAACTATTTATATATAACAATAATGTGGTCGTATACAGTATAATGTATTCGGCATTCTCAGGGAAGTTCAAAAGGCTGTTTTAGAATAGGTGTTCCTGGCCTCCAGCCTAAGAAATTGAAGCAAAGAGTGTGTCACATGCTGGATTAGACCCCACTGATCAGCTCCCAGATTGCCCAATAGGTTTGTCCCACTCTGTTTCTGCTACAGATCTGCAGACATAATCCTCATTTATGTCAGTGTTTGGTCTGGTTGTAGGCTATTAAATGCTCATACAATCCAAAGATTGGGGAAAAATTTGTCAGTTTGAACTGCAAGGAGCTCCTGATTCTTTTTAGTATTTACCAAAAATGAACAGAGGTGGAACAAAAATGAGCAGTCCACCTGTGCATAAGAAAAATGAAGATAACAATTAGCGTTCAAAAGGTGCCATGTTTGTAGTGAATCACTGGGAACACCTTTTTCCTGTTTTTTGTGCAAGACAGTGGAATGAGAAGACCACATTTGCCTCTTCTTGAGATGCCTTGAAAATCTTGTTTAAAAATTCTTCTCAATAAGTGAATGAAATGCAAGGGCTTAGAGAAATGGAGTAGCAACCTTAAGAAAAAATAATTGGGTTGAAAACAGAAGCAAAGAATAGACAACGGGGAAAAGTGTAGAGACTGTAGTATATAAAAGAGACACCCAGAAAAATAAAACCCCAGCATACTGTGACATATGCAGTGCTTAGCATATCTATTTGTGTTGAAATGTTGCTGATATAACTTTCCATGCATCTAGAATGTATTTATTTTTGCGAATGTATAAGTTCTTCACAGAAATCTTCTGGTATGGAGGTTCCAGAGAGATTGCCATTGCCCATGTAAGTATGGAAGTATGATGGCCCCTCTCAAGTTGACTCAGCTTCCACATATGAGCTATGACAAACCAGCTTTCAAGCCTCTGGAAATCATGAAGTTCACAAGTCTCCAAACATCACATGGTTTGACCATGTCAAAACCAAGATGTGCTGCTTTGTGGAAACGAGGCGGCAATCATGTAACAAGTTGCTGGAAACAATGGTAATTACACAGTAAGTTAATTATGCAATTATCAGGAGATAAAGTGCCGGTGGTAATGTGAATCATATCACCACTACAATGCCAAGGGATATTGCAATCTGGAGTTGACTGGTGTTAGCATTAAAAAGGCATCAGAATAAAAGAGTCTGAGGGGACAAACTGTGGGTATACCACAAAGAGGTGAGAATCCCAACACGAGGACAAAGGGGAATCTCTTTGAGACCACAAGTATTTGCCAATCTTGTCACACGGTTTGCAAAACATATTTTAAAGGCATCATTTGGTTTGAATTACAGGCTACAAACTACACAGACAATGCATAAGTCAACCTTCATATTATTGGTTAGTGCCTGACTTTTTCGAGCTTATCTTATCTTATCTTATGTTATCTTATCTTGTTTTTTCTTTTAAATTTTATTTGTTCTTATTCTAAGAATCCATCCTACCTTGCACATAAAATTGTACATTCATGTGACATCACCCAAGGGATTAAAAACATAGACCTTAATTGGTTAAAAGAAACTAAATTTTCTTCAGAGTTTAGTTTGAATGAGATGTTTGAGAAACCCTTAACAGACACCTTGTTCATAAGGTACTTGTGCTGGAACAAATAGACCATAATTCTGTAAGTCCTAGAACCACATGAAGCTTTTGCAAAAAACCCTGAAAACGATAAAAACTGAATTCAGTATACAAAGTATCAAGTTCATAGTACAGCCTGAACACTTCCGCTGCAGTTGCCACAGGTTTTGCACAAATTCAGCTGTACTTCGGAGTGAAATGAAATAATAAGTATTATAGTATTTGCTTCCCTTATCTTTGGTCTGATAAAGTTTATATGGCAAAGTGCATTGAGGGCTGTTTATTCCTATGGGTAGTGCCCAACCTTGCCTGGGGCCTGTAGGCATGTTTAAAAACAAGCAGTAATTAAATTAAATTATATATTATATTAGCAGTGAAATAAAAATATATTGTTAAAAATTTCAAATTTAATCTCTTGGGTATTTTGGGGTGATTTTACAGGAGAGCCTTCTGAGAACTAGCAAACCTTTGCCATCCATTGCTGCAGTGCAGAGGGGGAGAGGGTTGGTTTTTGAAGAAAGCATCACTCTGGAGGCTCTGGGAATTGGAGCAGCTCTAAGGTCTGCAGCTGGAGGCTGAATGAGTGCAGAAGGAGCTGGAAGAGATGAAAGGGAGCTCAACATGGGCAGCGAAGCAGCTCAAGGACAAAAAGCATCACCATGACTTTTAGCAACATCTGGGAGGAAGTGGGAAAAGCTAGAGGAAGTTGGAGGGTATTAGAAAGTTCTAGTTGAGAAGGAAGAGGCACTAAATGAAAAAAAATCACTCTAAGGTGAGGAGAGCATACCAGGTTGTTTATTCTTAGACCAGCAATGAACGCAGCAGTAGTGCTGTCACTGATCCCTTTGGCATCAAAATGTTACAGCAGCAATGAGAACAAAACTACTTGTCAGGCTAGAAACAAAACAGAGGACACAACAAAATCTTTCATTCCTGTCTCTAGAGTTGCAAAACTATTTTGTTAATATTTTATTGTTATTAGTCATAAGTACAGCAAGGGAGCTATTACAAGTGAAACACTAGAACAGACTGAGCTGACAGTAAGCTGAAACATGCCTAGGGCAACCAACTTCTTTTTTTAGTGCTGTGACTTTCTAGCTTCTGCTTGTGATGAATAATGTGTCAAAAGAATCCCTAAACTCATTTAATGATTACCAAGGTTACTGAACAAGTGAGCTGAAAAAAAGTCCAGTTTTGGGGTGACTATTTGAAAATTGCTATTTTTCTTTTGTTAAAACATCCGTGTTAACCTGTTCTTTCAGACCTGTAATTCAGCTGTTGCCTATACTTTTCCCAATGAGTCTGAGCTTCCAGCAAGAAGGGTGCCTGTATTTGGAAAACTCAGTCCTGTGAGTTTTTCTGTGATTGTCAATAAACCTCTTTCCCCACCATTACTCAATTTGTGTTCTGTTACAAGTTGAGTAAACCGCAGATTCTGACTCCAGATGGGGAAAGAGTGGTGCTAAGAGCTGTCCAGTTTAGGCATTGGTGGAAAGTCTGTGTAGATAGATGTCCTTACTTCATAAAGAAAGGCTGGGAGAGTTGGGATTGTTTGGCCTGGCGGAGAGAAGGCTCAGGGAAGACCTGATTGTGGCCTTTCAGTACCTAAAGGGGCTTAGAAGAGAGAAGCAGACAAACTTTGTAGTAGTGCCTGTTGAAAAAGGAGAAGCGGTAATGGTTTTAGACTGAAAAAAGATGGATTTAGATTTGACATAATGAGGAAATTCTTTACTGTGAGGGTGGTGAAACACTGGAATGGGTTGCTTGGAGATGTGGATGCCTCACCCCTGGAAATGTTCAAGGCCAGATTGGATGAGGCTTTGAGCAACCTGGTCCAGTGAAAGGTGTCCCTGCCCACAGCAGGAGGATTGGAACCAGATGACCTTTAGAGGTCACTTCCAACCCAGGCTATTCTATGATTCTGTGATAGGCATAGGGCCTATGAATTAAACAGATTTGGGAAAGCTAATCTGAGACTCATCCTGGTGACTGAAGGCCAGGTATCTGAAGACAAGAGCAATTCAAAATTTTTTCCAGGCTGTGTCTGAGTTTGTTGTGAGCTTTAGCCCATGTGTCTATATGAACTGTAAACTTTCAGTTTTCCTACGCTTTTACTTTCATTTTTAGATCCTTGAGTTAGTTGGAAGTGGAGTTACATGCACTAAAACATTTTGGAAACCAAGAGCTCCTGCATTTCATCTGAAAAAGGACTACAGAAATTTGTATTGTCCGGTTACGCTGCCTAACCTCATAAAATATAGTCTCTCTCCTTACAGAGATTGCCTTACTAATTTCTTTTGACATGATATAATCTTAAACCAATTACAAGAAGTCCTTATAAAGTTTTATTTATCACCTTTATTTTGCTGTTGTGAGGAAAGCAACTGACAGACCACAGCTCCCCCATTCTTCTGGTGTTACTGCACACATAGGAAGGAGTTGCACTCGCTTTCCAGATCATTTTGGGACATGTTGCTTTCATACTTCACTGCAGTTACTCCTGTCTTCTGAATGTTGTTACTTGAAGGGAGGAGCAGGCTAACATTAGGGGATAAATGACTTTTAAAAATGAATAAGCAGCACAGACATGATGTTTGCTTGATAAGGATGGGATATGTTTTTTTCCATTTGGAGGAGCTGCTCTCAGTTTAATCCATCACCTTCTACAAGCTTTGAAGAACAAATAGATGTGGATATGCTCCTGTGTTTTCACTGCTGTGAATATTATCACACAGTAGAGTTCTTGTGAAGACTAAAAAGGACTTTTCTGTGCAGAGTGAATATTGGTTTCTGCATCTGACAGCACCGTGCTTGCAGAAAAGATTAAACTGTTCTCCAGAAACTGAAGACATTTGATGAAGATATTCTGTGTGTTACTGCAAATAATGAGCTACTTTCATAAAATGAAATAAGAAAATCATTAATTGTTAATTTAAGAAATGATCAAAAGTAGAAAAATGAAAAGTCTATTAGGCTTGTTTTTGTATTGCATAATTTTTCAGAAGGAATTAGCAAATAAATTTATATTTTTGTTTTTCTGATTGAATTGTTATGAAAGCCATTTTCAAATTTTATGAAAAATACAAACTCTAAATCACTCATATCTAAGAAGAAACTGCTGATGAAAATTTCTTCCAAGTGAGGTAGCTTTTGCTCATTTGTTCTGGTCACCCAAAGGTACAGAAAAATCCATAGTTTTAGAAAATACTGAGTTTTTATTGCCCAGTTGAGTTAGAAAAGGGAGAAGGACAGAAATCTTCAGTGAATAAAGTCATATAGGCACAGCAATCTTAAATCCATTCCATGTGATTCAGCATGGAAACAGGTATGGGCAGCTGCTTTATTCTCACTAGTGCTCTCACTGTGTTGGTAGACCCTCACAAATGAGTCAACAAATTAGTCAGTGTTTACCACTTAAAAACATATTGCTCATCACTTCTGTTTTAGGAAAGGTTTGATTACATTTAATCTTTCTAATCTCTTGATTGTACAGAATTATTCTGAGGCTCATTACCTTCCTCCCCACTGAACTCAGACAACATGATGCTATCTTGTTTTTCCTGTAATCAGGAGCTAATGGGGACTACACAAACTGCTCCCTTCACTCTACCCCATTCTTCTCCACCTCCCTCTGAGGCAATCAAACTGTGTAATCATTAGAGAGACTAATCGAGACAACAGGATTAAGGTCCAGAAGCTCACTGTAAGCCTCCACTGAATAGTTATCTCTAAATAGAAGCATGAGTAAGTCAGAAGTTCTCTAAGAAAATCATAGATCTAGTGGGAAAGAAAGATGTAAGCTTAGTTTTTGCCGATTGCATGAGGCTGTGTGGGAGGCTTCAGCTGCAGTGCAGACAGCAGGTGCATTTCCTTTTTTTGAAGGATACGTGCTCTTTTAAAAAATCTATCGTCATTTATATTTGGCAGTTGTTTTCCCTGTGTTTCTCAGCTGTTTCATAGCTTTCATTTCTATGTAAGAATTCTTTCTGTATGTGCATGCAGGGATGGTCTGGAAGTCAGCTTTCATGTATGTGAGTGCTTATTTGGCAGAAGATGTCTCAGAACCTGAAGTGTAAAGTGTATTAGAAATATTCAAAAGCTTTGTGACATGTAAGAAGTAATGTATATAGAGCACAACTTGGGAACAAAAGCATAATCAGCTCCTAGTTCTGTGTGTGTCTGAGAGAGTGCATCCATGTAGGAATGCTAGTCTTTATTAAAAATAATCTTTAAGCATGAAGAGATGAGCTGTGCAAAAGAACAGAAGAAATAAAAGGGCAAAAATAAAGGATCCACAGAGGCTGGGGGAAAATAGCTTTCAGCTGTTTATTGTTAAAGATATTAGAACTAAATAGCAGTCTGGATTGTCACAACATCCTTATAAGCTTATTTATTTATTTACTTTCAAGAGAAGACGTGTTTATACTTGGCAGTGCTTCTAAAACTAAATAAACATGCAGCAATCTTTAAAAGAAGAGAAATTAAAGATATAATGTTGATTTTTATTTTTATTTTCATAGTCCACAGTTGCATGCATATACATTTATATACAAGTAGTTAATGCTCGAGAGAGAGAGGAAAAGCACAGCAGGTATTTGTGTGTCAGTTTGTGTGAGAATGTGAATGCAGGTTATCTGAATGAAAAATAAATTGGCTCTGTGTACAGCAGTTGGTAATGGACAGTGGTGAATGTATTGCCCAGCCACCAATTAAAAATGCAGATTTTTTTGGTTTTCTTTTCAATAATTAAGTGGTGATTTATTTAAAATCCTCTCATGGTATTTCAATACATTTGTTAATTTAGTGATAGGGTCTTTATTTCCTCATAGCGTCAAATATTTTGCTGTGCACATCTGTGTCACGGATAATTTTGTCAACATACTACTTTTTCACTCATTTCAATAAATTTGTTACAGAAATAAGAAAAGGAAAGAGTGCCTGGGCTGTTAGGAAACTACAGAGTTGCTGTACTAACATGCATAGACACGAGAGAGTATTATAGGCTCTGCTGAGCATTCCTCAGAGGTGTTAACGACTTTAAGCCTGTCAAGAATGTCTCCAGCTTGTACAGCAAAGACAATTCAACAGTTTAATAAAAAGGTGTAACATTTCCTACAGGTGAGCTCAAGTGATCAAAGGCTATAATAGAGCTTTTGTTACTTCATTCAAAGAATGCATTCTGGAGTTTAACCTTTGCTTTTGATGTAATGTCATCTTTGAATGCTAACAGCCTTTTCTAGGAAGGATTAAGTTGTTTGAAGTGTTTTTTGGTCTTTATTTAGGACCTTTGAAAGCTAAAGAAAGTGTGGAATAACGTGTTATAAATTATGGAAAGGCTTCAAACAGTAATATATAGAAGAATAAAACTTATGAAGGAGAAGGTCAGGACTGGACAGTTGAATTTGGTCAACTAGGTTTATGTTCAACGTGGATGTTTAGAGTTTATTCATATAAGAAAACCCTTTTAGCTGAGAATATTTGTGAAATGTCACCAATTGGTCTATCTCTGTGGATGTGGTACTTGCATTTCCATCCTGAAGTGGATAAACAATCAGCAGTAGATAACAACAGCAAAGCTGAAACTGTACAGGCCCAGAATCTCCTCTAACTGAAGGACGTTTCTGTTCTTGAGGCAGAGATATCTTATTTCCTCCTAACCCCTCACAGATTTCACCTGATTATGATAATATTACCAAGCCTCTGACTGTGGCTGCTGATGGCCTGTGCAAAATCATATTTGCTCTTGCGCTGACAAGGAATAGTTAAGAGTCTATGGTCACACTTTCAGCATCCCTGCAGATGCAAAGGTAGAAGCCATACCCTCACTGGATCATCCCAGTGTTCTTAATAAGCACTCTCACCTCCACTTTCTCCTCCTGAAAATGCAGCCCAGCAAGCAGAGCACCCAATTTCCATATGCTGTGCTGATACAGGGCAAAGCAGAGATACTGAAGAGTAATATGAGGCATGATTTTTAAATAAATTCAAATATGATGCTGTCTAAGATTTAGCAAAATATATAGAAAAAATGAACAAAAGTGACAGCAGAAAAGACATGCTTGTGCTTTGTTTCTGAGTAATGAGACCAGATAGACAAGGCTGAGTTATTCTAGTAGTTATTGCCAATTAATTGATTATCTGGGCCTGGAAATGCTAATATATCTCCATCCTCTGGCATAAGGTAGTTCAGGTTGTCTTTAGAAGCATCTGCCTTGACAAAGAAACCAGAACATTTGTGAGTGTTACAGAAGAGTTTTAGGCAAGGGTGAAAACTGGGGAAATTCAGAAACAGTTTCCACATTTTGAAGCAACAATTTGGGCTTGAGGCAGGCAATAATACTCCCAAATTACTGGAGCATGGTATACTTTCAAAGTCTGAAATAGAAGGGCATGGAAATAGGTAGGGAATTAGTACCTTTTAAAAAAAGTCCCCTTGCCTGATGTTTGTTTCTCCAACCTCCTCCCCACTGTGACTTTCCAACACTAGAGAACAGATGTGGATCCTAGGAAAACAACTTCAAGAGACTTGTTTCAGATTGCCAGAAACAACAGCATTGTGGCATGTTTTGAAGTTTAGAGTGAGGTTCACTCTCTCAAGTTGTTGCCTTCATCTCAGTTTTTCTCCAAAGTTGGCACTGGCATTTCAATTCAAGCTAGTAATCCTCTGGTTGTGTATCAATACCTGTCCATTGCCAGAGCTCTAAAGTGCTTCATAAATAAGCAGTGGAATTTATTTGTGCCTTTGAAGTTTTTGCACACAAATGGAGCACAGATACTAGACTTAATTCACCACTGCAGTCTTGTGAGGGTGTAGGCAGCTGGGTCAGAACAATGCAAAAGTCTGCTGAAGTGCTGCCACGGTTGGAAGGTGCAGCATGGAGATGTTCCAAGAGAAGGTCACAAGTAAAATGCAGTCCTGTTCAGGTAATAGAACCCTTCACAAATGTGGCTTTTCAGTCCTCATTTCTTATGTGGCTTCTTTTTCCAGCCCTTGGGAAAAGTCTGTCTTTCCTCTTGGTAAGTATGATCTTCAAGGAAGGCCTTCAGACTCTGGGCTTTATCAGACAATGCAGACTAGAAACAAGTGTCAGGAGGTCTGGAAGAGACGGGAGGGCAGTCTGCTTAATGGTGCCAGAATTACAAGGCTGCTCAGTTACATGCATTTTGTCTCTTGGGCTGACACCAAAGACAGATTAGATGAAGGGATCCAAAAGAATTATTCTCTGCATGCAAATGGTCTAAGTTGCTTATCCCATTTTCTCGGAGTGATAACGTGAAACTTTCTTGACCTACCTTAAATCAGAGCATTACCACATGTCTTTTGTGCAATATTTTTAAGGAAGGACACCAGAAGAAACATTTCAAGAGCAAAATGTGGGTTTATTTCAGGGAGCTGGAAATTTTGACACAATGGACACACTATAAATTAATATAGTTGTTATGTATACTATTTAAAGCATGTATATGTACCTATAGAAGAGCATAAGTAATTCAGCAATCTGTTCATCTGCTCAATAGCCTTTTAGGCAGCAAACTTTTTTGGGATTTTGTAGATGTTTGTTTTTCAGTGTAATGCATTTAATTTTTTTTTCCAGTTCTGTGATTTCATTAGTGTTCCTCTATTATTTAGATTGAAAATGACCTTCCTCAGTTTTGATACTGAATATGAATATTGGGCCCACTGCCTCAGACAAGAGCAGTAGAATTTCTAGAGGGAGGAAAGAGTTATACATGTAAGGAAAAAAAATCCCCATTTTAAGGTATGGGCATATGTAGACAGATAGTAACGTGAAATATATTTGTAACATCTCTGTGCACAGATTCATATAGTTTTCATAATAGATGGGAAAGATGAGGGAAAATCCTACATCTCCTGAAGACAGAGGTTGCAGGACATTCACTCTAAAAGACTTCTCCATACCTCTTTTTTCAACACCAGATGTATTACTTGCCAATACAGATACACTGAATACTAAAGAATAAGCACCATACATACATAAACATATGTGAAAGGTCATGTGGTTCAAGGGAGGGAATCCTACCTCTGCAATTCTTAAAAAGTCTTGAACACTTTGATTTATAAGGCCTTATCCAGTGTATTATTGTATATCCTTTAGGATGCTCATTTTTTTATGTCCCAAATACGTCTTGCATAAAATACATCGGACAACTTATCCAAAAGTACCCAGTTGAAATTCTTGGTCTTTGAAGAAGCAAAATACAGTGTGTTCATTCTAGACACCACTTCATTTCCATTTCCGTAACTATTAGAGAAAATAGACTTCTACAGGATTAGAAATAAATTAACATTTTTATTGCTGTTAGCTATGATTCCAGTTTTTGGATAGTGCATGCTAACATGTGAGTTTTAGGACCACATATTTAAAATTTGTTTGTTTTCTCCTGGTAATAGTGACAAATCCATATAAATACTGCTCACATGAAAGAAATTATTTATGCCACACAACTTTCAGGAATTATGTTGTTTTAAATTGAGACATTGTTAGCCAGCATATGTAATGATTCATTTTTATGAGCTCTGTGTCTTTCATCACCAGTATAATTTTTTCCCCATTTTATTATTCTCTTTTTTGAGAAGAGGCTGCTGATCCTGTGAAACTGTTTTAGAGAATAAAACAAAGACATATCTTGAGTGAATGTGTTCCTTATTTTATGAATAAATCCACGCTATAATTTTATTTATAGAAGCATCCATGAATACTAAGAAATGTTCACTTCTTTATATCTTTACTTATAGAGAAGTGGTTGATATTTCCTACCAGACAATGAAAAATCCTGACAAATAATTGTAAAACTTCCTTGCTCAACCAACTATTTGCTGTTTTTACCACTGCTGATGAAAGAAATGGTGGTGTGTTATATTTAAATGTTTATTTCATATGTATCATGAAAATGAATGTTTTACTGTAATAGTTGACCTTAAACCATGCCACAGGGATGTTTTTTCCATAAATTCCTACTCTGTGGAAGAGTAAACGGTTTTATATTATGGAAATTCAGATAGCTACACCTCCTGTAGAAAAGCAAATTAACTGACTGGAATGCTCCAAATTTTACACCAAATTATCATTTTATTGTCCTTTTCCCTAGTTCTTCTGGTCACACATTCTTTTTCATTCTATAGTGGAAATAAAGTGTAAATAGTAAAATATACTTGTTTACCAGACAAATCTGCCTACCTCTAACTGTATAATGCAAAAGGAATACTTAAAAAAACTTACTTAGTATCATGCAGTGCCTTATGAAATTCCTAAGGCAGAGTGAGGCTGCTGCCTTTACTAACAACAAGAATGGTCAGGTTTGTTTTGTTTTACTTATAAATTGCAAAAAAATTGTAAAAACATTTTTTCTCTGAATTTGATTCTAAGGAAACCTATTGGAAAAATATATTTTGTTAGGGAGAGCTGGTGAGAGTTGCGGTGTATGTTCTTTGTCTTCATAGGAAAAAAAAAACAACTTAAAAATTTAAGTGCAAAGGTAGAATTAGAAAAATTAGAGAACACTTTTTAAATTTTTAAAGCTATTAGAGGAAATAATTCTCTACACACATGTAGAAACTTTCTGGACAGGTATATTATTAAGGTGTGCAGACTCACATCTGAAATATTTTCTCATTGCTGTAATTCCAACTTCCCAAGGACTTCTCAAATGAATTCATTTCAATCTGAGGAGAAAACATGAAAAAAAACTCCAAACTGATTTTTTAGATTTTTGAAGTCCATGCTATCCAGGTAGCTACTTACATGTTTTCCTCCTCTGGTGCAGTTTAAGACTATTTCCTTCTATCCTGGCACTAGCTGCCTGGGAGAAGAGGCTGACCTTCACCTGGCTACAACCTCTTTGTGGGGTGGGGGTGATAAGGTTCCCCCCAAGCCTCTAAGTTAAACACCACCAGCTCCCTCAGGTGCTCCTCCCAGGACTTGTGCTCCAGACCCTTCACCGGCTTCATTACCTGCCTATGGACCTTTCTCAGCACGCTCATGTCCTTCCGGAGCTGAGGTGCCCAGAACTGGACACAGCACTCAAGGGGCAGCCTCACAAGTGCCAAGTACAGAGGGAGAATCACTTTCCTAGACCTGCTGGCCACACTATTCCTGATACAGGCCAGGATGCCATTGGCCTTCTTGGCTACCTGGGTCAATTGTAGTGAAAAATTCCTTTATGTTATTAAAGAGCTGTTCCTCTGCAGGCTAATGCTAGATGCCGTCCTTAAACAATCCACCCACTAATTTATACGTTAATGATAAACAGGATCTCTGATAAGGTTTGTGACATGCTTGGGATCTCCTAGGTTAAAAATCAAATATTGAAACTCAAAGTTTAAGCAGTGGTTTACAGATTAACAAATCTTTTGAGGTGTGTGTTTTTGCTCAGTATAAACTTTTTTTCTAACCTTTCCTAGTATACCTTTTGGAAAACAATAATCTGAAAGCAGACACCTATATACTGTTTTATCTCTTAGGGAAATTGAAGAAGGAGGCATTCCTTCAAGTTGGGTCACTCTAAGGAGCTTTTCATCATAGCTTCTCTTTGACAAAGTAAGGCAATTCTGGGCAATGTGAGGATAAGGGGAGATGAGACAGACTATAAAGCTTTTCACCTGGAGCAGAGGATTTTTTTCTCCCATAGTTGCGTCAAAACATGTTTTCAGCTTCTGTGATTTTTCCTAATCCTGTATGTTCCTTTCAGCTGTTTCAGCATGCAGGGCATGTTTACAGACGAGATAATGTAGGCAGGATCACTAGCTGGTTATAAGAGTTATTCATAGCTCTGTGCATAAGTAAGGATAAACAGAAGAGTTTATTTTCTTGACAAGATTCACTGTGTTGTAGTTAGATGGAGTAGGTTTAGTGTGTTGTCCTAATCCAGCTCTTACAAACAAGATATTTATTCAGCAAATCCCTTGCAGTGGATTAAAATCTTAACCTTTTGAGTCCCTTAGCGTGAAGATAAAATCACAAGCAGAGGCAATCTTGAAAATATTTCTTAGTGGTATATAAATATTTGAAAGGGAGTTTATCTATCTTAAAGCAAGATAAAAAATCTTACAGTATAAAAAAAATTGAACATGATGACAGAAAATACTTATTTGTGGGAAAAAATAACTAGTAAAAGTATGTATTAACAAGTTGTTCTCATACCTGAGTTATTAAGGGAGTCTTTCCAATTGAGATTTACAAAATAATATTCACTTAGGACTTTTAATAGGTCAAGAAGAGTAACTGACAACTCAGGGCAGCACTTCCTTGTATAGACAAATGATTAAACTAACCTTTGATCAAACTCATCTTTGTACACCAAATTCAGAGTCATCTTTACCTTTACAATGTCTTTAACAATTCTCTCCTGATGAAATTTCTTCTTGTCTTTTTTTTTTTAGGGAGGTGTTCTATCATTCTGCATGCTAGTAATAACATTATTGCTTTGTACTGAAGACCTTTTTTCTGTAGAAGCTTGCCAAAATGATTAGTTTATGAGAATTGTTTTGAGACATGTTTTAAAAAGTTTCAGCTATGTCAAAAAAAAAAAGCTTTCCCCTGAGAACAAGTGAATATTTTTTTCTGTAAATACCAATCTTAGTTATGCTCACACAATGAAGAGTGAAGATCGTGGAGATGAGGTGTAACTACAAGTATTTATTCAGATTTGGAGATAAAGGTTTGAGGTGCTAAGCCATATAGTAGTCAGAAGCAAAGAGCAAAGTTGCCTTTGCCAAAGAAATCTCTTACTTTAAATCCAAATGAGACAATATCATATTTCAAGAAATAATCCATAATTCCAGAAATTATTTAAATATTGCCGGGTGCTAAGTTTCAAGCAGACCAAGAGAATATGCAACTGAGGTCCCAATGAAGCCAGTAGTAAAGACCATAGTAACAAACCCTGGCCAGTTTTTTTGGTGCATCAGAAAATCCTTCTTTCCAAAGTTAACTAGCCTCCTTTAGATTTTAACCTTGTCCGTACTGGTTACAAATAGTTGCTTGCTTTCCTTGTACAAATTCTAGACTAAGAGATTTGACCCTTTTCTCTTTTCTGTCTGTTGGTCTCTTATTCTCTCATCCAAGAAATGAAAAACCTCTTGATGTGCAGTTGGCAGTCTGGTAGATGATATAGCAGGGATACTGTGAGTAGCAAACCACTGCCTCAGAGGTGGCATGTGAATAATTGCTGTTGAGCTGCTGGAGTTGCCAATCTGGCACACAGGATGGTGCCTGCTGAAGAGTGCAGCAGTGCTAGGAAAAGTCATCATTCCCTTCCGCGTCCTTTCTGTGTGCAGGGCTGGGACATTCCAGTACCCGTTAGGCTTTTTGTTCACTATCACTATCACTCATAAGCAGCTGTCACTTATCGTATTTTCCATCCTTTCAAGCATCAGATGTGGTACTACTGAATAGCTGCAGTGCATTGATTCTGGAGCGCTGGTTACGCTGGGTTGCTGAGTGACTATTAGCTGTGGCAGGTCGACAGACTTCTTCCCAGTAGTACTCCTAAGGGGGTCCTCAGTAAAAAGGCAGAATGATTTTTGAAGTTTCTTTTTCTATCTGTCTGCCAAGAGCTTCCAAAAATAACCCCTATTGCTCCTGCTATTAGAGCTGAGACTGGAGCTACGCACTTGGGGAGCATTCGCTGAGCTCAGCGTGGATCCTGGCGTTTCAAAGCCAGTGCTATTCCATGTGTAATTCAAGCAGAAAAGTACTTACACCCCTTGCCCTGCAGTGGGCCAGGCCAACTATCCTGATGAATTTACAGGCTTTAACGTTTCACAGCCACTTAACATTAAGCATGACTCCTTCTGACCCCCAGCCCTCCCAGGCTGCAAAACCAGGCCGTTCAGTGCCTTACCTAATTGGTAAGGCAAGATAATAATGAGAGTAAAAGAGACACGAAGACAGATAATGCCTAAATGAACACAGGGGAGCTTAACCAGCAGGAATAAGAATAACTAAGATCTTGTGCCTATTGTTTGCATAACGTCCTGTTTTTATAAATGCAGCTTCTTATCAACACTTCAATCACACTTATAAATGCACAGAAAAGGATGAATGCAGATGCTTGTGACACAGTAGGGATGACTGCACAACACAGGTTGAGCTGCTGCATATCTTTCCAGAGCAAGGAGAAAAAGATCTTGCACACTTCTTTTTTTTTTTGCCAAAGGCCTCAGTATAAGACTGCAGGTTTTTTTTTTTCTTTTTAATTACAAAAGTAGCAATTTAGCGACACAAAGGAAATAAAACTTCATCTTTGTACATCTAAATTTATTTTAAAACTGGCTCTGCAGAACCAAGGCCTCTACAATTTTTATAAAACCAATATTCTAGCCTTTTTTTGGATTCCTTAAAAGTGCTTATCAAGATGAATGAGAACAGTGGTGTGTAATTTCAAAAATGTAATTGCTTTTCTCTCTAGCTTTCTCTAAGCGTTTTCAAGGTCACCCATAAAAGGGGACAGATAAACCTACAGTCCAAGTCTTCTCCTGGTGTTCCATGCCAGTGCATATTGCTCCCTGAACAAAAGTCTTGTAACTTCTTGAACTGTTCATTTCTACTTTTCCCCCTTCTCAAACAGAGTATGAAACTCCTACCAGTTTACATTAAACCTCTGAGTGACTGTGAAGCAAAGTATACTTGCATGAAGAACAGCTGCAAATGAATGAACACAATTTATTTCCCTCTTATCTGCCGTGTGTATCAATTCTGGTTTGCTTCCTCAGTCTCATGTGTAAAGAATGGGCCTGTTGAAAGAAGCTGCAAAATTTGAGCTTGTGCTCTCTGTGTGGTATCTTCAGGCCTGCTTTAGGATGTGCTTGCCTGCCAGTGAGTTTGTCCTCCCTTCTGCTTGGGCCACATTTGAGCACCTCCTATTTTCATTCTCACCCCAAGATTCTTCTCTGGAGGGTGTCAGGTAGGGGCAACACCGGTGCTGCACTGTTCTTATAACCACCCACTGACAGCTGAAAGGTTTCCTGGAACAGCATCCCTTGGTCTCCTACCAAATTGGACCTAACTGCCAGATCATGAGAATGCTGACAGGATGCAGTAAGAAAGGGAATATGTAGGTGCCACGGTGGGCATTCTTTGTGTGTGTAGAAAATGTGATAGAAGCATCCTATATATACTTACATGGCTTCATGCCATGTCTTTACTGGAGGTTGTGGTTCTAGAAGCTAGATCATTTTTCAAACCAAAGGGTTTTTCACCAAAGGAAATGGTGAAACTCCTCACAGGAAGAGGACACACCACCAGTATAAATCTGGCATTTTCAAGATGATCCTCTTAAATCACTGTTGTGACTGTTTCAGCACTGGTTTCCTTGGCTCAAGAGGATTTGTAATATCTTAAAAGGGACATGAAGAATAATGTGCCAATATCTCCTTGGTACCTTTATATTGCAAATTAATGCTCACTCTGTTCTGACACTTTGGTTTTCGTGAGAAAGCCCTGTAGGAAACCTGAAAAATTGTCTGGGAAAGCAGACTGGATAGAAATAGAGAAGTAGAAACAAAGTTGATTTTTTTCTATTAAGTTTGCTTTGGGGATTTACTTCTTTGATTGAAAGAAAATTTTCAGTCATATTTTTGTAGCCAGAATTTATACCTGATCAACTTTCATGATCACATGAAGGGTCCAGGAGGGTGAAGAGTACTGCTATCACTGAACATTACATCTCAGGTGGTAAAAGAAGACTCAGTACCCCATATTTTGTCAGCTCAGGTACCCTAGGCTATGCCCTTGACTGTGTAGAATATTATGTGCTGTTACCAGTTCTTGTATTGGTCACCCTTCTCCTACTTATCTTTTGATTCTGGATTTGCATGTGAGTTGTTATTTTCAGTGTCCTCGTGTCCAACAGAATAATGCATATGCACTCTTAAATAAAAAAAAAGATTTTTTATTATTTCCTTTGGGACACACATGCACACACATCAAGCCAACAAAAACTTAAACAATATTACCTGGAAAGATATCCTATATTTGGTGTGCTGTCATGTAGAGATGCACGAAACCCAGAGATATTGCAGTAGCTCCCTGTTCTCTTGCTCTTACAGAGCATTAAATGTAGTTCTTGTCTCCTGGTGTATGCTTACAGACACTGTCTAGCTCTGCAGGGCACATGCATTTTCTGTTCAGCCATCTGCATGTCCATAACAAATGCTACAGCAAAAGTCTAACTATGTTACATTCAGTCATCAATTCCAACAACAAAATAAAAAGCATATTTCATTAAGACACGCATCATTTCAGGATTGTCATTGGCTATTTTTTCTATCTTGCAGTGTATTCCCAGTTCCCCTCTGTGAGTCTTAAAAGTGCTAAATATTCTGCAACCTGGGTACATGCTTCTGTTATTGTGACTAACAAAGATATTCCAATGGAACTCCATTGACAAAAATGACATGTGGAGACAGGCAACTGGTGAGGGTTCTTCTGGAGAACTACTTGTTCCTAATTTAGTATCTCACTCTGATCTACCAGAAACCTGATTCATTAATCTTTTAGACATACTGGAAAATCCCATCTATTTTAATAACCACAAGAGAATAGAAATGGTTGAGGGTCCTGTGATTATGATTGATCTATGTTAGGTAATCTATGGAAGATACTCTATTAAATTATGTTGATCGACAGTATTTGAGTTTGTAATGTTCACTTAATTTTTTTAAGGGTTCCAAAGTCTGAATTGCTGTCGATTAGCATTGTTATAAATGAATATAAATATGTTCCACAAGCCGTAGCAAATTGAACTGTGAGATTTTTGTCAGTGAAGTTATTCCTAAATCAATTATTCATAAGTAGTTCAAATGATGATCAAGTTTAATGCAGTGCCTACTCAACAGAAGCAGGACAGCTATTGAGAAAGGCTTTGAAGAGCCAGTTTGCCTTGTTCCATGGTAATCTTAAATTGCTTCCTGGCCAAATAGCTCTGATTTTCTCTTATATTTCATTGGGTTTGCTTATGTGCCTTATATTTCATTTGCTGGCATAGATTTCAGTTATGGATTTTACTGAACTTGGCAAGGGAAGCCAAAATAATTATTTTTCATTGTGACTGTAGCCAAGGGGATCCCTAGAAATGGAAACTGTCAATAATTTTTAGTATTGATTTTCACTTCCCTGGAAAGCTATTGCTCCTTCCAAATGGAGGAGATTTAGGGATCCCTGCAAGACAAGACCTTCATGGCTTGGTTTAGGTGTGGCAGTCAGCTACCCTTCACAAAACTCTTCAGCATTCTGTCTCAGTCAAGTCTCTATGATCAGAGTTTCAGAAAGCAGCATTAAGTTAAGTTGTCCCTTCTCTGCCTCATGACAAACGCTGCAATGATAAAACAGTGCCAGTGGATCTCTGTGGGTAGCTGACAAAAAGATCAGTATTGTTGCAAGAAAAGAGGAAGGCATCGTTGTAGGTATCATCCACTCTATCTCTGGCCCTGTAGATATGAGAAGCTCATCTGTTTTTTCTAAACTCCTGTTAGTAGATGAGGGGGATTTTTTAAGAACAGTGGGGGTTTCAGGGGATCTATTCAAGGTTGAACAGAGATTGGACTGTTTGCATTTCATGTATTTCAGAACATTCAAAGCTATTTACAATGCATGGAATTTCTTTCTTGTCCAGGACTGGAGAAAATTGAAATTTCCAATTCCTTTTAATCAGCAGGGCTGAAAAGTAGCTTTTGTCTGAGATGTTTCCCATGTATGTGAACCCTAAATAAAGAAGGAATGAGAAGACACCAATATTCTATCTCTTGGATATTTGTCTTCCTCCAAAATCAGATGACATAGTGCACCTTCAAAAGCCAAATTAATCAATTTAATTATGAGTACCTTGAGGGGTTTCATTCTATTAGAAAGAGTCTGCTTACATCATGCTTTTCCAAAATAATCCTATCAGTGCATTTACTCAAACAGATGAATCTTGAGCTGTCCTCTGGGCTTCAAAAAATATGTAATAACTTGCTGTAATAATATTAACAGAGAAGTGGGGAAAGGTTTAGTTACTAACACTACACAATCCACCTCAAACCTTGTTTTTTTAAAATATTTTTTCAAATCAGAAGCGTAATTTAAGGATAAGACATTGTTAGCTATCCTGCCTTGCTTGGGGCTTTGCTGCAGAGTGACAGGTCTTTCTTCCTCTGTAGACTGAATGCTCTAATTACACCTACTGCAAGTCAGAGCTACACTACTACAGCATCAGTGCAAATGTCAGATGTCTTTTCACTTTAAACTGTCTACTCTCTAATAACAGTGTCTTATTTCCAGGAAGAGTTTTTAGGAAATTTCTTTATATTTAGATACCCTTTATTTGTCTCCTTCATCTTTATGTCTCTAATTGTGTTCAATATCATATTTCTTTTCAGAGGTCTGAGCTCAGTGCTTTGAAAGTTTATATGTTAATTGCCAAGGTCAAAAGAAAGAGAAAACATGCTCTGATTGTTTAATGACAAGTGGTGTGATTTGAAACAGAAGTTTAATGGACTACTCCGTCTCTTAATAAAAAGTACTGTTTCAGGGATATTGAACATCTGCAACTTAATTCAAACCCAGTCACTACAATACAACAGGTTTAAAAATATTTTTAACACTCTTTCTGTACAATTCAAAAGCTTAGTAAAAGCCTTTTAAGTAAGTTGGCCCTTTTTCAGAAAAGTCATCTATAATGCCACTCTTGCATATGCTTGTAAAGATCTGCTGTTTGATACCCGTTCTGCTCTGAAAAGCCAGTGTCCAAAGCACGAGTAGATTTCCTTGCCATTTCTTTGTCAAAGATGACAACTATCTTTGGTATATATAAGAGAATTGAAAATTGGCCTGTTATCACTTCTAAGAACCTGATCGTGTCTCCACTGAAATCAACAGTGATTTACAACACCTCAAGTAGAAGCAAGATCTGTATTGTTACATAACATTTTATTACATTACACAGTATTAAGCAAACTTTAAACACTGCATAGAATCACAGTGTCTTTGGCAGAACAAGAACATTTTTGATCATAGCTGATTCTCCCCTCATTTGATTCCTGCAAAACAAATTAATGCCGTTTCTTGACTTATTTGTATCTGGTTTCCAGTAATAGCTATGTTAAACCTATTTTAAACAGTACATAGATCACCCATAAGGTATTATCTTACATGTATCAGAGATGAGCAACTAAGTGGTGCAATTGCAACTGGATGTAGCATTTGGTTTCTTTAATAGACATATCATCAATCTGTTCACACAGGAACAGTATGGGTCAGTTTGAATACATGGCATTCAAGCTCCCTTAATAACATTTTTCCTCTGTTCAGAGCAATAAACGTGCAAGAAAAGACCTTTTCTTGTCTATGTGGAGTATAAATTTATGTTAGAGGACCATACCTTTTTCATTTTATGTTCATGGCATCTAAGTCTAATGTCCAGAAAAAAATAAAATATTTTGTTTATTGTGCTTATCCTTATCGGAGCTATGGCACAATGCCATGCTGCTGTTCCCTGCAACTGTCCTGCTTCTTTGGATTTCAGTTTCAAGTAATAATATTTGGAAAAAAAAATTAAAGGAATTTTTTAAGAAAAAGGGACCATGCTCTTGGCTTTCAGCCTAAGCAAATATAAAATATATGGAGAATTCTGATATGCAAAAAACATGGTTGATCTGGTGTTCCTTCTCCCCTATCTAATGCAGTAGATGAGCAGTCCCAAACCTCAAACAGCTGACAAATGCCTACCATTTATGCACAGTAGATGTTACTAAGCAGACAAGATCCATCTCTGACTGTCTTCTGATGCAGGTGTGGCTTCGCAAATAAGTTGTTGCAACTTTCTTTCAAGAAAGAAGTAGCAAATAGAAAGAAAGAAAGAATCTGTGCCTGATTTCAAAGTTCTTATCTGTTCCTGATGGATGTACCAGTGTACATTTCTTCAGGAAAGAGTTCTTTTGGCATTGAGAAAGAAATGCATTGACCCACTCACAGCTCCCTGCATAACAGCCTTCTCTTATAAACTATTGTGTGAAAGTGACTTTCCAGTGGTTATGACATAGCTATAAAATATTTCTATTTTCCAGGATTTAAAGAAATGCAAATGCTTTTTTATTTTCTGTATTTCTCTCTACCTGCAGCCATGTATTCCTTGTGAAATGTCTGCTTACCTGCTAATGGAATCCTCAGGCTTATTTATTTCATTTTTTTTTCTACTGAAACTGAAGCTCCTTGGACAGTTACAAGCCTGTAATAGTGGGAAAAGGGTTCCTTATACATAACTGATTCACCTTGTCATTTTTGCAAGTAGCCAATAAATAGTGTAACACCAGTAATAAGCTAAAGGCATGTCAGTCAACACAGAAAGGGGTGGGGGTGTTTTTTGAGTGGGGAAGTTGCTTTTGAACTTCCAATTTATTTTCTTATTGATGAGGAAGAATTCTCCTTTCCTGAATGTTTCGTAAATGCAAAATATATATATTTAAATTTATTTACTTCTTTCAAACAACAATGCATTTTTTGGCAAGTGAAAACCAGTTTATCTTTTTATCCTGAAGAAAATCCGCTTGGAGACAGCTTGACATATGCTTGTTGTAAGATGTGTCTTGCACATCATAGAAGCTGCATTCATTTGGTAGTCAAAGTAAAACAATGTTTCTGATTCAATTTGCAACTTCTCTAGAAAAAACATGAATAAATCCCCAATACTAAATGAGGAGTTCCACATTACAATAGTCTTGGCAGCAGCTCAGAATTCATGGTAGCAAAGTTCTTTTTGGCAAAATTAAATTGGGAAGAGATCAAGAGCTTTCCATTTTGAAAACAATTGTTTATTTACAAAAAATTGTTATGTTTTTTCAGGTTTTTGTTAATCAATTCCACTGGTCGGCAATTTCTTGAAAAATTATTGTTCATTATCATTCTTAATTGGTCTTGCATAACTTTAAATAGACAACAGGAAGCCTAGTATTTAAAGAGAGGCAAGCTTCTCAGTGGTCAGTATCTTTAATTCTCTGAAACACAGGCAGGAGACATTTTACCTTCCTCTAATTTTTAATTTATTTCCTAGAAAATATCAGTGATCAAAAATAAGTGGCTTGCAGCCATTTGCAGTCAAGAATTGAAAATTTAATTCTTACATTTTCATTTTTAGAAGTGGGAAATGCCATTATAATTCAGCTTAGAGTGGGCTTCCATTGACTGTCACATTCTTCCCAGCAACACTTGTCTTGAACTGAGATAAGGCCCAAACACAAAACTAAACTCAGGGTTGATCTCACAAATCACTCTTATCTGAACAAGGAAATATTAAGTTCTGGACTTCTGGTCTGAGTCCTTTGTAATCTTTAAAATCAGAGGCAAGGAAACTCATGACTTTCCATTTGGTATTGTGATTGTCAAAGCGGATAAGACTCATGCCAGCTGTTCATGGCTCAATTACAGTATTTGACTAGAAAGAATTTTCTCAGGAAGAAAAAAATATGAAAATTTTCTTCAGCACTTGTGGATGTCAAAGTTTAATGGTATTTAAATGCAGATTTTAAATCATATGTACTGGTGCTTAAACTGAAGCCATAAACACCTGCATTAATGTTAAGAGTCAGGCCCAGAGTTGACTTAAAGAGTTAGGATATATACTGGAAGCTTAGCAGGGGGTTGGGATAATTGGTATTTTGTGGGGTTTATGTTTGGGTTTTTTTAAGAAACAAAACTGCTGTGTGCATATATTTATTATTCTCATATCTAATTGTAGACAATATTTAGGCCACAACTTCATAGCAGCAAATAAAGAAGACCTCTAAATGCTGGTATTGTTTTGATAGCAAATCCTAGGATGCTAATGTATGTTATAGGTATGAAATATTTCCTTGAGAAAACACCATGCAGCCCACCAGAGACTTTATATGTGAGTGAAAACTGTGGGAGCCACTGGAAGAGCGTGCCTTTACATTTTAAGTGGACAAACAGTTTCAGAGAAGAAAGCAGCTGGCAGAGAGATCCATGATCAGCTAACCTAAGCAGCAGCTCCACTGTGCCATTCTGGCATTTTAATTGTACTGTTATGTAATTTTTAAACAGCTGCATCATTATGCAAATATTTGGTAAAATGCACAGCCTTAGGTACCTTAGCAAACCACCAGGGCTTGTCTGCTGCTGGAACTGTTACCCTTAGTCTATCTGTCCTATAATGATTAAACATAATGTAAGAAATTTAGTGGTTCAGGCCAAATAATTGCTACAGAAGGTCCTCCCAAGGGCACACTCTCTCTGTCTATTTCTGTGTACTGGACACGATTTTCTCATGATTAAAATTCAGGTGCAGAGTTCTTAATCAGGCACAAATAAACAAGAATTATGCTTGTGCTGGGCTGACAGCGTGGGAGAGCTGGTGGCTTTGCTGAGGACATGCCACTACCACATTCTTCCCCTGGAGTTTGATCACGGTGGTCACCAAAAGTCTATCCGTGTGTTGGCACAGCCAGAAGGAGCCTTTCCTTCACTTGGAGAATCACAGAATGTCCTGAGTTGGAAGGGACCCACAAGGATCATCCAACTCCTGGCCCTGCACAGGACCACCCCAAGAATCACACCATGTGCCTGAGAGTGTTGTCCAAATGCTTTTTGAAGGCCTGGGGCATGTGGAGATTAAGTTTTCTCCTGCAGATGCTGCAAATTGAAAGTACACTGTGAGACTGCTGGCCCAGCTGTAATCGCAGCACAAGTGGGCACGATGATGGCATGTGCAGCATCAGAACATGAAAATTTAGACACATCTGCAGTACAGAAGCAAAAGGAAACTTGGGACACCATTGTCCTAAGCAGTCTCAAACACATAATTACACAAACCCAAGATTTTGAGGGAGAAAGACCAAGGTAGTTCTTCCAAACACCTTCTGACACTTTTCAACAGCTACTTGAAAATGTGTGTGTCTGTGTGCCTGTGCATGTGTGTGTGTGCTGGGAAGGAGCAGCACACACAGGACACACTTAGCTGGAGAGTTGATTTAGAAAGTTCTACTGGAGGTTTCCCTGTTCAAACAATTCCTTGAAAAGAGCTTTGCTTCTGAGCCTTCTTCACAAAGAGACCACCAGGCAATGTGGACCAACCCATGCAAGGGAACTGTGAAAGCGCAGAAATGACCTGGGTGAGGCACTGCAGAATGAAATGTCCCTTACAGCCTGTAGCGAGAAAGCCATTGCAAAGTTCCTCCTCCCCACCCACCCTTTAACTTAATCTAGGTGAATTGTCAAAAAAAAGTAGCTGGAGGAATTCAGAGAGGGAGCATATGTATCGAACATGATTAGATTATATTTCTGTTTTTTAAAAATTCTTTTATTTATCCTATTTCCCTCTGGATGTTTATGGACACATTTGTATGCATTTATATAGATCTTTGTGTAAATTTTATAAATAAGACATTACTATTATAGAGCCTTTTATTAAGACAGCTGGATGAGGTAGTTTTTGTATATTAATGGGAGAGGCATTTTTGTAAGAAAAACATTTTTCACAATCTGAAAACTAAGCAATAAATGACATATTGGCAAGAGGTATGCCATAGTCTACAGCAATATAAATGCTGTGAGTGAAAGTTCTGTTTAGAAAAGGAGGCTGTATTTAAGAAAGGCAAGTACTAGCTGTCTAATATTTATGTTTGCCTTTCCAGCAAGTGACGTTGAAGTTGCATTCAGGACAGTGGGATCTCATCAGAGGAAGTGCCAGATTGCTCCAGGTAGATCCTAAGTGTTATAATCAAAATGAGTCACTGGAAAGTCTGTCAGGTGATGAGAGCGAATTCAGTGACGTTACCTGCAGAAGGAACGAGGCTGGAAAAGCAGAGCAGAGCCTGGAGAAGGATCTCAGAGGAGGGTGAGACATCGGCAGGTGGCAGCATCGCCACAGCCCTGGCAGCCTCGGCTGGGTGACAGCCCCCATCACTCCCGCTGCAAGTTTTACATATGGAAAGTTCTTTGACCTTTCATGAATTTATTGTCACCCTGGTTGAGTGGCACTAGGTGCAAATAGTCCGCTCCTCCTTCAGTGTTTGCCTGTGACTGGCTCTGGTAATTAGAGATTTCCAACTCTCCGAGCTGCTCGGCTCATTTGTTCCACTCATTGTTTTTGCTACGTGACACAACCTAAATTCTCCAGCTTGTATTTACATGAGCCGGTTCTCAGCCTCACGCAGAGAGGAACCGGGCTACAGTCCACTAGAGCTGGGAGAGGATGGGATTGTGCGAGGGAGCGTGGGGAGAGGCAATGAGGTTTGGGCTTGTTCGTAGCTGTCTGTAATGAGTGTTGAGTTTGGTGTTCAGAGCCAGCATTCAAGTACCATTGTTAAAACTGGCATCACTGTGCAGAATTTCAAGAGCAGGCTTTTAGAGGGATTCCTAAAATAATCTGAGCATTTTGTTTGCGCTGGCACTTCTGGCTGATAAATGCATGCATAAATGTCAGCGTTTGTTAGTGGATGTATTATATCTGCATACTTACAATGAGTAAGACACTGTAATCAGCCACCTACTTCTGATGTCAAATAGCAGCTTTCAAGGAGCTTTTTCTTTTTTTTTTTTGTCTTTCTCTACCTCCCACTTTCCCCCACCTCACACATATGAAATACACTTTCCAGAGAAGGGTCCTTCTTTTCAGGTTTTATCAGACCTAGGAATCAAAGGTCAAGCTCCAAATAATGACCCTCCCCCCCAATTTCAACTGCTCATTTCACAGTGAAGTTAGTTTATGTTCAACTACAATCCAATTAGACTTTCACCCCTGACACACTGGTGAAGTGATAGTATTATTTTTTTTTCTTTTGATTGTTTTTAATCTAACTGCTACTGTAGACACAGAATTATTCAGCCTTGATTAAACATTTTCAAGCTGTCTCAACAAGCCAATCATGTGCACATACATTTTCACACACGTTTCTCACAGTAAATTAGTAACAATATGGTTAATAGTTCAGAAAATGAAGTTCTGCCTTCAGAGGTGTATTGTACTGCCACAATATACACCCCAAATTGACACTACATAGTTGTGTATGCAGGTTCTACTTAAAATGATGGTAGACTGAAGCACCAGGATTCATTAAATCGAGCAGAGTTTCTCATTAAATGTGTAGATTGACACTCAGAACTGACTGTCATTTGGGGTTTTTTTCAGCTGTTTTTCCATACCATCAATGCTTTATTTAGAGTGAAACTTTACCACCTGGTGGCTGAGAGGTAGCTGGTTTGTGGGGGGAAAAAAACAAGCAGAAAAATATTTTGCATTATTATTTTTCTGGAAAAGACAACTGGAAGTTTTCAGATTTAAGATCTTGATCTTGTCTTCTCCTTTTTTTTTTCCCTGTGTAATTTGTGCTCTGAACAATGTATGTTATCTGGTTTGCAATGTGCAGAGTATACATTTACATTTGTTTTCTAAAGGGAACTCAGTTACTTCTCATCTATTTTCTATAATAATCTCCTCTGCAGAGGTGTTAGCAAGTATATTTCATTTTAACTGTGCCCTATAAATCCTTCATGGAAAATTCCAATTAATATGGCTATGCAGCAAGCTGGGCCAAAAAATTAACTCATCTGTTCTTGCTCAGCAATGTGACTTGATGAATACAGGAATGGAACAGACTCAATACGAAAATATTCTTTCTCCTTAAGGAGCTGGAGTCACTGGGTGCCACTGTTTTGCATCTTAACATAAAAATCTTTAAGATTGCACCTTCTGGTATTAACAGATAACACCAGAGTGCTCTACCCTATGGCAATTTGCTGAGATGCAAGATATCAGTGCCCTGAGACTCTCAAAAGATTTTTTTCTTTCCATAAACATGGAACCTCAATCACTGAAGAGCAGAACTTGAAGAACACTCTCACCATAAATCAGCCTTCAGGGAGAATGCTGACTTCGGGAAATTATGAATGTTGGACATTAATGAGCTGGAGGACTTGGAAGGGACATCCTTCTAAAATGGAGAGAAGTCTCCAGGATGCAAAGACCATTTGTTAAGAACATTAAAAAATATGAACTCAGTGGAACACTGAATGAGCACATAACCTTGTAAGGAAAAGTCCTCAGGGGAGGGGGAAGTAAGGCCATGAAGTCTCCCATGTTATATCCTGATGGCCTCCTGGGTGCATCCAGAAGAGGTTTGTACTATGTTGGGTTTTTGTTACATATCCATACTTCTGACTGGAAGTGCTTGATTTCACAGTACCACAGAACAGCTGAGGTTGGATGCCATCCAGTCCAACCCATCAGCTCAGTTAGGGTCATATCCAGACTGCTTTTGATTATCTCTAAGAATGGAGACTCTGTAACCTCTCTGGGCAGCCTGTGCCGGTGGTCGGTCACCCTCAGAGGAAGAGCCTCCTGTGTTTCTGTTTGTACCTGTTGCCTCTGGTCCTGTCATTGAGCTTCACTGAAGAGGCTGGATGCCTCCTCCTTGCACCTGTGCATCAGGTATTTATGTACATTGGTGAGATTCCTCTGAGCTTCTCTTCCCCAAGCTGAACAGTTCCAGCTCTTTCAGCCTCTCCTCATAGGAGAGATTCTAGTCCCTGCAACATCTTCATGACCCTTTTCTGGACTCTTCCCAGTAGCTGCATCTCTCTTGCACTGGGGACAGATCTGAACCCATCACTTTAGATGTTATTTCCCCAGAAATAACAACAGCTTCCTCAGCCTGCTGGTATCACTCAATCACCATCAGCAGACAATTTGCATCACCAGATTGACAGAGGTGGGCACGGAGCAGCACAAGTGAGATACTGCTCCTGGTTCACAGAAAGAATCAGGAGGGCTCTTTTTCCTACCCTCGTGCAGCTAATGGCCCCGAGCAGTGCAAGGGCTACCAATGCAATCTGCTCCTATTCAGAGGTGCTCAGATTCCATCTGGATAGTGAGAGAGAGTATTCACGCACGTTCTCTACATGAAAACTACTTCCACACATAATTCCATACTACACATATGTGGGCTAGAACACTTATTTAGTGTTTAATAGAACATCACAGTTTTCTGAATTTTTACATAACGCTCTAAACATTCTGAGAAAATTGCACAAATTGCACAAAATATCCCCAGCCAAGTTCCCAAGTACAGATGCCAAAGTCATGTGTGCTTCTAATGGTGAAAAAGTGTGTTGAAATTGTGGTCAAGTAATTTTTTTCTGGCATTACTCATTACAGTTTTTAAATTGGAATAGTTGCAAAGTCTTTCAACTCCATAATAAGGTAAAAAAAAAAAAAAAAAGCCTTTTTTCCCCAAATGTTTCACATAAAAAATAATAAACCAAGTTAAAAAGGAATAAGTGAGAAATATAGGAAGCCAATTTCCACAAGAAAATGGCCTTATTCTAGTAGAAATTTTGTTCAGTTTCCCAATTCAGATTTGTCAGATTTCATAAGCTAAGCTTAACTGTGTGTCAAGAAGTCCTACTAATGTTTAAAACAGTTCCATTGATATGCTTTCTCCTACCATGATTTGTATCTGCACAAACCTTGATATAAATGCTACTTATGTGTTTTTGTATCTTTAGGTCAACAAAAATAATAACATGCTAAAAACATTATGCTCCATGAACATAATGTGATGAACAGAGAAAACAACATTTATGGATTATCTTCTGAAAATATAGTTACTGAGAGAGGACCTTTTTTGGATCAATACAGTATTATTACTAAAAAACAGCAAAAGGATTTCTTAACACTACAACACTTAAATAAGTATCTGACATTATTACCTCAGGAACAGATATCAGTGTGTTGCTTTAGATGCCTGAGTTTCTTCTACATCACTCAGAGCTGTTTTGAATGCCTTGACTGAGCTTTAGAAAAAATTGAAGTGAACCAAAAGGTGACTTGTTCTGAATGGGTTCAAGCTCAAAGCTTTCATCATATAGGAATGCAGCATAACCAACGGGGCTCATGAGACTGGCTGAAAAGGAATGATTCTCCATTTTGTTGCTGAAACTGGGAAGTAAGAGTAGTCATGAATGAAAAATCCTTTCATTGAGAGAAAGTGAGTGAAGAGAGTGCATGGCTTTGTAGCATGGGGCCTGAGAAGTGTATTGGCAGAGGGGTGTTGCTGGGATCATTGTGCTGAGTACCCAGGGCTCATCTTTTTTCTGCCCAGGACTGGGTGCATCATAGTTCTCACCATTCTTTATTGGCTAGTTCAGATTCTTCCTTGCTCAGTTACTGGAATTTTTGAATTAATTTTTAAGCAGTTAATATAATATTTTTTCCATATATACAGGATATATAAGCCACTCTTCTAATTTTGAGTAGAGGAATGGTCCAATTTTGATTTACTTTGTTGTACTTTTTGCAAAAATACATTTTAAATGGCTGTGCAGCTCCTTTTGTCTCCCCACAGGAAAAGAAATTTAAAAGAAAATATTTACTGGAAACTTGGAAAGCACTGATATTTAAAAAAGAAAATCTAATCTAGTTCATTCTAGGTATAGTCTGTGCTGTGGAAACAAATCTCAGGAGGAGTATGAATAGCAGAAATATCACATTTCTACATTGACTGAAAAATTCAGGTATATCTTTCTAAAATGCTTTCAGATATGTTTATGGGAACCTGTTACAGCATTTTAGTGGAGCAACTAATTAGAGCTAGCTAGAAAATGATCATCATGTCTTCATGTCTGAAAATGACATCTGTAAGATAAATTTGCAAGTATATTACCACACACAGTTATGTTCATCTATGTAAATATTTTCCTATCTGCCAATAGTTAGCCCACACTGGATAATGTTTTGGAAATCAGCCTGTGTCATTAGCATACCAGGGAAGATAAGGTACTCCAGGCATTTCTAACAATAAGAAGCACTTGTTATACGAACTCTTAGTACATACCTGTGCACATACTGATCATATGTTGTTTATTTTTGAAGATTCTGTTCTGGATCAGCTTAATGGGAAAAAAAAAGACCTAAACCATTTTATTTCAAAAATGATTTTATTATTCTGTTATCCTGCTTCCTTTTTAAAAGTTGGTTGACTGTGTGCTTTGTGTTTGTTGCTCTTTAGATTACTCAAAGGATGACACTAGATAGTCATTGTAAAAAGTCAACACCCTTCAGCGTTTACTTAACGTTTTACTAACAGTTCTCTGTTTATGTAATTTTGCTGTAAACATAGAATGCAGTAGAGTACTTTGAAAAAGGTGACGGGTCATTGGTCTGTGGAGCTGAAACAAGGGTCACTTTCTAACTTCTTCCTACCAGAAGTGAAAACACTCTGACCAAAAGGACACTCTATCTCAAGAAATTCCAGCAAACATTGTACTTCACAGCTCAGAAGCATACAGACCTTGCAGGTCACAGAGATCTTTGTTCCTCTATGTATATCTGAATGTGTGACACTGATTTACCTGGATTATCTTAGTTGTCAGTACGTTTCTTCACTAAGTCCATGTCTGTTTGCTCCTGCTCTGGAGCCAGTGCCACCTGTGAAGATACTGGTTTCATGTCCTGTAGATGAAGCCGACCCCAGAGGAGGAGATTGTATTGTGCCGGCTGGTGGTTTATTTCACAACTACGTAAGAGCACCTTGTCTTCAAAACTAGCATGGCTGGTTTATTTTATCCTGAGGAGTTACATCTGCACAGAGGCCTGGTGAAATGCATTTGGTGACTTATGCTATTATCACGCTTTCCTTAAGAGTTATTTGGCTAGACAGCATGCACAAAGAAACCAATTTACAGCCTGTCGATATTGCCATATTTGTAAAGTAGCCTGGAAGTCTGACTGGCTTTCTAGGCCTTAGTACATCAGCACATCAGCAATTTGCCTCAGGATCTGGCTCCTTAAAGATTATGGTGATGACTACAGCTTTTAAGTAAATGATCCCACACTTACATTTCTAGATGCAAGCTCCAATTTTGTGATAAATCAAAGCACTTCATGCTCTGCTTCCTGGAGGTCACAGCAAAGCTAAAGCGGATTTGCTTCGTTTATGGTTACTGAGATATGTATTTTGTGAATCTCTTTATTTTCCCCTTCTGCCCCAGTGTAGCAGCACAATCAGTGGATGCATTACTTGTAGGCAGTGCCTGCACGTTATGCCAAGGGGGATTCCAGCTTACCGTAATTACATTTTTATAAATACTGTTATAAGTACTGTTCTAAGTTGCCTCTTTTTATAGTTGGAAATATGAAGTTCCTTTGTCATTTCCGCATGCTTTCTTGAGCTTTGAGAGAAAAAGAGAAGGGATGGCATGGCATGAGGGGTATTTAAACTCATTTTCCATTCATGACTCTTCTGTCCTCCCTATTGCCCAGAAAAACTCGAGTCTAACCGCATGCTTCAAAACAGAAGAATACTGTCCGAGAGGGCAGGACTATACCTATGTTTGCATTTTAATTAAAAAGGGGGAAAAAGACTTAGAAAAACTCCCCCAATCTTTCCTTTAACAGGGCAAGAACATGTTTCCTCAACAGATACAGGCTATATGTGAAATGCATAAATACCTATTTCTTATTACTGAAGAATTTATACAAGGTACCTGAATGATTCTCTCCAAGGCTTTTTTTTTCTTTCAAGGTTGAAATTCTATATGGCTTCTCAGAGGGAAAATTAATCTACAGTTTTCTATAGAGTACCGTGGGATAAAATAAACAGTGCTTTAATATCTCTTCTAAAGGACATACTATAAAAATAAAAGTGACACATTTTTTACTTGTTTTGAGTGCACAATTTTTCACACCACAAGTAACTATGTAATTTATTGGAAATTACACATTTACTTTATTCATTAGTACTTGTAAAAAATAATTGAATTACTTCTAGCCTATTCTAGTTTTATGGAAAATGAAGAATGACTTGATTCAAACATTATTAACTAAATTAAGTAATTCTTTATGAGGCATTTATTTCTAGACTGCCAGGACTTTCAGCTGCAAATAAGCCCCTTACACCAGGGTAGAGATTATTTCAGTGAAAGGACAGAGCTTCCCATTCTCACTTTATAACATTCATCTCATTAGATCCTGCAAGATCTTTAACTCACAATAACAGACAGAGAACAAAAATTAAAGGGAAAGGCAGACATATGGAAATAGATGGAGAAGGAGAGAGCTTTCCTTTATCTGTAAGAAATGTATGAGGGCAAAACTAGGAAACAGTAAGGTAAAAAGAAGTGCTTGTCAATTAGAGTAAGTTAAATATATTCTCCTAGTTTGGTTACAGCTCGCTCTGCTGCTTTTCTGTGCTTTTACTACTTGCAGATGTGCTGTAGCATGAAGGCTACTGGAAAGTATGGCAGTGTACCACAAAGCAGCAGGCTACAATCTTTGCCAAAAGGAGGGACTGTGATCACACAGTCAACAATGACCAGTTTTATGGTAAAAAATAGGAAAAATCAGTCTACAATGGGGAAAGAGCTGCTCTGTAGGCTCTGTAATTCATGTGAGCTGGGTAAAATTCACCCTATTATGATCACAGATCTGGATGAAGCAGCTTCAGACCAGAAGCCATTTTCTCTGAGATCTTGTGGAAGCTCCACAAAGGAGAAAATGGCAAAGAATATCTCCAGATATAAACAAGAAAAGGAGGAAGAAGTAGGAAATATAAGGCAGTTACAGAAACTTCCATTCTTAGAAAAAATACATGCACCTAATAATGAAAGAATCTGTTAACATCTAAGTGATAACAGAAAGGAATAAACCCCCAACAGGGAGTTGTGAGGGGCAAATTACATCAAAACAATTACATGGCAGGCAAAGGAAGATGCTGACAGTATATACACCTTTTGCTAACGCATTTTGCACTGTGGTCTTAAAATTAAGCTTGACAAAAATGGTTTAGGTCAAATTGTTACTAGTTTATTAACAGTTCATTTTCAAAATGGAGGAATGCAGTGAATGAGACTTGACAGAGATCTGTCCTCATTTGAGTTTTTCACTAGAGAATTGGGCAAAGGACTTGAAAAGATGCTTAAGGAACCTGTTAGATGGGCTGAGGCATGAAATGCATAGGTGGACATAATTTGAATAGAAAAAGAGTTTCTGAAAAATTGAAAAGATAAAGATACTGAATCAGCAGAGCACTATATTTAGATAAGAATAAATAGTTCTAAGAACAAATGCAAGCTGACTACGCAGGAGGGCTGTGGGGTTGCAATGGGCCTCAGAATGAGTCAGTCTTGCCAAAGGTGTCACAAAAAGACAACCGCCACCATGGGCTTTTAAGAATATACCCTGAAAGACATGTGACCTACAGCACCAAGCATGAGAGTTCAAGACGCATTCGGACAATATTCTCAGGCAGCTGGTGTGACTGTTGGGGTGGTTCTGTGCAGGGCCAGGAATTGGATTTGGTGATCTTTGTGGTTCCCTTCCAACTCTGTGACTCTGTGATTATACCCTGCTCAGTGTTGGAATGGCCGAAGCTGACACACCATGTCCAGTTAGTTAATACCATGCTTTTCAGAAGAGGAAAATCAAATTAGCAGAAGGATGAAAAAGATCAGAAGATCTGTTAGAACAGGTTGACTGAAATAATGCTATTCAGCTTAATGCTATTTAGCTACGAGAAAGAGAGACATAACTACATTTTTTTATATCGGTGACGGGAATAAACTTTTTTCCTTTTCAACAAAAATGTACTTGTTCTCCATTAAAACAAACAAACAGACAAATAAATCCTTCTCTGAAAGTAACCAGTACACGGTTCTGACAGGGAGTTTTGTGGGATCTCCAGCACAGGAGTTTCCAAAAATAGTTGGAATATGTCTCTGTTATGAATGAAGAAAATAGAGGTGGTCCTCAGCTGATAGGTGGATGGGATGATCCTGTAAGTTCCTTCTTTCCTGTGGCCTGTTACTTGCTTAGGAACAGATGACCAAGGAAATTGGTGTCTTGTAGATTTTATCATGGCAATCATGATTTCTGAAAGCAGAGAACTACTAACAGAGAAGAAAAAAAGCCCTGAGGCCTAATTAGAGTTTTTGTGAGACCTTTCATACCACACTCATGAAAAGAATCCATGGGAATGTAAAGAAACTACACAGTCTCAGTCCCACCCTTAATATCGTACACCACTGCAATGCAATGTGTAAGTATAGCATTTTGATAAAACACCTTTTTTTAAATTAAGAGTCTTCATCTGTTCACAGTTTCAAAATAGGAGCTTTTTCAAAATCAGCCACAATGTACTGAAAAAGTATGAAAAGAAGGAGAAAAATAGCCACAACATACATTGATATTGTTAATCATGTGTGATATACAGCAGGCTGAAGAGCAGAAAAGAGAAATTTTCCACTGTTCCTCACTGTGGAGACTAAAATACATAAGGAATCTGCTTATTTTGTTTTATGGTCTTAATGTACCTGTGTAATGGTCTGCATGCATATGAAAAATTTTCTTTAAAAATGCATTACAAAAATATATTGCAAAAGTCAAAACTTTGCAGTAAGACCCAACTCATCTCTCTTGGTTAAGTGAACTTGCTTAAGACATATCTTCAGGTAATACTTTGACCCATAAAAATCTCTTAGGTGGTCAAACAAGATTAACAGCCTGAGATTTCATGCTATTCAGAGCTGAGAGGCCTTACTCAATTTCTGTCTCATGTACAATCTCTGCTGCTACACAATTGTTTTTGCAGAGTAAACAGCATAGCTTGGGTTCCAGTCCAGAAGGAACTGAATTTTAAATACAGCTGTTCCTAGCTGAAGATTCCTGGAGGTAATGCCATGGATTCATGGATATTTCTCCTCTCTGTAGTTTTTCTTGGTCTAATGTCAATCTGACCTGAGGAGAGGTCCAACTGAAAAGACTGTTCTGGGTGGTTTTTTGTCAATTCTTATAGTTCTAAGGGGTAATGAGTTGACCCCAGCATCTTCAAATATTTTGGAGTCAACATGTCCACAGCATGATGGGGTTTTTTTGGTTAGTACAAGGCTCGTATTTCTGTACCTGAAGGTATTCCATGGTCCAGAACATGGCTAGACTTTATAACCAGTCTCAATGTACATGTAAATTTTATATTGCTGACACAAATTTAGTGATTAGAGTATTTTCTAAGAGAGGGCCATGTTCATCAAATACATGCTTTCTATAGATAAGAAATGACTGTTAGTCAAGGTAAAAGATGTTGTAGCACATAATTAAAATAAAATACTGGAAGATTCAGAAATGATTGTGGGTAGGAAATGACATGTAGGGATGACAATATTTCTTTAGCTTACCAGTGGAGGAAGAGGAAATAGGGATTTTTTATTAGTAACTGTTGACCCAGAGATTATTTGCACTTTAGCAGGATTTTTTTTTAGCTTTGAGCAAATTTTTCATATTGGTAGAGAATAAGGAGAAAACACTCTAAAATTATTAGAGTAGTATGCTATCTGTCTTCTGATATATTTGCAAGGAACAGATAGCTAAACAGATTTTACCAGAAAGGTTGCCCTTAGCCTCATCTGCCCTAAAGGGTTGAATCCATAATCTGTGCTCTTCTGGTCACAATATATACTTGCATTTTCTAAATAATTTTGCTTAAAATTATTTTCTTCCTTATGACAGTGGATTTTTTTTGAGAATGATTATGCTCACCATCCGTGATTTCAGCATCACTGGGTTAGTGTCTGAGCATCAGACTTTCATGTCTGTACACTTACTGAAACCACAGAAATTCAGACACTATCTTCTCCCTACAGGAGACATTAAGACAGATGAAGTTGTAAAATGATTGTGACATCATAAATTTAGAACAGACACTGTGTATTTTTGTACACCACCCACCTGTGTCCTCTCAGGAGATTTCCACAACAGCTTCCCACTACTGCATGGAATGGTTGCAACCCTGCAGTTGAGGGCTGCACAGGTGAAGTGGTGGAATCCTGCCTATTTTGTGCTTGTTCAACAACCTTTTGATGGGCTGTATGAAAGCGTAAGATGGTGAACACAGGGGGGCTTTCTCAGTCAAGGTGCAACAGATGCCATGGGAAACCAGAACACTCTGTCTCATGTTGAGACCAAGCGTGCAAGCAACCAAAACAATTCTGCCTGCACATGCTCTTCCTTATAGGTTTTCCAAGGCCAAAATTATGAACATTACATAATAATTGTATTGGTAACATTTTAATGACATCACAGAATTTCTTTTTCAGTATAAAGGGTAACTTTATGATGAGCTTAGCAAAGGAGGCAAAAATATTAAATGACTGCTAATAATTATGACTGCTATTCTGTGTAAATATGGCATTGACAGCATTATATATATTCTGTTTGCCAAAGATTGTATTAAATGATAACTAGCACAGAATTTCCAAACTTCATCAAGCTTTCATCTTTCTTAACATGATAGAAATCCTAAAAGATCTTGTCCCAGCTTTTCAAGTCCATGTTAAATGCTGTAAGTTTTTATAAATTAGAGCTGTACAGTCACCCTAAACCCCCACAATTTCTGTCTCAGGCATTAAATTTTCACTGATAATACTCTTTCCATAAATCTTGGCATTGCTGTTAAATTATTCATATGGTACTATATGAAAACACATGACAATTTTTTTAAAATGTATTCGTCAAGCATCTTTCAATCAGCTGAGATGCCACTCTGCCAGTTATTTTTCGGAATCTTGCCATCTCAATGTTCTGAATAAATTTTAGTTTATTCAATAAGTTTTACTCTTGTTTCCAAGTGTTTCTTTTATGATTTCTACAGCTTCACTTGTATTACCCTTCTATTTTATTTTTTCTTGTCTCTCTTTCCCTTTCTATCTGTCATGTGTTCTATTTTGTCATTCTTGCAATCTGTTTTAGTGTTGAAAAAGATATTCCTTATTATCTGATCTTCCCTGGATGTACTTAACTTTGTGATATTCTTCTTCTCTGAGTGACCTTTGTAATATAAACTTTCATTGCTGCCTCCTGAAAGTGTATTCTGACAGTAAAGTCTGGCACACCTTTAATTCTTAAATACAGAATCCACACTTCTTGACATTCCCATATCCCCCTCCCACGCTTACATTTCAGCAATATGACAATTGGATTGGGTTACTAAGTTGCACTTTACTTTTCCATTTTCCTTTTATGAATTGTCATACATTATTTCTTTGGTGTTGATCCAGAATGTGAAGAAATAGACAGTGAGTTTTCAACTGAGAAAGTAATTCAAGAACAATGAAGCAAACAAAACCCAAATTCAATAATAATAATAAGTATCTTTGTTAATATGGGGTTAAACTGCAAATATCTTTTGGTTATTTCTAGCACAGAAGTCTTTAGAGTGTATTATCAGGGTTAGTCACAAAAATCAGAAATAATTTAAAGCACAAAAATGATATGGGGTAGTTTCAATTTCTAAAAAAATCATGAATATGGAGAGGAGCAATTAAAGTAACCCAAAATATCTTAACTGTCTGCTTACCTCATCACTTTGAGAAAAGTAGAGAAACTTCAGCAAACTCTATCAGAATGCAGTACTAGTGTACACCCAAATAGTGATCACAGCCTAGAGTTAGTCTTTGTCTTAATACACCCCTCCAGGACTTAGGAGCTTGTTTTATTTTCAGCTCATACTTGTAGGATTTATTATAACACCCTGTGACCGTTTTGCAGCCTTGAAAGTTCAGGGAGGTCTCTTTATTGAAGTCACTGAATTTCAAACTAGGAAAAATATGTTGGTAAAAGGAAACCCACATAAAAATCAAGACAGTTTAAAGAAACTTCTAAGTACTTTTCACTTTATTTAATGATTTTTTTTTTAAAGAGTAGAACCTTCAGATTGGTTTTTCAGACTATTTCAGAGGTGTGAAAAATTGGTCTGAAAATACACAATTATGATCCTTGCATCAGAGTTTGTTGTGTGTCTGCTAAACAGGAAGTGAGCATGACTGAGGCACAGGTTTATCTATATTATAAAAAAAAAGTGAATGGGGAAAGAAAAGGAAAATGAAAACAAAAATAACTAATATTATTTCATTATCCTGGTCAGAGCCTTGTGTAAATCCTAATGAACATTTCCGTAGTTTTCTTTGAACCACCACAAAAATTACAAGAATGACAACAAAATAATGTTAAGATTAGTTTTCAGAAAACAGTTTTTGTGTCCAATGCATCATGTTTGCAATGTCCTGGACTTATAAAAGGACACAGAACTGAGCCAATGAGCATTAAGCATCTTGATAATTTCTCTAGGTTGGCATGAAAAATCCTAAAATACCCAGAATATCAAGTCAGAATAGAAATACTGATAATGCGTGTGTGTGTGTGTGTGTGTATCTTCTATCCCTGTCCACATCAAATTCAGCTGGTGTTTTCCCATGGACATCAGCTGACCACAAAGTAATTTATTCCTGGATACACTTCCAACAGGTTATAAAGGAGGAACTGAAGCTCTCTACAAATTTGTTCACTCCCTGACTCCCCATTTCAATCACATTATTATTTATTTGTGACCTATCATCAAGCTTAAATTTATAGCACTTATTTACTCAAGTGTTATTTACCTGAATTATCTACTGAACTTGTCATAGAAAGAGTTATCTTTTTAAAATAAATCCATGATTGAATTGAATTAATTTAATAATTAGTTTCAATAACAGTTTTCTAATCCCTGAGAAAACACATAAAAATATTTAATAAGAAGTTTATGAAATTTTTAGGTAATGGAGAAAAAAAATGAAAAGTCTATTTTAACTAAAAAAAAAACCCCAAAACAAAAACTCTGACCCGAAGCATTCACTTCCACGAAAGGACATTTTAAAGGAAAAAGCATATTTTTAGTCAAAACACTGCAGTCTCTTATACTGAAATGATATTAATTGCATGCTCTATGTTTTTTCTCTACTAGGATTCTTAGCAAGCTAGACATCAAAACAAACAAAAATTTTCAGTAATAAATAGTGTAAAAATGTCATCTCCTTATACTGAGATGTATGTAATGTATGTTTCTTCATAATGGGGTTGATTAGGTGGTTTATGATAATTTAAATATTTGTATTAATAACCTCCTTTAAATCAAGGTGCTTGAGATAAATATCTCAAATATAGTTTTTATTTTTATAATCTAATTACCATTAAAAATTGCAAAAACTATGCCAAATTATAAAAATATAATCCAGGTTAAGTTACTAGTCTCTAAATCTAAACAAACTCCTTTTTAATAGAAAAGAGTAATTCCTTCCAATTCAGAAATTACTCAGGAAAAAATGCTATAACTGGATAGCAAAGGAAATTACTTTAGGCAAATGTAATGGCTCTTTCTGGCCCTGAAGTTTAAAAATCTATTAAAAACTGCTCCTAATCCCAATCATAACCCAACTCTTTTGCAAGTCTGTAGCAAAACATGGCTTTACAGCCTCCCCAGAAGTTAACAAATACTCTCTTGGCATTCAAGGAAAGTGTATAAGAGCAGGAAAGTACACCCTGACTTTAGTTTTATAATCTCAGAAGATAAAAACATGAAATTACCATACTAGGTCAGGCTAAATGCTCATGTAACTCAGGATTGCAACTTCATGGGTGGCTACTATAGGGCATTTAAGTTCTCTTTATAAACTTTGACCTTCTGTTCTCTTCATAGATTACATATCAAGCCTGGAAAAACCCCCAAACAAACAGTTTCTTGTTTTGTTATTAAATTTTTTCTTCTTTATTTCCCATGCTTTTAAAAAGTTATTTCCATTTTTTATGTGCCTTAATGTGTGGGGTTTTTTTCTGTAATTTGTCTCAATTTTTGCTTTCTAAAAACTTTTTCATTTGGCTATGAACAAGGAGGATAATTCCCCTTTTTTAGAATTACTATTGCTTTCTTTTACCTTTTCTGTTCAGCTGTACAGTTTCCTACAGAAGCATGTGAGAAATATTTTTTGGTGGTAGGAGTGATTCACTGTTAATTTGAATGGCTTATACATGCTCTTTAAAAATTTTTCTATCATCTGTAGGCATTTTGTAATTTTTTTTCCTGTTTCTTTTAATTTATTTTTAATTAGCTGCCTTTGTTATGGAAGGGGGAATTTTTTTCTGCTGGTTGTTGCTACAGCAGAAGTCCTCCCAGGTAAATGTACACCAAAGAATGTAACACTCTGCTAAGCTAATATTGTCATTTTTAAGTACCCCTAGAAAACACAGCTCAATAAATCCCTGATTTAGCTATCACCACAAAGGTTCTAGCAGCATTGTGGTTTGCAGGTTACCACTAAACTTTGTGTGATACATTAATAAGCAAACCTCATTACCCAATAGCTTTGATTCTTGTTTGGACTCAGCATAAGTCATAAACAGCCAGCAAAAATGTTCAAACCCTAGAATCTTTACCTATTTGCTGAAATCCTTTACTTCGAGATTATTCTATTTAGATGTCAGAATAAAGGCTAAGGAACTTTATCATGGACAATGGTAAAAGTTACTGCTTAAAGCAGAAAGAAGTGGTTAGGCCTTGCCTCTTATCCTTTGCTCCAAAGGACATTCTCCATAAGCCCTACAGAAAAGATTTTTGTGATTTGTCCAGAATTCCCTGAGGAACTATGACCTCAGCTACAATGCAATCTGAATACCAGAAATTCCCCCAAAATAAAAACTGTTTCACTCAACCCCATGTTAATATGGGATGATTCGTAATATAGATGAAAAAACATGGTTGTAGATACAAAAATGCTGCTAGCAAGGATTTTTTTGCTATTTTCTAAGTCCATGAGAGACTTTTCTCTCTCACAGAAGAGGTAGCAGAGTATGTAAACAACCAAGCCACCTGCAACCTTGAAAAGTCTTGTTTATGGTACAGTAGAAAAATATTCTGACAATGGATGCTTTAGGATTTTAGCCAATCACCCCAAGGGGTGGCTGATCCTTTGTCCAATTAAACTACGAAGAAAAAAGTCTATAAAAGAGTTTGTAAAATAATTCAATAAATCAATCTTGCTGCATAATTCCTGCCTGCTGGATCTTCTCTCCTCCTCCTCCCTACGGCTGCGGGACACGGTGATATTCCCTAGGGCCCAGGCCTGCGGTAATATACGGTCTTTCCTATTTTGTCCCTTTCAATATATCCTCAACACCATTTTCAATCAAAGCTTGGAAATTTTGCAGTTTCTTAGTGGTTTTGTGTCAAGATGCATGGAAGAACATGACTCTGCTACATTGTGACTTAGAATGAGGTAGGAGTTAATTGTTTTCGTGAGTTCAGCTTTCAGATCCCTTTTTCTCATCTGAAGGAAGGAAATCAGAGTGACCAACTTAGTGATGATTGATGTAAAACATGACTGAGAACCCCTGATAGCTGAGAGCTTCTTGTGCAGTGCAGGGCTGGAGCTGCTAAGGCTCCTGGTATGTTCCCTTCCAACTTCTCAGTCCAGGGAATTTTGTTCTGTTTCAACGCATTGCCGATTAACTGTTGTGGAAAATTTAATAGCAATAGCTTATGCAAATCGTGTGCTCTACAAGTAAAACAAATAAAAATGAGGAAATGTACACATTGTACCTTTGAAAGGTTGGGAGCAGTGGCGCAGAAGACTTGGGTTACAATAACATCTGAAATGAGCCTGGGAGTGGGAACATAGCAAGGCCTGTTTCAAAGGAGAGCCAGTTCACGAAACACCAGAGTGATTTAATGCACCATCAATTATTTCCTGCTTGTCACTTAAACAGGCTCCACATATGCATGGCAGGTCATGAGTGCAAAGAGGAGGTAGAAAGCATGATTTATTGGCTGGGGCAAACACCTGCGAATTAAGCAGCTCAGAAATTAGCCACAAGTAGCATATTAGTGCAGCTAATCAGGCACGGTTCAGTATTTCAGTTTCTTGATTTGCCCATAAATAAGGCTGTATGTGGCTGCCCTGGGGCGTTCTGGTGATTAACAGCCCTGACCTACAGTAAAGTGTGCAATCTAAACAATTTAGTGAGATCTGCAGGTGTACATCGTAAGGTTGTTGCCTATAAGGCTGCTACATTCAGTACATAGAAAGCTCCTGGTATCTGGATGTCTTGTTCATACATTTAATCGCACCATTTAATGATCAATTTTCTTTTCATTCATTTACCAGGGCCTGTTAACATTAACGAGTTTTAAACTACGAGGCACTGATGTGCAACTGTGAAACCCAGTTGTCTTCTTTGTCTTATTCAGATGCCAGAGAAACAAGATCACCACTCTTTGCTGCACATTTTCATATCTCACCCCACAGTTGTTGACTTCCATCACAGCTGAAATGACAAGTTGCTGCTTCATTATTTCAAGACCTGTGCTTTGCTGGCCTACCTGCTGATTGCTGATGTAAAGGTGCCATGTGGAGGAGCCCGAACACAGACAATGGCAAACTGCTGTTCTGGGTTTGCAAAATGCTGAGACAGAAATGCCTGGTCACTACATACTGACATGCTAGGCACATGTGCTGGAGGAGGTTTGGAGTTCTCTTGAAACACTAAATGTGGACTCACATAAAGCTCAGCAGTAGCCATATCAGCTTTAACTGTAAGAAGAATTACACTTACGGGAAAGAAAAGAAAGATACCCTCCCAAAAAGCAAGATACTTGATAAAGCATCCTCGTTACCCAAAGTACTCACAGAGGCCTGCTAATTCCTTACCTCCAAAGAACGCATGGGGACAGGGACAAGGATGAAGGTGAAGAACTGGTGGGAAAGTTATGTCATGAAGCCTCACTTGTGAAGGAATGACATTACAAATCTAGAGCTGTCCACGTTTTTGTATAAAAAAGTGCTGGAACATTTTAGGAAGGAAGCATGGAATCATAAAAGATACATGGTTGAGGAAATGCAAGGTGACCATTGCTATTTACATTTTTCTCCTGCTGTACGAAAAACATGGTAGGATTTCTTGGCAGCAATTTTTTTTTCCACAAATGATTTATTATTTTAACACTGAGAACCATGAATTATTTGAGCAAAAAAGTATTAAACATACAAAGTAAGCACACTGATAGAGTTCACAACTATGCTTCATAAGGGAAAACTTTACTTACAAGGGATACATAATTTCCTGTTTCATATTAAGCATTAAATTTATAATGCTTTTTTTTACAATTTCAGTTTATTTTTCCATCACACCATGCTGTACTGTTGATTGCTGGGATTCATGACTCAATATGATATTGACCTGACCTGGAATGACTTGGCTTAGGTTTATAGATTGAAGACACCAAGGCCCAGTTCTGGCCAGTTGCTGTTCATAACCCTGTTCGTGGAATGCCCTGGTGGGTTCCTCTAGACAAGCATAGACAGCATGTCCCAGTCTTCTCACTTGAAGGCCACCCTGTGCCTTGCATGGGGTAGACAGAAGCACCTGTCAAGGTTGGTTCTTCTTGATCTGGAGGGCTTTTTTCTTGTTGGGACTCAGTTACAAAATCTTAAATTTCTTTCTGAACTCATGTAACTTCATATTGGAACAGAGATAGCTACATGCCTGCTTTCCATCACTCCCCATTTCTGTTCAGTAAGTGATGCTGAGAGTGTGCACCATGTGCAGAAGAGGGTGGGATGAATGTGGTTTTGAATGTAAGTTGTTGGAAGACTGGGACAGACAACAGAGCAAGATGTCTCGTCCCTGTACCTGCCTACCTAAGTTTTCAACCAGGCCTGGGTGCTGACTAGGTAAGGACCATATGGCTCAATCCCAGGAAATATCAGCACTCCTGAAGTGTTGCCTGTCAAAGAAGCAGGAACTCAAGAGTGCAAGTCATTAAATCGATGGCATAGGCACACTTTGTGCATTTTTCTGGGCTTTTTTTGGTTGGTTTGTTTTTGGTTTGTTTGGGTTTAGTTTGATTCTTTTTATGTTTTGTTGTAGCAGAAATAAAATGTGACAAAATGTTTTTCCTGGCTGGCATGATAGACTGCTTTTTTTGGAATAATTTTTTAAAAAGTGCTCTTTCCTAGTGCATTTTTTCCTAGTGCATGTTGTCCTCCTCATACCAGTATATTATAAACTCCTCATGTATTTAGTAAGAGAGGTAAAAAATTGAAAACATAAGAAAAGAAAACAGAAATGTAATGGAGAACTTTACAATATTGTTATATACTACAGTGACATTTAGATGACTGAAAACAATCAAGAGTCTACAAGTATTGAGAACAGAATAAAGAATGTTCAAAATATAATGTACAATCTAGAATAAAGATGGCAGTACAGGAACAGAATGAGATCTATTAAAATGCTTTAGATGCATCACAGAATTTCGGGCTATGTCTTTGGCAAAGTTAAAGTAAGATTTGAAGGTGTATCTATGATTTTGAAAAGTGCATGGTATCATCACATCACCAGTGTGTCAGAGCTTGTGTTATAAAACAGCCTTTGCCTTTTGGTAAAGGAGATGCTAAATTTCAAGTACAGCAAACTCAAAATGGCTACATAAAACCAAGCAGATTTAAAAAAAGGTTAAAAAAATCAGATTTATTGTGGGAACTCTGAAATGATATCTAGATGATCCCCGAGCAGCCCTTGAGATGACAGAGATGATAATACAGTAACAACATTTGGGAAGTATTTCTAGTTTTACACTTAGCCTTTTGGCAGGAATTTATTAAGACAGAATAAGCCTGTGACTTTTCAATTCCAAGTACAATTTGTTTCTCTAATATACCTGCAGGAGTAATGTGTGATGGAATTTTTCCTTTGCTGTGCTCAGTACTTGTGTGTGATGATGTGCTATAATAGGTTCTCACAAGCCATATCTCAACAAGATAAAACACAACACATGTACATCTGTGGCCCAGTGTCAATGCCTTAAATGTACATCAGAAATGCATTAAATCTTCTGATTGTTATTTTGTTTGTACAGCTTGTTGGTTCAGACTTTCCACTGTAATGTACCCTGTTGATTGCCTGAATTATTGGCATATCCTTGGTAGAACAAGCACACCTTGTCCCAAAATTCAACATTACAGATGTGGCTTGAATCCTTTCCTTTATTAGTAGAAACAGAAGAAATGTTCTTCAAGTTATTCCAATACGCTTCCTGAAAGCACTTATTTCAGAATCAACTGGGTCTAGCAGAGCTTTGGACCAAAGATAAAGGCATGTGATATCACACCAGAAATTCATCCACACAGTTGTTTGTGTGCATCTGTGCCTGTGCCTATATATAATGACAAAACCATGTAGAAAATAAAGTATTATGGACAGCTGTGGAAAATGGTGCATCAGAAGAGGCACTTTTCGTTTTGGACACTCTTTCTGGGCCAGATTCTCAGCTGGTTTAAAGCTGTACATCTCATATCAACTTGCTTGTTCATATGTGAGACTTTCCTGTTTAGAGAAAGTAAATATTTTCGAAGTAGTCTTGAGCTAAACTGTAGTGTAAATACCACAGTGTCTGACACAAATAAAACAAGTATATAAAAAGTAATACTAATTAACACCATCCGGATTCGATCTCCTGTGTTCCCACAACACCATTTCTGCGCAAAGACAGCCTGCTGAAAGCACAGCCCTAGGCACAAAGATACAGTGATGCATCCTGGGTGTTTCAGTTTGTGTCAAACCACCACATAAGGTGTGCAGTGTGGGATGGTTATTGCTTTTGTAGAGGAATTCTCCCTTTTTTCCTGTTTGTCACCAACTTTAGTTGTTAAAGGTTGTGTCTCTTGTGCCTCCTTTGGTACTGGGAGGCTGATAACCACTCCATGAACTGCATACCTTGTGACCTTTGGACTGACCAGGCTGGAGACATTATTGGAGGGGTCTTTTCTCATTGACATCTCTGTGTCTTCTTTCCAAAGGAGAATCATGGCAGAGTTACACAGGGAACCACAGAGGTGTTTGCCTCAGGCAAATCTGGTGGCCTTCTATGATGTGCTTATGATGTTGGTGGTTAAGGGAAGACTGGCTGATATCTACCTGGACTCGAGCAAAGCATTTGACAGTGTCCCACACAACATTGTATCTAAACTAGAGATGTGGATTTGATGGATGAACCACTTGGAGAATAAAGAATTGGTTGCGTGGTCACACTCGCAGTTTTGCCAGGCAAAGGCTTGATGTCCGAGTGAAGACCAGTGACAAGCAGCTTTCCTTAGGGGTCAGTATTGGGAGCAGCATGGTTTAACATCTCTGTCAGTGACGTTGACAGTGGTCTTGAGGGCACCCTCAGCAATTTTGTCAATGTCACCAGTCTGTGTGGCACAGTTGACACACTGGAGGGAAGGGATGCCACCCAGAGGGGTCTTGACAGGCTTGAAAGGTGGGTCCAAACCTCATGAAGTTCAAGAAGGCCAAGTGCAAAGTCCTGTGCCTGGGCTGGAGCAATCCCAAACACAGATAAAGGCTGGGTAGAGAATGGATTGAGAACAGCCCTGGCGAGAAGGACTTGGGGGTGTTGGTGCTCAACATGACTTGGCAGTGTGTGCTTGTAGCCCAGAAAGCCAACCTTAACCTGAGCTGCACTAAAAACAGCATGGCCAGCAGGGCGAGGGAGGCAATTCTCCGCCTCTGCTCTGCTCTCATGAGACCCCACCTGGAGCACTCCATGAAGTTCTGGTGCCCCAGGACCCAAACCTGTTGGAGGAAGACCAGAGAGGGGCCAGGAAGATCATCAGAGCTGGAGCACCTCTCCTATGAAGACAGGCTGAGAGAGTTGGGGCTGTTCAGCCTGGAAAAGAGCAGGCTCTGGAGAGACCTTACAAAAGCCTTGCAGTACCTAAAGGGGGCCTACAAGAAAGATAGAGAGGGACTTTTTATAAGGGCATGGAGTGATAGGACAAGGGGTAATGGCAGGTTTAGATTAGATATTAGGAAGAAATTCTTTATTCAGATGGTAAAGAGGCACAGGAACAGGTTGCCCAGAGAAGTTGTGGATGCCTCATCCCCCGAAGCATTCAAGGCCAGGTTGGATGGTGCTTTTAGCAACCTGCTGTAGTGGAAGGTGTACCTGTCCATGGCAGGAGGATCAGAATCAGATGGTCTTTAAGTCCCTTCCAACCCCAACAACTCTATGAAGCCACAGTGCAAGCTTTATTAAAATTTCAGTTTCTTTTTGGCTTCAAAAGTAGATTTTCACCCTTTTCCATACAAACGTATAATGTGATTTCAGTAGAATAAATTCATTTCCACAATCCATTCAACACCTGATTAATTCATATTATTGAGGCAACAGAGATATGATTAACTTATTTGTGTCTTACAGTTCATAAACTCTGTTACACATAACAGTGTGGGGCTCTGCTTATTCTTTATGCAATAGAAAAGCTTTAGGAACATCAGTAGAGACCTGTTTTTTTCATTAAATATGGTTGTAATCTAATTTAGTTGTAAAAATCAGCATATTTCTTGAAACTGAGATCCTACATCAAATAAAATGGAGCTTGACAGCAGCTTTTTCATCTTCCTAGTAGAACTGAAAAACAGCTTTGGGAAGCTTATTGTGCTGGCCCCATTTTTAGATAATGTCCTAGAAACGTTTCTACAAGTGGGTGAGAGTTCTAAGAGTTCTCAATGAACTCTTCTGAGCATTCTTAACCAGTACTTCACTACTGTGAAGAAAACCCAAAGGAAAGTATCTTTTATCCAAAAGGTGTTTTGTAAATACATCCATGCCCTCAAATTACAAAGCACTCATATCAGAAAATGTAATGACAAAATACAGTGTCAGTGCTTGGTTAACCTCACAGTAAAAAAGTTCTTCCTCATTATCAGATGGCACTTCCTATTTTCTGGTGTGAGTCCATTGCTTCTGGTCTCGTACTAGGCACCATGGAAAAGAGCCTGGCTCTGTCTTACTTGCATCCTTCCCTCAGGCATTTGCACAATTTGATGAGTTCTCCCCCATAACTTCTTCTCTTCTACAACCATGGACCCATGGCTGACTCATAGGACCAGCTGTTGACCCACAGAGTTGATAAAGTCCTCAGGTCCTTCTCCACCACTGGCAGGACTGAGGGGAACACTGGCTCCTCCATTGTGCCACATGCTCTGTGTCACATCACCGCAACAACCAAGGATGTGTGTGCAACGAGAAATATTGCTGGCCTCTCCTTTGTGCTCTGTTTTACTGAATTAGGTGATACTTCACACTATCCACATTTGCATAAATGTCTTGGCATTTCTGGTACCCTGAATGTCTTGGGAGAATAATTTGTTTGGGAAAAGAGAAAGACTTCTAAGTGAGTTAATCTGAAAACAAGTAAGCAGACAGCTGGAGAATATGATCAGTGATTCTGAATATAGAGACTGGTACCTGGTAACTGTCTCCTAAGAGACTACTGAATGTCATCTCCAGCATACCTGGTCTTCTGGAATGGCGACTCTCCTTTGGGAGACTGTAGAAAGACTCTGCAACCCATTACCTAGATGTAATGGAGAAATTATTTTGGTCAATTTGTGTCATTTCTGTGAAACTATTTAAGGCAAAGAATAAAAAACCCAGTGTTTTTTCAAGTCCAATATATGATGAAAAGAAACTGAAATATAGAAACACTGAAATAAGGTAAATGTGCTGATTAGAATAAAATGAATATATAATTAATGAGTCATGCACAGAAGTGCATAATAAAACATTTGCTAAAGTTAGGAATAAACTCAGGCAGGTATATAGCTACAAGTTGTACAGCAACAGAATAGCCCATATTTTTGTGGATTTAGGGAAAGTCAGTCTCAATGCAGTGAACGCCAGAGATTTTAATTAATAAGATAGAATATGTAATCAGTAGAAATTTATTATCAATAGGGCAACACCTTATCCTAAACTATTATAGCCTAATATTGGTTGTTGGAACAGTTTAATTATTCACAACGAATAATAACTGTTATCATTTTTCCCCATTTCGGCTTGTAAAGAATTCACACACTGTATCTGACATCTAAAATATATTAATTTAACAGAACTATTTTACCTTAACACATTTCAGAGTTATTTCTGAACAAAACATTTCAAATTGTATATTTTGTGTATAGCACTTTGTTCTTCTGAATACCAAAGCATAGTACTGTTTTCACTTATAGAGAAGAACAGAGCTAACAGAGTAATAAACAGGAAATTTTTCTCTTCTGTGAAGAAGATGTTCCTGAATAGTCACATGTTTCAGGATTGCAGTTTTGGACATAGGCTACTAAATTTACCTATATTCCACTTTGTCAGCTCTAGTTCTCTTTGGATCTGGCCATGAGGTGGCAATATCTCTGGGACACAGGTCTTTTTCTGTGTGATGATTTTGTGAGTCATGATTTGTGGTGAGGATTTGTGGAGACCATACCAAAACTGGGCATACATAAAAAGCTCCAGTGGCCATTGTGTTCAGCTCTGAAATGTGATCTTCACAAAATAGTGTGGTTTGTATAACCCCTACAAAATATGCCTTACTTCCCCTTTTCAGTTGATTATGCCTAAATGCAACAAGATGCAGATGATTAGAGTTGTCTATTTTGCACAGTCCTTGTCAGAACTATCTGCTTTTGCCTGTAGTACCACTCAGTTACTGGCTGAAGCTGTTTATCCAGGTGACTAATTTCCTTTTAATACTCTCATTCTCTCACAACAACCAAAGAAAGCCCCCTCTTTTGTAGAGCTTCATATTTATATGTCAAGAAAAGTCCTCATGATGAAAAGTCAGTTGAAATTAAATTGAGTGTATATAGAATGTTAATAATTTAATTCCATTGCCTTCCATTATTATTCTTTAAACTGAATTATGAGACTCTATTTGCAAATCTCAAAGTGCTCTATGAATTATAAACAGTGGCTCTTAGCTGAAGTCCTATAACCAGACCCTGTATTACCACACAAGAACTTCAATTACAACTGAAAGTGGATGTGCCATTTAATGGTAATAAAACACTATAGTGACAACATAGCTATCCTTAAATCAAATTCAGGCCTATGTTGCATTCAAGAGAATTCCAAAAGTATTAGAGTACTAACCACTCCAAAGACTTTGCTTTTGATCTCTGATGATGCCTCACAGTGGCTGAAACCTTACAATTTCAGGGTACTAGCCTTAGAGATCCAAAATACATTTAAAAGTTTTTTGAAGTCATTAGATTCCTTCCGCCTCCTTTTAGTTCCTGTCAACTGATAAAGAAATCTGTATCAATTCTGATTCCAGTAGAGGCTCTTTCTGTGGGGTCTGAGGGCTTGCGCGCTAGCCGAAGGAGAGCCCGGAGGTCTAGCTGCACCCCTCTGGTTCAAGGCGGCTCACTCACAAAAATATACACAGAGGGGGTGAGCTCCTCACCCGAGGGAGCTGTATCTGAGCTGGATGAAAGGGCACATGGGCAGAGGTAAAGAACAAGGGATGGGACTCCTCGTATGGATTCCATCCAGAAGGTTCACTGTGAAGGTACCAGCAACAAGGAGCCAAAAACCTGAGGGTGTCCAGAGATTTTTATAGGGGGGGTAGGAAAGGCAGGGATAAGGGACACAGCCAATAGGATGGGGTAAAACAGTCAGGGTTGACAGTGAGGGAGCCAATGGGATTAACACAAAGGAGGGACTTAGAGAAGGAACCAATGGGGGTGTCGAGGATTACAGAACTTTCTAGAACTCATACATAGTCAATGAAGGAAAATGAACATTAACAGCACTATACATAAAATAGGGAGGGGAAAACATTAACCAATCATACAAAAGTATGCAAACCACTAAACTGGGGGATTAGGGGTTCTCACCCTAACTACCGGTGAGTTGTTAAACCTTGGCTGACCACCACACATTGGTGTCGGTGGGGTCCTCACAGGTCAGAGTGACTGCAGCCCCTTGCACCGCCACAAGGGCCAAAGCATTTTTACTATTACAAGGACCATAAATGAAGGACATAACCAAGCCCAGCAAAGTAATAGGGGTGGAAACTGACGTTTGTCTGTTTCACATGTATAAATTTTCAGACTGGATCTCAAAAAGCTTGTGGGTTTGGTGTCAGCAACTTAAAAGAAAAAAGCAAGTAATACCAGGATTGTATGGTTGGTTTGCTTCTAAAATAGGTGCTCCTACAGTGAGTTTGGAAGGGTATATCAAAAAGATGTGCAATAACCTTCCCTCCCGCCTTACTCCCCCCCAAGAGGGACATGGAGCTGTGCTGAGAAGGACTGCAGTTGGCCAGTCTGCAGGATCTCTGTGGGAACTTCTGCTGCAGTCCTGTATGCATTCCAAATAAAGCAATTTAGTTTAAGAGCATCTGCTTTTCCCTGTTGCAAGATACTGCTAATCAGCTAATTGACATTGTTTCGCCTCTCTAATGCCAGGGGCTCCTGAATAAAAACATTAGTGCTGCCGTGGTGGATCAGATGAAAGAGTTCATCTTATCCTGGTTTCCTTTCTTCATCGTTGGCTAGCAGCAGATGCCTAGGGAAGCAGTGATAATTCCCTCTGTGCACCCTCCTAGTTGTGAGCAGCATGTGGACTTGGTGAGCCAAAGATGGTGCTTTTATGGATTTCTTTTCTGACAACATATCCAGGAATTTCTGCTTTTTCTTTTTGTGTTTATTAAGTGGTACATTATCACTCCTTTAAATTCAGTATTTTGATTCACCCAGGACGCTTCTGATTCTATATCACTTTCTCATAAATCTATTTATAGACTGTTATCTTTCTTTCATATGGTAGTTATTTTCTCTTTGACAGTTCTTTGTAGAGAAACTGTGCCACAGATCCTTCTCACTCCCCCTCCCAGTGCTGTTTTACCTTTTGTGGGACCAGAATGTCACCTGAATGAACTCTTTATTTTCCCCTAAATAATGGTTAACATTTGTCCTAGGCCTTTCCATGTACCTAGACATTCCAACTTGAGAACCTTGAACAACTTAGCAATTACAGCTTGTTTTGATCACTGCAGATGATAATGCAGGTTCCTACCAGTCTGCATTATTGACCTACCTCTCCAGAATCACAATTTGTCATTGGTTTTGTTCCATAATATACAAATAGGTATTTGTGTCACACCTTAGAATTTTAATTAGTTTTAGAGCCTACCACAATAGATGTGGCAGATAACTTTGTAAAAATCCAAATGTAGTATTTCAACCAGATCACTCTCGCCTTCAGTCCTACAGACATTATTAATCAACTGTAAGCACAGTGCTTCTCTATGAATACTGGGTTATTTCTTCCCCACTGAATCACATGTTTCCTTGAACCCATTTTTTTCTATACTTTAGTAACAGTTTCTACAGGTTTACTCAGGTTTAGTGCCATATATAATGTTCAGGAGTTCCCCAGATACATCTCTCCACTGGAGCCATTTATAAAATTTGGTATCCTGTATTTTCAGACAATTTCACTTTTTAGAAATTGGTATTATAGATCACAAATCCTGACAAAACTAACATAAGTTAAATATAGATGTGTAAATTGATGTTTGGAATCACTGCTCTTGAATTTCCAACAGTTTTATTTCATCCTATTCTATCAAGTGCACTGAATCTTGTTTAATTCTAGAAAATCCTTGCTTTTTCTTTTTCTAAAATGTAACATTCTTAATACAAAAAATCATGTATTCAACCAAATTCCCCTGTGGAAATTTTTGTCCAGGTTAGAAAGAGTAAAATAATGCTGTTTTAATAGAAGATCTCACAGAAATTTTATGTCACTGTATTGTAGTGAGAGAAAATTTTTAGAAAGATAATGATTACTCTATAATATTCTTTTTTTCCTCAGATTTTTTGGTATGTTCTTCTGCTGGACAATATTGGGTAAACAGGATATAAAGCTACTTAATTTCCATGAAATATTTGACTTTTCTTCAAAAATGTTGGTATATACTATTTTTGTAAAAAATTAGAGTCTTTTCTGACAGAGAATGGGAAAAGAATGTGACATGCTTAAAACAAGGGTAAATTAGGTAGTAAACCAGAAACTGTGTGGATGTGAGGAAGAAGAATGAGTGACCTAACCTTTGATCCAAGCTCCCAGAACTGTAGTGCCACGTCAGCATGTGGAACACTTAGAAATCATGCCAGCACACTGTGCTGATGCTGCCTCACTATCTGGCCTCTTCCTTGAAAGCAGCTGGACTTACCGGGGTCATCTGCTCAGTTATGTCACAGAGACAGAACAGACGTACCAAGTAGCTGCAACAATTTTATGGCAAATATAAAAAGGCTTTCTAGAAGTTGCCTTCTATTAATGAAGATTGGGATTAATTAAGAAGTTTGCATCTTGAGAAATGTGAAACTTGTTTCAGCTGAAGCTCAAAGGCCTCCTCAGACCACATAGTCAAACCCAACACAAAATGACTGAAGAATTGAAAAGATTTGCTTTAATCTTATTAACCCAATCTTGCAGCCCAGCTAAAGCTACTTTAAACTCCTTTTACATTCCTGAAAGAAGACAAAGTAAATAAGTATATCCATGAAAAAGAAGCCATGCTGGCTTAAGAATGAACAACTGAAGCCTGTGGATCAAGAATCCTCTCAGCTTCACTCAGTTCTTCCACTTCAGTTTGGAACAAAGAGAGTCTTTGTTAGGATGATGCATATTAATAGTCTGTGACAAGTTATAAATATATTGTGGTTGAATGAATTTTTTTTACAATAGATTCTTGTAGTGTTTCTCTATCAGAATTATATGTATGGATTTTAAACAACTTGAATACATTTTTGGGATTATATCTCTGAAAGTTGACATGATAGACAATAATGCATATTTAAGATGATACAATGTTAAGTCATTTGGCAAGTCTGTGACCCAGTAAGGGAGAAAAGAAAGTATTCTTAATAAAATAATATAAAAAACCCAACTAATTTTTTATTATGAAAGAGACTTGAGAAGTTAAAAAATGTCAATTTCACTCAATTTTCACTACCTTTTGTGGCTTGAATTTTAGGAAGGAAGAATAACTGATAGTATCCTGATTTAATATTCTGTGTTTTCAAAATATAATGTCAGTGAAAAAAGGATAGTATTGTCATATTTCCTTGACAGTTAACCCACAGTTCTATCTTTCTGTAGGGACAATAACGTTTGCTTCACAATACTCTCTTAGCTCCCCTTTGGAAGAAGCATATTAATGGCTGAAAAGAATAGAGTACAACTTTTATTAATTCCTTATAATTAACAGTGGATATTTCTAGTAAGACTTATTTGAATAATTGGAAAAAGCTGAGATTCTTAAACTACTCTAGAATCTCAGGAAATGATGGCAGTGATCAATGTTACGATGATTTCATTTGTTTCCAAGGGAAAAATGTGTGCCTGCAATTTGAATTTTATGACATCGAGAAACCAGAAGACTTTGCATATGAAAACCAGTGAAAAAGCACCAAATGAAAACAACTGGTTTTGAATATCTTCCAGTGATATAATTTCCTGCAAATATGAAAAAAAGAAAAATGCAAATGTTCTTTAAATCCTAAATAGTAGAATTTAAGACTGTCCTCTGAATAGGAAAAAGTAATATTTCATAATTAATAAGATTGGGACTAGCACTCCATCAGAAACCTGGTTTTGAGTTCTCTCAAAACATGCCTCTGGCTGAATACTGAATGTATAAAATGTATATTAAAATGCATGTTATTTGAATAGACCCATGGTGCCATGTGATCTGGATGTCTCTGAATAAACAGCCTATTCCCACCATTATTTTTAATCAACCAATCCCTCTGTCATCAATAAATCTGATCAGCTTTTTCTTATGAGTGATAGAATTACTTAATACACTGACCAGACTTATTCACTAGAAATAATCCCACCAATTTATTTTTTAATGTGTTTGGTTTTGAGATATGCCGAATGGCTATTTTTCACTTGACACAACACCTATTCTTTAGATATTGTATATTGTAGGTTTTTTAAATAGTGCTAATATCCAACCATAGTTCAAATATATGGCAAAAAGAGAAGTATGTAACTAGATCACCTTTTATTTTTATGGCCAAATAAGTAGAGAATTTCTGAGCACATTCTAAAAATAATTGATTTAATTTATGGTCAGTTTTTTCTTAAGGATCTGAGATAGCTACCCAAAAGAAGTATTACTTAAAAGAATCATATGTAAAATGTTAATCAGAATCTGTCAGAGGCTTTAATTTTAGTTGCAAGACTGCAAATCTATTGTGGAGCATTCTAAGGTCAATGAAGGCTAACAATGCTTTATATATAAATGTATATATTTATTATTTGGGTAGATAATGTCTATAGTCACTTCAGTACATATAAAAGTAATGATTGCCTACTTTTAAGAAAACCCAACAAAACAAAAAACCCAAGAAAGTTATTTTGTTAGTTACTTTGTTGAAAGTGGAGGGATAAGGGAATGGTGGCTTATTTTACTAATCTTTGTTTAAGCTTTTCAGCATGAAATCCAAACTGACTGCGAAGGAAGGAGCTGCTGAGAACTAGCATAGACAGACATGCTTGAGCATGTGCCTGTCTTTTTCCAGACTCTGGGAAACCTATCCACTCTGGAATCATAGAAAAAAAATTTAAGCTTTCTTCTGGAGAAATAGATTAGACTTACTCCTTGAAAATAGAGTAAAGCACAAAACCTCATGGATAAAACCTCTGCACAGTGTGTGGTGTCATGGATTCCTCAGCCTCAAGCTATTTGGACCAAGACATTCTGCCCTTTAGAGTGAACCTGAACCACCTGACTACAATAATAGCCTTGAAACTGTTCCTACACATGGCAAAACCTTGCATGTCCACAGGGTTTAAAGAGTGAGAAAGAAGACAAGAGAAAGCAAGTTCTGTAACCTGGCACTTACGTAGGATATTTTTATGGTATCATAGAATGGCTTGGATTGGAAGGGACCTTCAAGATTTTCTGATTCCACACCACCCACCATGGACAGGGAAGCCACCCACTAGATCTGAATTTCTAGTTCTAGTCCTGCCAGGCCAGAGTGAGGTCTCCTAGCACCTTCTCTTCTCCAGGCTGAGCAACCCCAACTCTCTCAGCCTGTCCTCACTGGAGCAGTGCTCCAGCCCTGTGATAATCTTTGTGGCTCTCCAGCATTTTAAAATACCATTTAGCCAGTTCTTGCTTCCAGGTTAGTGTTTGCACTCTATCCAATGACCATATAATAGATGAGCATTGCTATACTGAAATTTTATACTATAGGAGCTTCCAGAGAATTACAGACAGAGAGATGTGAAAATAAGTTTCATGTAAGGGAAGGATGAACGGACTTGTGAATGAAGTATGATTTTGTTCGAAAATTAAGATCCTGAATAAATGAAAAAAACCCCAAAAGTGACAGTTTAAGTGCTTATCCCATAAGTACATGAACAGTTCTTACACAGTAAGTGTTCAAGATTAACAGGGGAAGGGACACTTTGGCATTATGCCTTGTTTTTAAAATACACCAAAAACTAGTTTGCATATCTGAGACAGAAGAGCAGTCTATTAGTTGATTAACCTGGTTTTTAACTTGGTATTTGATTAATTTTTAAAATTGTGAAAGCTCAGCTAAAGTATAACAACTGTCATTGTTCTATATCAAAACAATTTAGTAGCTCTGGCATTCTATATTTTCTGTTGGCAACTTTGCATTGATCAAAACTTGCCTTAGAAACTTGGTCACTTTTGAGGGAAGTGCACCAGTGTTTTGAAGGCTGGTGAAAAACATATTTTGGTGATTTTTTTTCTGCTATTGGCATCCTAAATGCTTTAAGAAATTGGTGATATTTTACAATGTTTTTGTTTCAGCATGGAAAATGAGGAGATTCAGGTTGTAAATTGCTTTTCAATTGTTCATTTACATGGGAAGTGCAGTCTGCAATTACTTTAACAATTTTGGATCCTTTTGCCTCTTACAAAAACATATTTATTTTCTGGTCGATTTTTTTGGAGGGTGTGTGTTTGGGGTTTGTTTTGGTTTTTCTTAAATGCTGAGGACTGTCACTTCTCCTGGATCTTAGTTATGACCTACAGGGCATGTGGTTCCTTTGACATGAAGTTTATTTTTCTAAACCCACAGCTTGATATTCTAGCACTTAATTTCAAAATGCAGCTTAAATCACAGAAACCATAATATGTCAAATGATCCTACACTTGCAGGGGAAAACAGTAAGTAATGAAAAAGCTATGATTGCTTTTCTGTCCCTCCAAATGACAGTTATCACCTCAGTGACCTGCTCCGGGCGGACCCATCTAAACATGACACACTAAGGGATAACGTCATCTAACAGGGTAGTTATAAAAATCAATACAAAACCCATTTCAAAGATGCTCTGTGTAAGAATCCTGGTGTAACGTTTATTTATTGAATAGGCCTGAGGAAAAAAACCTACAACTTTTCTGATAGATATGCTTTACCTCCCAAGCAAAGGAATTCTGTAGGTAAGCAATAATTGTATTTTTCAATCTATTATTTAGTCTTGCCAAAGCTCAGCCTAGAATCTAATATGTGGATGATTGCTATAACTCAATTATGAAACCTAAGCAGAGCTCTAATGCATCTGTAATGCAAAAGGAGCATAACAAGACAATTGACTGTACTTCTTTTAGTTGTGGAGTAGCTGTCTGTGTTTGTGCAGGGATGAACAGAAACAGGGAGGGAGACTCTGATATTGTATTTTTCACTGAAAGATTAGGAATGTTCTGTACTTATATTCACTCATGAATATCGAAGATATGGTTACATCATTGAAACAACTGCAGGCTCACAACTGACTGAAAATAGGTTTCTATTGTTTGCTCTCTTAAATGACAATAATACTTAAGCCTGGAGCAATTTTATCCAGTCATATCCCATATAAAAGGCATGCAATTTGATTTGCTAAAAAGTCAGTTAAAAAAAGCTGGTATTTATTTTCCTTATCTTTATCAAACTATTTTCAAATCTGTGTGAGCTTTATTCCTCTCAGGAAGTAAGTAATAAGTATAGTATGTATCTTCAGTTTTGGTTTCTTACAAAAAGATGCAGTATAGCTTGATAGCTTTAAAAAATACCATAGAGATCTTTTTTTCTGGATATTTATGTGAAAGCGTGTTTATATTTAGGAAAATACATGATTTAACAAATATTGGGATTTTTTTATGTCGACTTTTATTGTCAACATTTTGTTTTGTAGTATAATATAAGATCTTATTTACCATCACACTTAACATATTTCTGGTGATTCCACAGTCATAATGAGAGGTGTTTGATCACTGAACTTGTCTCACTGAAACCATATTGCAGACTTTGAAACAGAAATGTAAGGAGAGGATTAAGGAAACAATGTAACAATTCCTAGGGCCTCTCAGAAAAGTGTAATGCAAATCTGGGCTTTCTGGTATACAGGGGTTACACTTCCAAAGTCAGAAAACATCCAGTCATCTGTCCGCACACCTAAAAAGTCAATAAAATTCAAGAATTAATGTCTCTGATAGTGGAATCTGAATGGGGATGCTCAGAAATGTTAGCTAAATTTTCTTCTGAAGCATAGATCTGTAAAAAAGTGATCTGACGCTCTTTTTATCCTTCCCAAAATCAAACCGTTTTGAAACAAAAAATTCGCTTTGCTGGATCAGCTCCACTTTCCATCCCTTCCTGCAGATCAGCTGCCATATTGCACACAGAGCGAACACTGGTATCTGAAATAAAATTTACTGAAGCAGACTTTCCTGTGAAACACAGCCAGTATTCTCTTCTTGAGTAAACTGTACCTTAATTCCATACTGTGTTTCTTCCAAGGACATGAACTGCTTGGATAATTTGAGTGCCTTGGGCCTTTATATTCAATTCAGTCTGAGAAGGTCTTAAAAAAAAAAATTCTTGGAAAACAGCATCCCATCCAAAGTATATCCAAGTGGAAGAAAAGATCTGCAACAGTCTGCATATATGCCACATGAGTGGTGTGCTGAAAGATGCTATTTTGATTCTTTCTAGTGTACTTTATTAATTGGCACAACAGACTGTTTTGAAGGCAATTTAGGAAAAAAAAAGAAAAAATTAGTAGTGTATTAGTGGTCATCTGGTACATATTCAAATTGTGTCATGGGAAAACAGAGCTCTGATAAAATTGACAGGGTAAATCTAATACTGAAACTTGCATCTCATTAACAGGTGTTAATGAGGGGAGGGAGAACACTTTTTTTCAGAACATGATTAACATCTGACTTTTCTTTAAAAAAAATAAAATTGGGAGAACAGAGAAAGTCCATTGTCAATGATCATTGACAAGGAAACAGCAGCTAAGAGTGTCCTTTGTCTTAATGGCTGCTTTGTGGAGCTCTGTTGCTTATGTTGCTCAGATACAGATGTTGATACACATTTTTTCTTCTTTAGAAGTAGTGACTGCTTGCTTTCATCTTCCAGCCCCTTGTTCAAAGCAGTATATAACTGCCAGGAAAAACTTGAGCATAAGTCAGGGTGTGGGAAGGCCTCAGGACACTGACACCATATGTGGGAAGTGATCTTTTTAGCTTGCTTGACATTGCCATGGTTGCAGTCCTAAAGGTGGTTGCCTGAAAACATCATAGAATGGGACATTTATGGAACTATTGCTTTCCTTTGTTATAGTTAAATATCCCTATTGGAACAGGGAGGGCACATCTGCTGTTAAAGATGCCTTTAATTAGTGCATAAAGTTTCTCATCAAGTAATTGAAACTAGAATTTTAGTTTCAGAAGTTCTTCATATTAATAAAACTCTTATGAAAAAAGAACTATGGCAGTGTGCTTGCTGAAATGTCTTAAACCACAAATATCCAGCTGGAAATGATGTCTGGAAAAGCTGTTTACAGGCTGTACTGAATTAGGAGGTCAAGAGAAAAGTCATTATTGTGAAAGCTCAGTTAATGAAAAATCGATCACAGACCCTTCTAAAGGTGTCTCAAAACGCCTTGAAAGAGCAGGGGTCTACAGCTGTAAAACAGCCCAGTAAGTAAGAGACCCAGACCCTGTGTGACTGTTTGCCCAGAGAGGACCAAGAAAAATCTTTGGCAGCTGTTTTTCTGATGTGTCAGTGTGTCCTTTGAGAAGAGTAAATGGCTTTATATGAATAAGCCGGGGTAATATAAGATGTTGCTTAAGTCAAGGGAAGTTGCTTTGGAGAAACCCCTCTGCACTGCTGTGAAAGAGAAGATCCTTGTCATGTGGGAACCTGGCTTGAGCAACTTATATACCTCTCTCACTATGGCTGTCAACAAAAGTCCTGACTAAAATTCCAAGATAGGCACTGATGACTGGAGGCACAGGCTGCTTCATAGATCCACATTCATCCTTCAGGACAACTCACCAGAGGTAAAGTAGTGTTATAAATGAAGTCTGTAATTCGTGCTGTTATGTATAAAAATGAACTATAATGAAACTATACAGAGCCAGAGTTTCAAACCCCCCCACCAGCCTGGCTGAGAGGAAAATTTTACAACACTGGAGCAGTTGAAAAGGAGGCTCTTTCAGCACAGAAGTAATCAATAGGTGAGGATTCCACCCCAATTGGGGTCGGATCTTATCACTGGGACATTAACACTATGATGACTTGATCGCTGTCTTCTGATATCTACATCTCAGCCGATAAGGAATTGGACATTCCGGGAACTCCATTGAGGGTTCCAGGAATTGAAGACAGACAAATTCATCACTGAAGATGGACAATTCATCAGACCCAGGAAATGCTTTGTGCAGTCCAACTTTGGGACAAGAAAACATCATGAATATGCTAAATTGTGAGAAGAATAGAATTAATTTGGACTCTGCCCAAGAACTGTATAAGAAGGAACCAGTCGAAGCAGCATCCGTGAACTTGGGAGGTCTGGTGCGATAGAGGTCAGATCTGTGTTCACCCAGCACCGATCCCGGGCTCGGGGCTGACCTTTTTCCGATTGTGGCTTTCTGTGTGACCAATCTTTCGGCTGCGGAATAAAATCTATTTCTTTATTAAATTTAATTTGGCTAAATTTCTTTACTTCAGTGGTCTAATAGTCTTGACTTTGAAGTAGATATTGTCTAATGAAGTGGTACTTCAGGTTTGAGGAAGAGCAAAGATTCGCAGGAACCAACTTGAGAATTACTTTATGACATCTAAATGTTCTTGTAGCACCTTAATAATGTCAGAGGGAAGGCATGATAGAGTCAGATTTTGAAAACTGTAGTCCTCTCTATTTACCAAGATGGCTTAATTTGTTTCCACAAAGGTTTTGAGGGGAACATCTGGGAGAAAAACTGTGAACTCTAAAAAGTGTTGACTTTTCCAGAGAACAAATTTCACCAACACTTTACTGAAGAGTCTCCATTTCTCCAGGTATGCAGTCGGATGCTGCAACTGGGAAGTTGCTGTGGAGCATAAGGGTTTAAGGAGAATAATTGCAATTGCACAACCGAAACACCATGACATGTGTATGCCACCATCTCAGAAAACTGCATGTCCAAGAGATCAGATTGCAGCAATATTAAAACTGCCTTTCTGTTCTTATTAGAGTTGAGCTGAACCTTGCATCCTTGGATGTCATTCTCTGACTTAGTCTCATTATTGAATTGTTGTCTTATTCTGGCATTATATTGTTGCTTTGATCAGGGTGTGAGGGGGATGCAATATTTGCTGGAGGACTCCCATTTTTTCAATAAGCTCTTTGATTTCTATAGATGAGTATTAGAGTGTTTGTATCATAAGCCACATTGCAGAAAACAGAGAATATAAAAAATTTGAGAATTCATTCCTAGTTTTCATCTTTTTGTAAAGATGGTCTGTACTAATTCTTCCTCCTAAGCCGAGCACCTTGTTCTCTGTCCTCCCTCTTGCTTCATATTTTTTCTTTCCTCTCAGCTGCTGTCTGAACCTCCTCATGTCCATGCACACATACAATCTGTCTCTCTAGAAAGCATGATGTGGCTTTTAAGGATCCAGTTAGTTTCTTTGTATCAGTGCTAAATATTCAACCATATCATAGATCCGTCATATCCTGAAAAATGCTGAAGAAATTCTAAGCATCACACTTACAGTTAAAACTCATTCCAATTTAAGAACCACATTGTTTCACAGGACTGGCCAACTTTGTGTGACAACAGCGAAGCCATTGTAATTTCCTGGGAAATATGTCAAGACACTGGCAAAACATGTCCTACTAATAAAAGTGGAGAAATAACCACAGCATTTATGGAGAGCCCAGGATGTCCTTAACCAGCAGCCAATCAACCACTGAAATTAAAATTAGTTGTGTTGAGACATGTGAAGGTAGTCTCTATCTCAATATATCAATTGGGGAACATGCTGAGATTTTCCCAGTATGATAATGAGCATCTGGCTCATATTTGTAAACCAGTTAGAGACTCATTTATATTACAACTGTGTTTTTGCCCTTTTGCCCTTATTAGTTGTAAAGGAGGTGATATTCTACAAATAAGGTATATAGCCTCATTATATTAATCACAAAGTATTTTCCGTCTGTAGTTTTAGCTGCAGTTAAATGCCAGCATGGACCTTTGCATTTTTGAAAGGTGAAATTTGGTCCAGATCAGCCATGCTCAGGTAGGGCAGGAGGGGTGTGAGAGGGTTATGCAGTTGAATGACAGGTCAGTGTCATGTGAACTGAAGCATGCAAACTGTATGAGGCCATAGTTATCATGGGGAAGAGATTCAGCTCCCTTTGTTTTCTCTCCTTACCCAATAAATTCACGCTTGAAAAATGTCAGCCAGATTTTTTAGCTCTATAGGTATTTTAATGCCCTCGTGAATTTTTGATATAATCAGAGATACATGCAAAAATTACAGTCTTGTGTGTATTACCGGAGTAGCTGTGCTTGGTAACACAGTGTCTTCATGTTACACACCAGGATTTCAGAGTAGCCTTTTCAGAAATTAGAATCAACCAAGTCAGATCAGGTCATAATGTTAAGTATACAGTATCTTGAGGGAAACTCAATCAAACCCAACAAAACTTTTCATAAGGCATCAAAAATCATCCTGTATTAGCATCACATGGATTATTTATGAAAATGCTGTTGCTTGTCTGACAACCTAGGTGACATTACCTCTGGAGGATGAGCATCACCATGGCAAAACAGACATGTCACCATTAGACATTAGTCTACTGTAACTAATTTATAAGGCTGTCCTGTAATTTGTTTTGATCAGGCAGCCTGAATATAGTTGAAGGGGATGAAAGGGAGGAGGGAGTGCAGGGAGGGAGGAGAGAGAAAGAAAATCCAATATTATTATTAACTAGAGAATTCAAAACTGTAAAAAATAAAGCAAGAAAATGTGTAGCATTTTTTTCATCCCCATAACCTCTGTCTTTACACACAGACATAGATCAGAACAAGTTTTCTCTCTTGGTCATGGAATTTTTCCCAAAATTTTTCTATGTTTTCTATGCTATAAATTTGTTCAAGATACTATATGATAACCATCCCCCTGCTTGCAGAGTTTTTTTTTTTTTAAACAAAGTAGAGATATAGTCCAAAAGTGACTTTGTGAAAATGTCACCAGAGTTAATCATATTACAGTGAATGTCATATCAAGTTTGTCTGTCAGGAATTAAAAGGGAGTGTTTCAAGCTAAGGCTTACAAGCTGAAGCAAACATGTTAAAGTGCAAGTTTTGGGCTGTGTCCCTTCTGACTTAGCAAATTCTTCAGTGCAATACTGCAATTTAAGTAATTGTTTCTAAGGCCAGCTGATGAGTAACATTAAATAAGAAAGAAAGAATCAGTAGGGTATGAATGAACATGAAACAGTGGTAATTTCTTCAACTACAATTAATAACTGCTAAAAAGAGAGGAGAAGGTGCTATAATTACATAATAACATCTCTATAATTACATAATAACATCTCTATAATTACTTAATAACATTTCTGACCATAAATGACCTTGAGAGGATCCATTGTCATTGACCCTCCTCGTGCCTGTGTTGGGATACAAAGCATTCTTTTGAGCTGAATTTTGCAAGGCTGTGGCTCCAACTTGTAACTCAGTTTTGAAGGAACATATTTTCCCTAGGAAGACTGCTGTTCTGAAAGAAAAGGTGTTCTGTCCTGAGTCAGGGCAATGAAGGAGGATATCAATCGTTCAGGGAAATTACCAGGATTTAAAAGGCCTCAGAAAAGGGGTTTAAAGATTCCTAAAGTGTTCCAAAGAAAATCATTCTGTAGTCTGAGGAGATGCTGTCGTTGACACAGAGTCTGACAATTTTGGAGCCGGAAGAAATCTGTTTAGCTGTAGTAAAAGAAACCAAAGGGTTCAACCTTCTTTTTTATTTTTTTAGGCAACATCTACACCTTTACTTTTTTTTTTGGTTTTCCTTCAAATATCACAGCTGCAGAGTAACCTATATTATAGTATTATATCAGTATTATTTCAAGTAGCTGGAAGTAGAGAGTCAACAGCAAAACATAAATGAGCTTTGCTTTGTACTTGGAAGCAAGTGTGGTTAGGAATAATAGATGGAAGGAAAGGATCGCTCATTTGGAAGATTTATTCCTCTTCTTGTGAGCAGACATATCAACTTTGTTAACATTTTTGCTCTAAAAAATGCCATCAAAATTTTCTTCTCCTCTTCCCCACCCTTTACCAGACATTGTGCAAACCTAGAGGAAAAACTACTTCTGTCAGAATGTCTAATCTAAATAGAAAAAAGAATAATAATAAAGAAAAAAAATTGGGGAAAGATGGGGGGATAAACAAAGTATCAAGAACAAGACCTGGTTATACTAATTAGATTTACTTTTCCTCTTGTATTTTGACTACTCTGATAAACTGAGGAGGAAAGCAAGACAAATACATGGGCATAATTTGTCTGGTGGCAATGTGAGCTTTTCCTCTATAATCACAGGATAATGATTTCTTTTCCTATTTTTAGCCTCTAGTGTCTAGGTTTCATGCCATGGTTTCTGGCTCCAAAAACCATGTCTATCTGTGTTTCAGATCTTTAAAATCTTGGTAGGCACATCTGAAAGCAAAAGAAAGAGGCTGAAGAAGGGAGAGGATGCATTACGCCTTTCAGCAGTTACAAAATATATTTGTTCTGTTTAAATAGTATTACAAAATGCCACCAACCATTAGGAAAGCATATGTTTCCATCAAAATAGCATAATTTTGTTTACTTGGGCCAGTTTTTCTGGTAAATTGTTTATTGGTTTTGGTAGGTCCAGTTTTTTTAGTCCCAGGTGCAATATTCCTCAGTCTTCCAAGTGAACAGTTGGCATCACTGGGAATGATGCAGTGTATTCTCCTATTTTTTTTCTCTGATTACCAAGGTATTCATATAACACAGCAGCATGGTATGTTTTCTTCCTGTCCTTTCAACTCCTTAAATTCTGATCTATTTGCAAAACAGTTTTTACTGTATATTAGTCAAATTCTTTAAAAATCCTGAACTCCAAAACCTAGAAATATATTCTCTAGAGTTACCATCTATAGATCCTTTATCATATCAATTAAATTCAATAGTATAAGAAATTAATTAATACTACCATTGAGTCTTGTGTGGGCAGCCCTTCTGGAATATCTACTATGAAAATACTAGAAAATCAAGACAGTTTTTCTTAGCTCAGTTAATGACTAAATTCAGCAGGTTTTTCTGTACATTACACACAAAGTTACATTGCTCCCAGGTAGTTATTGCCCATAATGATTCTAAAATCCAAGTTTAATATGTGCTATTCAAACAATCTGGCATTCAGATATCTTTAAATATATCAAGTTAGGACATACCCCTGGTGAATATATTTAGTCTCTAAAGGCTATTGTTGTGTGGCATCACCATTCTAAAGTGATCTTTACATTGCACAGAATGCAAATAGGAGCAGCAACAATATACCACATGTACATACATTTCTATTTTTGTAGATTTTTTGCTTTTTATCATATACTAATTTCATGTAACAGCTTGTAAAGTTTCAGCATAAACCAAAAAAATCCTTAGGCAGAACATTTACCTTTATGGAAACACACCTTTTGTGCAAGCTTTCTCATGCAAAATTCTAATTCTGGGCATTGTTTTCTGGCATGCATACATAGTAGCACATATAAATACACATGCATACAATAGTCTTTTTAATCTTGTACCCAAAACTTCAGAAAAGTAAAAGTATGTCTACACTATACATAGCAAAATTAAAGCACAGTAAATCAGCCTTCACAAAACCCCATGATGTTGCTCTGAGGTTGATTTCAGTCAATAGTTGAAACAGTGGGTATTAGCTTGAAAAGCACATATAATATTAGAAATCTACTAATATTTTTACAGTTTATTATTTTCCTTTCCCTAATAGCAAGATGCACTATTGTGTTTTGTGCCAATTTTTACAGCAAATTTAATTAAAAATGAGAGTTGCTTTTGCTACAAAAGTTGGTTTCGTTGTGTTTAAGCCTGTAATAAAATTTCTAGTTTATTCAAAAACTGGATTGAAGGATGGGTGCTGGGGGGTCACAGCAAGGTAGAAGAAAGCAAACAATATACTCAGAAAAGCTTTTTAATTAGTTGTAATAAAACCATTTGTAGCATGCTAAAATTATCTTTTTGAGAAAGACATCATCAGACTCCTGTTTATGAGAGATCTCTTGAACCTGAGTTATCATAATGTGAGAAGTACTATAAATGTTTAATAGCCGTAGAACATGAAAAGTTTGCTTTTTTTTATGGTTCTAGTTTAATAGAAGACACTCAGAATGATTCCTTCCCCAAATAGGAGCTGCTATGTTTGTCTTTAATTTGAGGCCCTTTAATAAAATCCCCAAAATAACATTTCTTGCAAAAAAGATGTGTTATCAAAGTAATTTCACTAATAAACCAATTTGCAAGTATCAACCTGAGGAGAACTTGTGTCTAATAAAAATGCTTGTGGAGGGTTTTTTGTTTTATTTTACTTACGATAATCCAGTATGTTTAGAAGACGAATAACAACATTAATATAGATGCTGGGTTATTTGAAAGCTAAGCTTTTTGTGCTGTTCATTATCAGACCTGACTAAATCTTTCAGAACATGAGATTCTTGTTTATTTTTCCCTATTTCAATTAGCTGCACAGTGAGATGCAGAATATCTCCTCTTATAGAAGACAGAGGTTTTTGACAAAGAAATTGCAAATAATGTTTGGTTTCAATACGTGTGCCACAAGGTATCTGAGATTTGACATTCAGCTTAATGCAGAAATTCTGAAACCTCTTTGTTGTTTGCCCTGTTAGAGGAACATGAACAGGTCCTCTGTCCCAGCCATGGATACATGAGCAGACATCTCTACTGATGGAACTTTACTACTGTTGCTTACTCACTGTGCCATGTAGGACCTCAGAGGAAATAATCTGGGCTGCACTGCTCCTCTGCACCTTCCCCTCTAAGCCTCAGTTACTGCGAAAAGGCCAAAAAAGCATAAAGCACATAAATATTCTTTGCAAGAAAAATTAGTATCAGTAGAATAGCTGCCATGATACGATTTCAATCACAAAATAGAGCAATTGCTTAATCTCTGGCTGGGCAAATACATCACAAAGAAAACCCCACACCTTCACATTTTGAACATCCCTCCTTTCATTCCCTATCTTGTTCACAGTGTCTGAAAAAGCACAGGAACTTGCAGTGCAGAATCTATGATTTTCCAGGGAGGTAATATATATTTCTAAAACTGCATATGCCCCACTTTCTTCAGCTGAGAAATTTAGGTAAAAATATTTCCTGAACCCAAAAGAGTGTTGTTAGGTAATATCCAATAAAACATTGTCAGGAAGTCTTTTTTTTTTTTTTTTTTTTTTGAAGTGCTTGAGAAAAATGGTAACAAAATATTATTATTTATTAATCAAATAACCAATTATTTATTCATCAAAGGAAATGAACACAGAGCTCCTGTTACCTACATCATGTCTTAATTCTCTGTTTCATATCCTGGTATTTGTAATTAGGAAAATGTATATTACTGGTTTGTCTAGGAGATGAAAATGTGCCTCAAAGGAAAAATGCAACATAATTATAATATTTCACTGTAGAAAAGATGCAGGATGAAAACTTGAATTAGGTGCAAACCATGGTGGATCTCATATTGATGAGAATATGCAAAATCATATATAAAGTGACTTTCAAGATAAACTTTAGTTTTTGTCAACAATCATGCATTTGTGCTCCATTTCTATCTTAAATGGATTTTGTGGTGTTAAAAAAACATTTCATCTCTGAGTGCACTTTTCCCTTTAGTGGTGACATTAATTTTGTAGATTGTTTGTATTTTCCTTATCTGGCTGTCTCTTTTCACAAAATTGGGATGAATTTAACCTCTGAGGCCTTAATATAGGAGCCGCATTTGTCTGAAATTGGTCAGTTGGTTCAAAAGTGATTATTGTATGGGGAGGGACAATTGTTTGCGAGATGTACAAAACAAGAAGGCAGTCATACAGGCTCATTTTCTAAGAAATACAATGAAAAATAAAGATTGGTTATTGAGCTAAGTTTTTGGTTTGTGTCATACCTAGACTTTCTGGTTCCTTTTTTTTTGTTTGTTTCAGATAAGAGACATGTTCAGTTTGTTTGACATAAAAAAAAATTATTATTTTTATTATTATTTTTATTAACTTGTGAGCTTTTCCTGTTTGCTATGCTACCATAAATGTAGCTGTGAAACAACTTCAAAGCACAGAAAATATTCAGGACAATGCATCACCTGGTTGATTATTTTTCCTCAGCTATTGCTTGCATACCCCAGACCAGTAGTAGTACTGTTGTGATAGTACTGTCAAACTAAACTTCCTTCAATGAAACATGGAATTTCTTACACTTCATCTGAAATAAATATGAATCTTGAAGAATACCTTTTCCCAGTGAATCTGAAATGGCCATTGGATTTGGACCAGATATGTTTAGAAATACATAGACTCAAGATACGTAGGCTGGGGAGGGACCAGTCATGACATCAAACACACTTAGGTCACCAGATTTGTTCAGTACAGTAAAAAGCAGTCAGACAATTAAGTATCTCATTCTGAAGAGCTTCCAGTTTCTTTTCTACATATGACACATGTAAGTAGAGTTGTCCACTCTGCTTTACCTTTCTCAGCCCCAGCTAATTTCTAATTCTTAAGACATGAGTGGATACCACACTTGCATTTCCTTGTCCTTTATTAAAACCATTAAGATGAGCAGAAAAAAAGCCTCCCACAGCAAGGTAAAACAGCAAATATATCCCCATTTTCCTCTATATTCATTGATCAAGGTGATCCTATACACATAATAGGCAGTCTGTTTCCTCCTTCCAAACTGATGACAATAGTGTCCCACCTGTTGTTTTAATTCTCTCCTGATGTGTAGATGAGGCACTGAGGGACAAGATTTAGTGGTGGATATGGCAGTGCTGGATTAACAGCTGGACACAATAAGGTCTTTTCCATCCTAAACCATTTTATGATTCTTTGATTGCAAATGCTGGCACTCCTAGACCAAGAGAAGTGTATAAAAAAGAATTAGGTTGCAGTTTCAAAATGAAAGCAGAGGACAAGAGAAGAGGTAAGTAGAAACTTACAAATTGACCAAGTGTGTGGAAGGATTGAAAGCTTCAGCCTGAACATATTGACCAGTTCTCAGTTCCCAGATAATTAAAATGCAATAGACAAGAAATGTTTTCTTTATCTGCTAAAGTCTCCTATGCAGGTAGCTGGTCCAATACACTGATAGAAACAAAATGTTATCCGTCTTCTACATCCCTGTTCTTTTTAGATATTGACTCAACTTGCAGGAATGAAACCTATATGGTGAAGGCTCCTACTTTTATTGAAAGCACAGGCTCCTTCCAGAATAACTAAGGTAACTTCCTAAATTACAGAGCAGAATGTACATTGGTGTGTTTTGGAAGTCTTCCCCAAGGGTAAATCGATGGACCTAAACAAGTCTAAGGTAAGACCAATGACTTTTTGAAAAACAGTGAGATCTGTTAATAGTGAGGCAGACAGGGGATATTAGAGATTGATCTTAATAATTGTTTTATTTATAACTGAATGATAAACTTGCTAGCTATGCATATGAGGAAAGCATAGAGTTATTTTCATTAAGCGATCTAATTCTTACTACTATCTGATTCCTATTATTTAACCTATTACTTATGGGGATTAGGATCTTCACATTGCAGCAGTTTCATTTCATTGATATCTTTTAGATCATTTGGAATCTGGAGATAAAATATTCCCCAGATTTCCTTATGGTTATCACAGAATCACTGAATTGTTAGGTTTGGAAGGGACCCCTGGAGATCATTTAGTCCACTCCCCCTGTCAAGACAGGGTCATCTAGAGCAGGTGACATAGGAATGCTTTTAAGTGGGTTTGGAATTTCTCCAGAGAGGGAGACTCCACAACCTCCCTGGGCAGCCTGTTCCAGTACTCTGCTACCTTCAACATAAAAAAGTTCTTCCTCATGTTGAAATGGAACTTCTTGTGTTTTAGTTCATGGCCATTGTTCCTCATCCTGTTGCTGAAGACCACCAAAAGGAGTCTGACATCATTCTCTTGACACCTGTCCTTTGAGGTATTTAAATGCATTAATGAGATCCCCTCTCAGTCTTCTCTTTTCCAGACTGAAGAGATCCAGTTCCCTCAGTCTCTCCTCAAAAGAGCTGCTCCACACCCCTCACCATTTTTGTGGCCTCTCCTGGACCCTCTCCAGTAGCTTCTTGTCTTTTTTGTGCTGAGGAGCCCAGAACTGGACGCAGCACTCCAGATGTGGCCTCACCAGGGCTGAGTAGTGACCTGTGGTCATCCTTGTTCTTGTAAAGGACTCCAGTAGCTCTAGGAAGCAAGATGTCAGCCCTGAGTTTGTTTAACTCTGCAGCGTGTATCAGGTCCCACTGATAAGAAATTTTTAGTCTGATTGGGTTTTTTTTGTTCCACATTCTTCCAGAAGTTCAGCATCAACAAGATCCTCTGGTAAGTCCTGCATAGAAAAGGGGGTATTTTGGAGAATCCTTCCTATTCTTCTCCACAGGGAAAACAGATGGAAAACATGTGCTGAGTTTTCCTACTATAACTTTATCTCTTTGAACATTCCTTCTATATTTGGTTACTTACTGGCCCTACAGGTGCTTTGGCAATTTTCCTGTTCCTGATGTTTTTAAAATAGGGTTTATTAATTTTATGTCTTTTGGACATTTTCCCTCAAGCTCTTTCTTCTCTTCCTTTGTGCTTTTAATTTTCATCTATTTTGTTCAGTATAGCATCTTAAGTCTTCACAGAAGTCTGCCGTACCACTAAAAGGATTCACATGAATTTCAGTTCTACAGGGACAGATGCTCTGAATAAATACCTTTGCTGCTACTGTGGAAAGGAAGCCGGCAAAAACTGCTGCAGGAAAAGTATAGACTGTCCTCCACTAACACTTCAGTGGTAAGAAAAAATTATGGATAAGAAACTGGTATTTGCATGGCTGTGGAGCAATGACTGATTAATCAGCAATCCTAATGTTGGGGAAAAGCTGGATGGAGGTGATCATTCGGGTATAAGAACTCTTGGTGTGTGAACCAGAACCAGCTTACTTACACTCTGAACACTGGACACCACTGTAGCTGTGACACATTCATGGTGTGGAGGGTAAGAAGACATTAAAAATCAAAAGGATGGATCCAACACAGTCTCACATTTAATCAATGCTTTAGTCAACCTTCTGACTTTAAATGTCTCATTCATTATTTTGAAATTTTAGCATTGGAGTGGTCCAGGGGCTACGGCAGGAACGATCTCCTGCTTGATTTTTTCAAGGGCTTGTTGCTGACATACGTACTTAGTTGACAGAACAACAATCTGATGCCAGAAGCTATTTAAATATTGTTTGGTTGTTTCTTGTTTGCTGTTTGTTTGGTTTTTTTCCTTAATTATATGTTTCTTCCTTAATTATTTTATATTTCTGTATATGCAGTATGTTTTTTAATTCTAGTCATTGTGCAATGCCAAATTCATAATTTTGTGTCGGTTTGAAAATTATTTTTTCACTGTTTATCATAGTTAATTATGGTCAGATTTTATTATTTTAAATATAATTAATAAAATATACCATAAAGAAGAACTAACTTTTTTTTTCCTGATATGAAAACCTGATGACCAGACCTTGGGAAAACACAAGGGGGAGCACAAGGCAGGGCAGAAAAATGTTTTTTACTGGCATATATTGTTGTGAGACAATGAAATCTGAATATTGCCTATCCTGATCCCCACTGGGATGCCTGAGTCCACAGAATGATCCTAATTGAATTTTCCCTGCCTAAATGGAGTATGCCCTGTTGTGAACCTGCTTTGAGCATGATGGCAGGATGGGATGTCTCAGAGCATCACTTCTGTGAGACCCAGAACCTTCCTTCTATTACCTCTATTATCTAAACAAATAACCTTGGACAATTCAATTTACATTAATCCAACCTTGTGGTTTAAAACTCTCTCCTTTCCTTTAAAATGTCTCAATCAAGTTTCAAGTGAAATTTCTTGAACATTTATCTCTTAAAATGTGCCTGTGTATTACAAGAGAAATCTGTAATATTATTATTAAAAATATAGAGATGTTTAAAAGGGTAAATTAATGCATGGGTCATAGCAAGTTCTTTCTGCTTTCTAACACTGAGCACAGAATCCCTTTGGAACACTTGTGTTTTTATTTATGCTAAAATGAGTTGGTTAGTGAGATTAATCTTGGATTTTTACTGTTTTCTTCTTTCATTAAGCACATGAAGAGCTTAGTATTTCATCATCTTTCTGTATAAAATTAAAAATCTGCACTCACAGTGAGCTTCAGTCATGCTCACTGCAGTAATCACACAGGAATATTTTTCTGTGATGCTTCTTATGAAAATGCACTTGAAGTAGAGAGCAGTATGAACAATGGTTCTTCAAATTTATGGGGAAGTTTTTTGAAACTTGATGAACTTCATTACTCCAGTAGCTCATATGATATTTTCAAGTCTTGTTCTTTTTTTAATCTAGGAAGGATTTTATCTAGAAATTAGTCTAATGTAGCTTTCTCTTATTTTGAAATTTACAGATCAGTGCATGGTTATTTTCACACATCCTGAGTTAATCCATAATCCTGTGTTCTTGTAATAATTCTTGTTCTTTACAGAAGTTATAAGAGCTTTATGCACAAGAATAGCCTTGTTGTCCAGTTAAGATCTTGTGTATAGTATATTTTAGCTGCTTTTCTTCTGATTTCATATTCAATGAGTAGAGAGTAGGTACTGCCAAGGGACACAAGAATCCTTCTCTTATCCAGACTGAACAGCCCCAAGTCACTCAGCCTTTGTTCATAGGAGGAAGTGTTACAGCCCTCTGACCATTTTTGTTGCTGTGCTCTGGACACACATGGTTGTTTTATACTTTTTGAGTTAGAGCAAAGAAATTGTGGCCTTATCTGTGTTGCAGACACAACAGCAGTTCAAAGATTTTCTAAAATGTGAAAAATTGAATCTGTCATTGCAGCATTTGTATTCTTACAGCACTTTTTATCACTCCTGCAAGAGGAAAGAAGTATTCTTCAGTTAAAACCAAGGGACTCATGGTTGAAAATTTCTTATTAGCTTCAAGTTTTTCTGTTCTCCCTAGGCAGTTTAGCTCTCTTTATATTTTGTCAGAGTGGCACTAGGATGCTCTTCAGCGACCCTTCTTCCCTATCCTCAAGCACTGATTCTGGATTGCATGGGGCAATCAGCACCCCAAATACATTTGTCCTGTGTTCTGGTGCAAAGATAAACCTTGAAAATCCCACTGAAATCCTTCTGGAAATAACCCAGTAGTTAGAGACAACACATGGAGTGAGAAATGTCCCAGCTGGGTGAGCTGTGGTCACCTTGCCCTCACCAGGCCTGGTGGTGTCACAGCTCAATAGCTTCATATATATCTTGCTCTAGTAGCTCTGCACAGCCTTTCAGGTGGCAGTGCAGGCATTAGACAAAATTATTATCATAAAACCCTCAGCTGATTCCTTTATGCTGCACTCTAGTCTCTATAGGGAAAGTTTTATCACTTCCCTCACATTTTAATTGCATCCATTCTACAGCTGGTAGCAAGATGTCCAAACCAATGACATAACTTGACAAGCCTTTCAAAAGATTGCAGTGACTGGGTTGTATCTATTGATGTGAGAGAGAAAAAAAGAGAGAAATGAGAAGAAAAAGTAAAAAGTTTCTTCCCATGCACTTTTCTCCCCAGCAAAGCAAAAAGGTGAGGATCGTATAACCTTTCTAGCCTGCTGCCTGTTTATGCAGTAAACCTATACCAGTAGGAGATTTATTAATTTATTGTGGTCTTGTGTATAAGAATGATATGGGCAGTCTCAGAACATATTTATTAATCTAATAGAGTGATTTATTGGAAATGTCTGATAACCATATTTGTAGTTTAGGTCTTTTTTTTTCCTTAATATTGGTAGTTTTTTCCTGTTTTTCTATTTTGAAAAGACATCTCTGTAGACCCAAACTACAAAAAACCCCCTCTTTTTCTGGATGACATAATTTGGCAATCAGCAAATTAGAACAGCATGTTGCTTCTGATGAAAAAATATTAAATATGTGTCTCATAACTCTGCTGATGAGGTTTAGTTAAACACATAACCTTTATTTGAACTATCTTATTAATCATGGGGAAAAATGTAGCTATTTCACATATGGGACTATGGAAAAAGATAGCACGGTCATTTACCACTGTGGAGTGCTGACTCCCCAAAAAGGTAAGATAATTTCTGCAGGGAGGGAACTAGGCGCAGGTTAAATACTCACATTGGCTTTTCCCTGGAAAGTTTATTAAAATGACTTATTTTTCTTGAAAAATTAGTAAAAATTCACCTTATTAGAGGTTGCTAAAAGCTGTTAATTATAGCTCAAATTTTGCAGGATTTTTTTCTCTTCAACATGATATCAGTTTACTATGATGGACCCCAAAGTTGTTTTCTTTTCATTTGCAGTCACTCCCTCATTTTTCTTGTACTTAAATCTGCAGCCTTCAGCTTCACACAGACAACTAACTAGTTTCTCAGGCAGAAGGTTTTTACCCATGTTGCTATCCCGCTAACTCCTTCTTTTCTTGTCCGAAGTTTTGCAGCATCCACCAGCCACTGTTTATCTGACTTTTACCAGCTTTTTGCTCCTGAGTGTGAGAGGCTGTCTCGTTGCTAAATGCTGTGACCCTAAAGAAAGCAATGGCCCCTGAGTTTAAAAAATGACCCAATGCTACTGAAACACTCTACACAAACCCTCCCCTGAGGAACAAGCACAGTACAGTGTTACACTGAAACGTTGCCATTTCCTTCCACCAAAGTACAGGTCCAGGATTCTTCTAACAAATGAAATCCCCAGCTCAGTCCACTCTGACATATGGGGAGATTAAATTTCATCTTCCTGATGATGTGGGAATTTGGGAAATTAACATTCAAAGCTTTTAGTTCTAAGAGGAGTGGTGTGCCTGTCAATTTCAAATGATGACATGTGTGATAAGACTGTGATCTTACTCAGTTTTTTTAGGAAACCAAAGCAAATGTATTTAGATATATACACTTAAACTAATCATCCTCTCAGGGAACCACTCGTAGGCTGCCCTCCATGTGGACTATGTATTTGGGCTGTAGGTAAGGCATGAGACTATGCAAATATGATTAGTAGGCAGTGTTGGGTGTTACTACCACTTCCTTCATTTTGGGGTGGTTTTTTTCTGTTAAATAAGAATGCTGCTAATGCAAATTTCTCCAAAAACTTGTAGTACCTTGAACACGAAGCTCTCTAAATACAAAATACAATCATAGATTGATTGAGGTTAGAAAGGGCCCTTAAGGCTGTAGAATCCAACTGTTAGCCTAACACTGCCAAGTCCCTAAGTGCTGCATCTACATGTTTAAATACCTTCTGGGATGGTGACTCAAACACTTCACTGGGCATCCCATTCTTATGCTTGATAACACTTCCAGTGATGAAATTTTTCCTAGTATCCAATCTAAACATCCCCTGCAGCAATTTGAAGCCATTTCCTCCTGCACTGTCTCTAGTACTAGAAAGGACCAGTACAAGTACTTGAAAGATAAATCTTTTGGATATGAATCTCCCTTTTTTCATTTCCTAAGTAAACTATGTTAGCAACAAATGAGGCCTGTGCACCATTGTAGACTGGAATGATAGAAGCAAAGACTTGACTATGAATCATCACGTGAATGCTTTAGCCAAGATTTGGGGTCTTCTGCAGGAATTGCAGACTCAGTTCCAATGAGCATCTGGAAAGCAAAGGTTCAATGCCTAAGTGTCTCTCATTCCAGCTGAGTGATTTAATTTACAAGGCTGTGTAGTCAACATCTTTCCTTTGGTCTCAGTGAATGTAGAAATACTGAGGTAACATGGCAGAGTCCCAGTGAGGCAGAGAATACCATCTGCAGTAGTCCCCTGGGATGGAAATTCAAGTCTGTCCTCTAAAATGCAGAGAATGCACTTTGAAGTCAGGGACTCCACCATCTCTGGTGACTGTTTGCAGCATGAGTATTCAGCAGCTCTAGGACTGTGCTTTCTCTTGCTGTCTGAAGATTAAGGGTTTAGTACAATTCCCACTTATTTAAAAAAAAAAAAAAAGATAAATAATTGTGGAAGTAGCTGCCTTTTTTTTTTTTTTTTGGTTTTCAAGACAAGAATCTTACATGATCATGCATGACTGTAACACCCTTGCATGCTACTTCTAGAACCTAGGAGGCATTACCAGTTTCTAGATAACACCTCCTTGCCTTCCCTCTCCTGCCCCCTCTTGTCCTTTCTTGCCAGCCTGAAGAAAATCAGGGACTAATGTGCTACAGCAGAATATTTAAGCTAAGACATGAATGAGTCTGACAGGTTTGAGACAGATGCTGCCTTCACAGACTGCCTGGGCAGGTGCATATCCATAAAGTACCTGAAGGCCTCCTACTGAGAACCACCCATGTGTCTGGTTGCAGGGATCAGTGATAGTCTCTGATTTGTTTTCAATGTGTTGCTACACATTAATACCAAAATCAAAATAAAATATATCACCACAAGGTGATGTTCTTCTCCTGCCTCATAAACATGATCAGGTTCCTACTCTGCCACATCCTGCATATTCACTGAGTGCCAGGCACCAAGGCTATGTGAGCAAGCAAGGCTAAACCACTGAGGGCTACTGGAGGGTTTGCAATGCATCAATGACTTCCCAGAGAGCTCTGAAACATCACTGTGAGCCCAGAGCTGGTGACTGCAATGTGCCTCTGGAGGTGGTTTGTACTCAAACCTGTTCAAGTTGTCTAAATAAAATAACGAGTGTGGGCAGAAGGTGGTGTTACCTTCAGATTTTCAAAGTTAGATCAAGCTGGGAAAGACTGGTGGTGAATAGTTTGTATCAGCATGGGCAGAGGTTCCAGTGTGCAGCAGCAATGTGCTGAAATAGCCTGTCCTCTGACTGGCTTCACCATCATTCCCCATTTGTCAAGACCTGTAGAATTTGGCTGCTGTAGCTGTTTTGACAGAGCTGCCCAAGCCCACCTCACAGCTGCCTGGAGTAATGACAGAAACTCTGTTTATCCAAAACAACACATTTCTAGCGTTTTGAACATCAAATTCCACTTTTTTTTCCCCTTTTTGCCATGTGAGGAATCAAAAAGAACAGCGATGCCTTATAGAAGACTTTAATATAAATTGAATTGTATATATTAGAAGACAGTGGGATGGGGACATTCCTTTCCTTGCAATTGAAATGATTCAGAGAAGTGAAAAAGGACATGGCGATATTTTGAGGTTTCTAAGCAGTTTGAATATATGGTGTATTAGAAGGCCACGTGCAAATAAATGCAAGGCTTTATGGCTAATTTCAGAAGCCCAAGATGGTTTTCCAAAACTCGTGAAAATGATTTAAAATCATTCATAAAAATCTCTTGCAATAAACAGCACTTCATGTGTGATGCTGAAGAGAGATATCTGAAAGTTGAAAATCACTTCCCAAGCACACCCATTGGCTCATACTTTGAGTTCCTTCCAGTCTTCTTGTGGATTTAGAAAGACAATTCAGACAAGACAAGCCTGATATATTACTCTAGTTTATTCCAGTTTCACCCACTATGACAAGTGGAATCATAGGCTAAATTGTGGTGATGAAGTTAAAGGAGTTGTGTCTCATTTCCACTCTCTGAGATGTTCTGTCTAGTGCAGGAACTCCTTGAAAGGGAGGATTTAATTAGGGACCTTTCTGCAGGAGTCTAGGATGCATATTTCCTGTGAAGTGTAAATTCTTCAGAAAGAAAATTCCACACTTGGAGAAATATTTGTTTCATTCTTTACTCTTCTGCTTGTAGTGATCTTTTGATATCTTTTCCTCTTTGTGAATAGCATTTGGGTAATCTTTCAACATATTATGCTAAACCACTGCAGGTTACAAAGAACATGCACTAGATGACCATTGATTTTTCTGTTAGTGATCTTAAGAAGAGAGAAATTAATTAGCAAACAGTGGAATTTGTCTGCTCTACACCTCCTGCCCACTCAGCTTTGAAAATGCCTATCAGGTGAAATTGTTAATTAGTCAAAAGACAGAAAAAGCACTGAATGAATATATAGGACCATGTTTCTTTTCAGAAATATTTCCTTTTGGATACAAAATGTGGCTTATAAAAAGTTATTTCAACATTTAAAGCCTCTGTGCTAGTCAAGTGGCACAGTCTAAAAGGAAATGCAAAAAGTGTAATAATTTAGGAATTAGCATAGTTCAAAACCTGAAAACAGTTGACTATTTAATGAGTTGCTCTTGAGATTTCAAAAATAAAAAAAGTAAGTCATATGTGAAACATGTATCTGTGACCATGACTTGTGTGGTAACTGGCTCTCTGAGTTGAATTTTGTTTATATGGTAGTATGCAAGTACCTGAAGAATATACACTTCATTCTGCCTTTGAACCCAGTGAAATCTGATGCTGTATGTTCCGAACCAGGCCTGCAAAAAAACCTTTTTGCGTGTGAAATGAAGAGACAGTCTTCCTCCAAATGCAAGGCATAGAGGCTTCCACACACCCTGTTTCAGTGAATTTCAGTAAGAGAAAGTGAGAGGGAACTGCGGTGGTATGTGTATGGGGCTTCAGCAATGAAAGAAGATGATAAAAAGAGGTAAGAATGAGAACTTCACTATCTTTGCCTCTTGCGTCACAAGGACACTGAAAATGCTTTGTAGATCTGGCCACAGAGGTAAATTAGGAGAGGCAATACTTAATTGGTGAATCATGGAACAACAGAGTTGAACAGTTCAACATAATGAAAAGTAGATATTTTGAAGAAAGGCAATATTCTTTGAAGATGCTGAGAATATAAATATTAAAATAAATTTCTCTCTGTCTTTATGCCAATTAGGTGGCAGTTGAATCATGGCTTTAAAATACCTCTGTTGTGGGCAGAAGTAACAACAGCATACCCTGTTTTAGTCTCTCTGTGGATCCAGCCCAAATGCTACAATTCTTATTCACACTGAATAGTACCTGTTCACCAGAATGAACTAATTTGAAGCAGACTTTCCCCATGGGATAGTTATAGTAAAAATAGGAAAAAGTAAAAATACAAAGAAAATTCATTTGTGCTAGTTTAAAAAAAAAAGTAGTAAGTTTAAAACAGTGAAATAAATTAGGATTTATATTTAGTTAACAATGAGTTATCACAAACCATTCCCATATATTTCCTGATGGTTTACCATTACATAACCTGCTCTATATTTATAATGTACATCTGGCATACTGTACTTCTATTGAGATCACTTTAATTAAACCAGCCTCCAAGCTCCCATATAAAACAATGGAAGTTCTGAAATGCAGGAAAACAGCAGTATGAATTCATGAATAGCCCTTATATGTGAAGGCAGGCAATCTGCAGATTAGTGTGGTGGTTTCCTGTTGTTAACACCATAAACTTGTTGAACTCTGTTAGCTAAATTCTTCTGACTTCTGCCCAATCACTGCAACTACTGCAGAAGAGATGAACCAGACGAGAAAAGGAAGAGATGAATAACTTTTTTAGATTGGAAATTAAAAAGAAAAGAAAAAGAGAAAAACCTATCTTTGAGGGCTTGAAAAGAACTGCAGTGCTTTGGAACTCTTTCTAAAATTACAGTATCTGTCTTCCCTCTCAAAGACAAAAATTACTTAAACCAAGTAATCAGTAATAGATAGGCAGGAGAAGCCGATGTTGAAACCATTTTTAAAAGATGCTTTATGACACAGATTTACTTTTCAGTAAACATCTTGTTTAGTCACCAGTCTCAGAGAGACTGAGAAGTTCCCAGTAGGCAGAGTTCTACTCATGAGGACCTCGATTATGAGTATTTAAAAATAAATGATACTGCAGTGTTTGGGTGCAGAGGGTTATTTCTAGCCTCCAAAAATCTTGATATCCTAACAAACTACTTGAATCCTCAAATAATTAACAGAGATAACTTTCAAAAACTACAGGATTGATATAAGTCATTATTTTTAGACCTTGTTGTGGGCCTCTAACAATTCTTAGTATGGATAAGAATCCTTGTAAAGGCAAATAATTCTTCTGATCAAGGGCTCAATTTTCTCAGCTATTTTTAATGAATGCTGCAAAATATGTTGACAGTCAGAAGAGCATTAACATAAAATAGCAACTGTTAATATATATATATATTTACCTTTATATAAAAATAGATCATTAGCATACCCTACAGTAACTTTAATAGAACAATATTCTACTACCAGCTCATATTATCATAGGATAATTCAGATTGGAAGGAACCTTCCAAGGATCCTAATCCAGCCTTGTGCTAAAAGCAGGACAGACCATGAAGTTGATAGTTCCTCCAGTCAGATATCTGGAAATAAACAACCAGAAAACAGCTGAAGCCTTCCTACCGTCCTTGGACACAGCATTGCTTAGTGGTTTTAAAATGTTGGTCAAGCTCCTTTTGATGGCAATTATTTAATTCAGCTGAAAGTGGAATTAATTAGTAAAGGTTGCATTACCTAATTAGTGAACACAATGTGTTCCTTAAGCCATCAAACAAGTCCTCAGTATGAATGCAGACTCTGTGAACTGCTTGATATGTAACAGTTCCAGACTGTAACATCTGTTTACAGTACATTCTCCGTCAAATGCTTTGCCAAATGGTGCAGTGCTAATTTTTACCTCTCTTTGCACCTTTTTATCCTGTCCTTCCCTTCTGGGAGAGTGTCCTAAACACAAGGCCATAGACATAAAAGTTTTGGTTTCTGATCTCTTAAACAGAAAGGGCTAATTTCACCAAATAGATTATTTGCAGTGCTTAATATGACCAGTGTAAATAGCTCCATAAGCCACAGAGGAGGGAAGTTTCTCTTTTTTCCTGCTGCTTCTGTTCTTCAGGGAGAGATTGAAGTTTTAGACATTATGAAGATTATCCAAAATGACATTAGTCTAGTCACAATTGTAGCAAAATCCTCCTGTGTTATACAAATTAATTTGCTGTGAAAACCTGTATAAAGAGATTCTGAACAAATAGAGGACTACTGAAATATTACTTTGCGTTGTACAAATAAATTTTTTAATTAAGATTTAGGATGGGGAATTTCTATTTCTGCTTCTGCAGTCCTTCTCTGCAGAGCAGTGATATCTCTTTTGTTTAAAGATTCACGAGTTAGAGCATTATTCCATTGTAAATTACAGGATGTAAGAATTAACAACATTAATTCCAAAGGGAAATAATTTTAAGGTAATGATTTAATATTCACGTAAGGCAAGAGTCTGTATGGCTGTGTGAAGAGGTAAGGTACAGGGGAAGAGAAGGAAGGGAGGAATGGAACAAAAAAGGAAGAGGCCAAGAGTTAGGATGCTATCCCTATATATAAGCACACAAGGCAACACAGATGGAGTAACAGACAGACAGACATCCAAATGCCTTGCCCCTGCAGTGGCCAGCTGAGCAGGGGCTGAAATAGGAGGCAAATACTGTGTTCTGCTGCCAGTCGGAGACCTAGTGAAGTGCTCCTCGTGGTGCTCGGTTCCCCAAACTTCTTTTGTGGACTCACTCCTCATGGCATGGGCATTGTACTTCCTATTGTTACGTCGTGAAGACAATGGCTGCAACTGCAGCAAAGAAATTGTGGCTATGCACAGCAAAATGTGAATTTTCTGACAGTACTTGGCTTGTGATTCACAAGTCAAGCTTATGATGGAAATTGTGAACTTCTCTAATTCCCAGGGAAAAAATCGACACATCAATATCCAACAGGATTCTATCATGGTCATTTTAATTTGCTTTGAAATTCAAGTTCTAACATTGGCTACTGCTCTAATTTTAATGTTCAAAAGGCACTCAAGAGCAGGATGAAAGATGTTGATGTGTGAGTCAAAATGGTACACACAGCCCTCAGTGCTGCTTGGTCATCCTGCCAGGTATTCATCAGCCAAAACAAAGAGATGCCTTCATATCCTTTGTATACACAAACTTTGAAACTGCATCAGAGAAGACGTGACCGTGTTACTAAGGTGAATTCATGACTCCGTATGGGCTTCTAATCAATGGAGCTAATCAGTTATATGTCCTGGAATGGGAGAAACGGGTCCACTCGAGAGAATGGCAGCCATAACACCAGGAGTCCCGGAAGTCACCACTGATACACTGAAACAACAAGAGAATGCAGAAGATGAAAAACAAAGTCCAGGTCTGAAAAATAAGTGGCTCTGCCATCTGCAGTAAAGAATATTAGGGGAGTTCTTTAGATGAACAAACAGTATAGCCTATCTGCAGACAGTACAGTGCACTTCAGAGTCCAGGGGAAGCAGGCATGAGAATAGCAGCTGGATGAATGGAGACTGGGACAGAAGCTGTCAGTGGCCAGTTATTAGCCACTAACAGAGAAAAGTAAAAAAGACACACTTGCAGTGTGCTGCAGCCTTTCAAACAGTGCACCGCTAATCCTGCTGTTTTCTCCAGGTGTTAGTCTTTCTGTTTTCACAGGGAAAAGAAATCAAGAAAAACATGGAAAGGATCATATGTAAGTTATGGCCATATAGGGAACTGGAAGCTCCCTCATGGACGTATCAGTTGACTTAAAATAACTGGAGATTAGGTGTCCAAATTCCTTAAGATCTTTGAACGTTTTAGTTACTCCGTTAATCAGGCTAGGAGAGGATAGGATGTACTGTCTTCCATGCAAAGAACCATAGGAGAGCTTTCTGTGATTGACACAACTCTTAGATGTTAGATACTGAGAAAGGTTTCTTTGGTTCATTGTTGATTTGATGAAAATTGGAGCTTTAGAGGAAAGAAAGGAATGTAAAGTCCCACATTGTGTTTTGACATTTGTAAAATAAATTTCCTTGATTTTTGAGGTGATTCTTCATTTCAATATTTCCTGAATTTAGTGCATAAAAAAGAACATAAGTAATATTGCAGATAGAGATGTGCTAAAAAGATATGACATTTTTTATGGATTGATTGTCTCATGAGGTTTTCGAGGTCTGAAAGACAGGTAAAACATAATGAACTATGTGGATCTTCTAGCTGTTGTCTTGCCTCTATCCACACGCACAGAATGGGACAAATATCTCAGATATTTTAATCTAAGATTTACCTTTGACTCTAGAAAAAAGAAATATACATATTTTCCAGGGAAGTAAGATTTCACAGTAGAAACCAGCTAATTACCTAATTTTAAGTTGTCAAAAAAGTACCAAACTGTGAATAGCATCCCAGGCATGTTTTGCTGCGTGATTTGATTTCCACTAAAATTGTCAATCAGTAGCAGTGACAATAAAGATTTATATTTTATTTTGCATGAAGACTTTGCTAGAGAAGGTACCGTATTTCCTAGAACTATATTTGGATTAGCTCTTCTGTGTTCATGATGAACTGCATGAAATTCATTAAATACTTTAGCATGTGAGGAAGTGTTACAGCAGTCAGGAGATGCTGCATGAAAATCAAGCAAAAGGCATCAGTTGAACACAGCTGTGAATGGAAGCAAATGTATTTAAGGCAACTCTTTTATTGCAATGTGTTCCTCCTTATTTTAATTAATTTTATTGTTTTACCAAGTACCTTTTGCTACATGGAGTGATTGTTAAAAACTTGAAAATGTTGCAATCATCATTGTATATCCTAAGAATCTATGCTATTGAAAAGCCCCACAGCCAATTATATCTTTTGCAAAAAGTACATTTGATATTACATTGTTTGGTTATTTCTGCATTACAAACTCACCCACATTCCCAAATATGTTAAAAATTGAAACTGAGGTTGGCCACAAATTACCTAATTGAGTAATTAATTCATTGAGCTTTTAGGATATGTTCACAGTTTTTCTTCTGTCTTTGTTTTAACATTTTGAGTCACTAAAGCTCCATGTTGAAAAGGTCTAATACCTGTGGTTTACAGTCATCTGTTACTCATTCATTAGAGGGGCTTCTCTGAACCACTCCTTATCCTGCCCAAAAGTGAGGTTTGAGAAACAACCCACATATAAAACAATTGCAGTCAACAAAACAACCAACCCCATTGTTCTCTGCAGGGATTTGCTCCAAAAAGTACAACTGGAATTATTTAGAAAACTGAATTACTGCAAGATGGAGTCAGAAGCATACTGGCAATACTTTGAAAAATCATCTTGTTTGTTCTCTGCTTGCCTTTAAAAATATCTTTCCATTAAAAACATTAGTGAGAAAATATCAGTAAAAAATTGCATATAGCAACATTTCAGTGGAAGAATCAGAGTTTATTACTTAACTTCTGTGGTCTACCGTAATCCTGCAAGGTTTTACATGGGATTTTGCATGAATGCAAGTCTTTCCATTTGGACACAGTGATGTGTAACTTCACAGCTGACGCATTTTTCCCATCTTGCTTTTATCAAAATTTTATAGACAATTTAGTGAGAATCAAACTGAGTGTGGATAATGACCAGCTCTTTAAGTCACAGGTCCTAAAGCAAGTTATGCAGCATTTCTCAGGTTACACCAACATAGTAAAAAGACAACATTCCTGATATTGTTAATGACATTTAAAAAAACTTTGTCCATGCTCTGCATGTCAGCAGGTCAGAACCTGGCTTCACACAAGATCACCATGAGCATGAAGACACAGTGTATGCTCTTGGCCATTTTTTGAAGGAGACAGCTATGTCTACAACTCCATTTCAGAGAGTCAGTATGAGATGTTGTTATCCACAAGAAATAAAAAAGGGCAAAACTTTCATTATCTTTCAAGGGACCAGAATTTTCCCCAGAATCTAGTTTCAGTTATGACACAGGTTTACACATAGTTGCCAGTAACAATTAGAGAGTCAAGACAGGTCAGTCTTTATCACATAGCAATATCTGAGAGGTTTTTTCCTTCCTAGTCTAATTCTAGTAAGCCAGAAAGATAACAGTTATCGTAAGATGAGGTTAGCAAAGTCATTTAGATTACAGTTTTCAAACTTGAGAGACCAAAATCAAGCACTAAATGCGTATTTAGCAACCAAATTAGCCACAGGGTGCTTTTAAGCCTATATCAGTGAGAGATACCAGTCAAAGCAAATGATTTAGCTGCTGAAAAGAGATGGGAATTGCTAGCTAGCCAAACAATGTATTGTATGGCTGTTCGGAAAATTAAATACTAGGGAATTAGTGCTTTTTTTTAAAGAGGTGATGATGAGAAAAAACCTCTCTAGACTGATGCTCATATCAGTTATCAACTCTCTTGATCTGAAAGGAAAGGATTGTCTGCAGTATATTTCAATAACATTACTTAAGCATGGCAGGTAAAGCAATTATAAAATTTTGGGAGTGAGCAAGTGAAAATACTCTGTTTCTGAGCACATGAAAAAAGCAACTTGCTATCATTGAATCTGTCTTTTTAAAAAGTTAGATTTCTTTTTATTCAGAAGTTATTTAATTAACACTTATGTCTATGGCACACATGAAGTAATTACTTTAATCTGTAATTTCATTGTGAATTTCACTATATGAAATTATTTTGTGTGACAAGAGTCTGTGCTGGAATGACAGAAGTGTATCCCAGAAGGGGGTGCTTATTCTCTTATTTAGAGACCCTCATGTGCAGGAAACTACAACTCATAAGAAAATTAAAAGTGCACATGGATGTGCAACATGATGAGTGGAGCTGATAAATCTACAAGGATAATTCTCTTTACTTCCAAGTCTTTTTTTCTTCACTTTTGCTAGTAAAGCTTCATAACTAAAGAAAACAAATATTCACATGTTCCTTTCAGTATTGTTAATCTCATAAGAGAATTTTATGATTGCAACTACACATTAAATTAGAGACATCAAAATATATTCTGTTATTTTTTAGTGGTACAGTCTAGAGATTTTACCTTTGTGCTTAGCATCCTCTCACAGTAAATTAAGAAGATTGTAATTCCGACATTTCACTTCCTTCCCCCCAATGAAGTTCAAATAAAAAGTGATCATGCATTTAAAGTAATCTCCTCATTCAGAGTCTTCCAATATAAAAATTTGATCAAACACCATCAAATAAAAAGGTCAGTTTTCTAATACAAAAAATTTCAAACTCAGGGTGCCGTAACACCTGAGAACGGAAGACCTTAATATACTATAGCCAATGACAAATATCAGTGACAAAAATCAATAACGTACTAAAATACCTAGTTCCAAATCAAATAGGAATAGCATTTTAAGTCACAGATCTCTATATTGTAATATATCATATATATATATATATACATACACAATAAATAATACTGATAAAATCTAAGTAGGTCTGACTTAAAAAATATGACCAGTCAAGACCCCCCAAAGATTTTTTTGAGTACAAGTGTACAATTAGCCATCTAGAGAATAAAAAAACCCAACCCTACAAAAGACATAGTGCACAGATACAGACAAGTGAGGCTGATAAAAAATAGTAAATTGATATGATTTCTGTTATTTGGAATCAATTAACTAAACAGCAAGAGCAACAACACAGAAAGTCATTTCCTGTTCCTTCAATGGTCATTACTTGGGACTGAAAGTACCAGAAAAGAGGAAGACTTTCTAAAGTCTGGGATTAGTTCAGAAAATAATGTACTCACATCATGCAGCAAATAATAACAGACCTCAGCACAACTAAACTGATATCCAGAGTAGAAAGATACAGTAAAGAATTATTAACATGGGACAAGCTGTACAAAGGAGAGTTTAGAAAAGAAAAAGAGGATGAGAGAACAATTTATATAAATGCATATGCTACTAAACATATATATGTAAAACTAGATATACATTTAAAAATATACGTATATTTACATATCCATATAATTACACATAGACACATTAGTATGCAAGAATATAATTGGTAAACAAGAAATGGATTTTAGCTTAATGCGAAATGTAGCTTTCATTTACAAAAAGTAAGACAAGCTGGAAAGGAGAAATGCCCACTAAGAGCTAGAGGATAAAATAGCATACATTTTTAACTCTTGGGTAGAAAGACGTCATCAGAAAGATTTGTGAATTCCTTGCTTTATCATGGAGCAGAGGAAATGTGTAAGGCAAACACTGAATTTATAAGTTAGCAAATCATACCTTTTGATCTACAGAATGTGGCAACAAATAGTTTCAAAGGTGAAGTATCCCAAATCAGATCTCTTCTAACACTATAAATTGACAGCATAAACTCCACTTGCAGCAGAAAGGTTTTGAAGGTCATTGATTTCTGGTCTTCTAATGAGTTTCAGAGAGAAGTTGAGAGAACACTGCAGTGTCCATGGTAGTAGAGGGGAAGGAGGTCAGCTATGGGGACTGAAAAGAGTCATTAGATTAACCCAGAAGCTGAAGGGATACAGAAGGAATAGGTCAGAGAATTACACTGGTTTTAAATAAAATTAAAATTTGGTCCTGAAATGTATTGGGATTTATTTCAGGAATCCAAACTATCCCTTTTAGGGTTGTTGCATTCAGTTTTGAGAAACTGCAAGGCCATATGTGGTATGGAAAATAGGAAAAAGAGACATGGCACATAACTTAAAAATAAGGGGGGAGAAATGTAGAGAGTTATGAACAATTCAACTTAAAAACCCCATCCTGGAATAACAGATGAAACGGTTTACCTGCAAGAAACCAAGGAGATGAGTAGCAGTCAACATGGGTTACTTAACTACAAATCAGGTCAAGCACATGTAATTTTATTCTATGACAAAGAGTCATAATATAGAAAGAGTAGAGGAAGAAAATATCATATATATCTTAACTTTAGACTTAGTAAAATCTTAGCTGTGATACTGTATCTCATGATATGTTTATAAGAAAACAGTCTCTTATTAAGTGTACTTTAGGATAGTGTAAAACCAATAGGAAAATCTTTGACAATTAGTATTTTTTACTGGGAAGCACTGACTATGATTCTGCATATAACTGTCAGGATTTGGCACTATTTTTTTGTTAATGACCTGAATAATGGAAAGGGAGTAGCAATTAAATCTATAGGTGATGCTGAGATGGAAAGCACCGCATTATACTGATGGATGGGATTTCATTTCAAAAGGATCTTGACAGATTGAAAGCATGGTCTGAAGAAAAACAAAATGCAGTTCAAGAGGCACAAGTAAAACAGTGCAGATAGACAGGCTTAATCAGCCAAACAAATTCAGGATCTAGAAAAACTGGTTGAGCAACAGGCCAATAGACAGGGATTTAAAGGTATTAGTGGATCACAAGTGGAACACAAGTCAATAATGTCATGCTGTTGAGAAAAAGATAAGCACTATCCTGGGAAGATTAAAAGGAGCACAGCGAACAAACATACGGTATAGCTTTCTGCTCTGCTCAGTATTTATAAGCGTTCAGGAGGAGTCCTGTGTGGGGCATTTTGACAGAAGTGTGGGAGACTCTGCAGGAGAAAAAAGAGAACAGCCAGAGATCTGAAAAGCAGATCCTGCGCAGACAGGCTGAGAATTCTGCTCTTTAATGTATGTCATGCACCGAAAAGAACAGGGAGAGTGTTTTACTCATGCTGGCCTTAAAAGACAGATGGAAGAGAAACAGAATTCTCTTTTCTCTATGGCCACAGTAAACAGGAATAAAAAGCGTTTATTTACCGAGCATTTTTAGTTAGATATAAAACCTCAGGACTTTTAGATGTTGAAATAAGTTGCCAAGACATGTGCGGGATCTTCATCACTGTTCTCCATGACAGCTGTTAGAGTATTCATTAATTGCTTCAACAAAGGTCTGTTGGGAATGGTATGCTTAAGCTTATAGGGGGGAGGGAGGACAAAGGACTAGAAGGAGCCCTTGAAAATCCAGTGTCCAAAGTTTTAGTGATTCCTTGCATGGTGTGACCTCTTCAAAAATGTAATGCAAAATATTTGGCATGAGAACAGAAGAAGGACAATGATGGAGTAGTGGGATAGGAAAGCTTGCTTCACTAGCTAACATGTCATCACACTGAGAAATATGGTTTTTTAACTATCAAGTTAGAAAAAGAAAATTTTTTTTAGAAACCATCCTTACATTCACCATTGTTTGCACTGAATCTTTGTTACTGTTTCAGTTATATTTTTGCTGAAGGTAAAAACGATAATAATGATCTACTTACATGGCCTGTTCTCTGCATATCTGTCATATTAAAGTCCATGCTGTTTGTTTATCATGCAGTGATCTATAATTCTCTATTAATTTAATTATACTAAAAGATCTTAAAAGCCTTGGGCTAAGTAACATGTCAATTACAAATGAGTTTAACTTGGAATAAATATAAACTTAATACTTGTAATTTATTGCTTTAAATATAAACAAAGCCCTTACTATGACACAATCTATTATTAATTGCTCCAGTGCCCTAAGTCCAATTAAGCAAATCCATTTACATTTTCTTCAGAGGAAGTCAATGTTCGTTTCTCATAGGAAGTGCAGGGAGCCTTCCTTTCCACTTATTTTAAACCCCCTAATGTAACAAAGCACTTCTGTGTTTAATGAAGTGTATCATGTCAGGGGTGAGGGGAATGCTGGTGGCATGGTGGGTAGAGCCATGTGTGAGGGCTCATATTTACTTGAGCAAAGTAACTTTCAAGCAAATATCTGGTCATACACATTTTTTTCTTTAGGTATTAGTAATGATTGCATGTTTCCTAGTTGAAGATTCTGTATTGTCTTTCTCTAGCACTCTTTCAGTAACAAGGACAAGCTGTTTGGAGTTACACAATGTATATGTGTATATGTGTGTATGTGCATTATATATCTTCAACTGAAAGGTATCTTAAACTTTCTTATATTAGTTATACTTGCATGTATTAAAGTAGCTAAACTAATTTTTTTTTTTATGTGTGTGAAAACGTGTACATATAAAAATGTCAGCCGCTGTGCTGAGACCTGGTACTTCATGCCTGGGGTAAAATTTTATTGCCTAGTTATAAAAGAGAGGGTTTATAGTGGAAACCCTGACACAACATTAACTATGGTTATGCTATCAAAGGAGTGCAGCATTTAAGAATTTAGGAACTATTCCGTTTGCGTGTGTACAGGCAGTCGTGTCTGTCTGTGTCTAAAACTTCATATTGACTTACACATGCCATTAACATTTAAACACTTTGAGAAGGCAAATCACAAACTGGTTTTGACAGAAGTATTTTCATATGTGTATCTGTCCTTTTTGTTGTCTATAAACAATAAAAACATTTAAAAAACTAGAAAAAAATCACTACTAGAGTGTGTATAGCTTAAAAGTGGATCAGCAATGCTTTTTTCCCCTATTTTTTCAAGCTAGGGAACTGAGTAATGCATAGTGAGATGCAAGAAGACACACACAAATAAATTGCAGAGTTGGGTCCAGAGTATAAATCTTGAGTTCCAATCCTATACTTCAAATACCTGGCCTCTTTAGTGATAATAATGAAAAACTGAAATCCCTGTGGTTTTTGTCTGTTTAGTTGCCTCAAATGGAATGGGTCAGACAGTCATTCTTGAATCCATCACTCATAAAGTTATGAGAAACATAAGGGTTGAATCTAAAACCTGCACAGGGTTTGCAAAATTTCTGATAGGACTTGCAGGTAGTTCACTGACTTTTCTGAAAATGAAAGGTTGTGTAGCAGGAGTAGAGACCATCACTGGGGTTGCCTGTAGCAAGAAAACAATAAAATACGGAAAAAGTATGTAGGGTAGGCACTATTTCAAAGGACCTCAAGGAAGCTAGGTGCTCTAACATTATTCAGTCTTGAAGTAAAACAGTGTTATTTCCTAGCAAATCACTTCTTTTTTTTCTTTTGTGTGAAAATGATACCAAGAAAAAGGCAAAAACAACTGCCACCACTTTTCCAAAAATCTTGGTTTGGATCTCATGATTTTGGAGGCTAAGAGTATAGCAGAAGCGCAAACATAAGACATTACTATTTTTTCAGTCTTAAAGTATATGGCATGCCAACATGCCAATCCACTATAGGCAACATGATTAAGTACTAAACAGACAAGGGTAGCTTTCTTTAAGATACTAAAATCAACATGAACGTTAAAGTGTTGATAGCACAGCACTTAATGGAAATGTTATAAATTGAGATTTTTCTCGCTGGGGACAGCCTCTTAGTGAATAAAGGGAAAGACATACACTAGTTCCAGTGATGTTACATAGTTATATCCATACCATTTAGGTACCTGTGCTTGAAATGTTGTCCTCACATTACTTCAAATATGGCTTTGGAGTCATAGACTCATTGAATAATTTAAGTTAAGAGGAACAACTTGAGGTCATATAGTTCAAGCCCTGCTTAAGTGTAATTTGATAAAGGTGTAGTGCAGGTGCAATTTGATAAAGGTTGCTCAGGGTCTTATCCCATCAAGTCTTGAAGACCCACAAGGACAGAGACTCCACAACTTCTCTGATCAGAATGCGTTATTATTTGAATTCCCCAACGATAAAGAATTTTCTGTATATCTAACCAGAATTTCCCAGGTTTTAACTTGTATCTGTGGCCCTGGACTCTCCTGATGCCCATCTGAGAACTTCCTGGCTCTTTTATCTGCATGCTCTGATCAATTCCATTGCAAACTGCAATAGAGTCTCCCTTTAACTTTCTTTTCTCCAGACTGAATAAACCCAGTTCTCTCAGCCCCTCCTACGATGTCACATGCTCCATCTGTAAAGCAATTTCGTTCCTCCACTAGATTGGCTCCAATAAGTCAGTATTTTTATTGTACTTTTCAGCTTTCTTACAGTGCCCATTAACTTTATTCCAGTTCTTATTAACTTTGCTTGATTGCCATGAGCTTTAAAACTTGCACACATCCCATCTGATCCCATGGACCTCTGTGCACACGTTGTGACTGAGTGATCAGATGTTGTCTAATAATGTCCGTTTGTACACCTATGCTTTTCAACTCCTTCAGAAATGTCCTAATGCTCCATTTTTAGTAGTTAAATAAACATAGATTGTATTTAGGCTTGTTTAATGTCTCCTTCACACAGCCAAAGCACTGTGAAGGCCTTTAGTGTAGAAGAGAATAAAACTCTCAGACTGTTATTGGAGGAGTGTTTCTTTCCGTGGCAGGCTGGCTAAGCCGTCCTTACTCCTCACCACTCCTTCCTGCCTCCAGACAAGACCCTCCATTGTGCTGGTACAACTGTTGGTGAGGCTGTTTGGTGAAATGGATTATCAGAGCTTAAAACTAGCCGGGCTATTTGGTGAAATGGATTGTAGGGGTTAAATATAGCCTTTTTTTTCCTGCAGGTTAAAATCCAGCTCCCTTATCTATCTGGTTCCCCACAGAACAGTCCCATTTCAGAAATAAAGGCAGGAATAAACATTTAGTTACAGTATTGAAGAGGAAACAGCAAACCTGATGTTTAAATGCTTTATTGTGTTGCATCCTCAGAAATAGAAACAAGAACTGACTGATATAAGGCAGTAGGAAAAACCCAAACTAAAAAAAAGGAATTACATCATCCCATTTCTTACCTTTATTTTAGCATCCTACCATTCCAGCAAACCTAAAAATCTTAGCATAATGATGCCATTTCAAGTAGTAGGATCAATTGGTTTTGTTATAGTGATTGTATATATGCAATGTATATGCCCAATAAAACCTGATTCCACCTTCATTACAATTTATGAAACTCCTATGATAAATACAAGAGTACAATTTTTATTACTCCATTCAAGCTATGATACCTTAATGAAATAGCAGGCACAAAGAAATGTGCAAACCATAGTCTCTTCTGGTAAATGTGAGGTGCTCTTGAGCTGAGCTGGTCTGCACAACTGAGATGGACTTTAAGAGGAGCAGAGGTAAGACGCAGAGCAGATTGAGCAATAAAATATTCACAGAATATATGCCACAACCACAAATAATTGAATTAAGCAATAACAAGGCAGACACAGGGCATTTCCTGGGGATTAATGACTAGCTAGGAGAGTTGATGGTCCACGGCGGTCATCAATTCCCTGGGAAATGTCCTGTACCAAGGTCATCGTTGCTATTATAGCCCCCTTTTCTTTCCTCCAGCAAAAATAAGAATCCCACATTTTACTTGTTTTCACGTAGTGTCATCACTCCTTTAGATGACTGTGGAACAGATGGGTGTGAATGGCAGATCTGCTGAAGGATTTCTGTGTAATTGATGTCCAGTGCCACAACCAATCTAAAAAACCCCTTTATCACCATTGAAATTTTAATTGGGCTTATACAATATTTCAGTTTTTGACTTATTTAACCTGCTTGAATCCCCAAATAATAATTTTATTTTGTTGTGGCCTGCAACCCTGACAAATCTGTGTCTGCATTATAGCTAGGTGAACTGGAGGAAGATAGACATATTTTATTCCTTTAGAAGTTTTCTGGCATAAAGGATCTGCTGAGAGAACTGGCAGAGAATTTACGCATTCAGCCTGCTCTTTGGCAATAATGTGTGGATTTATAGCATAAAGTACTTGCCTGTAACAGGTCAATAATGGAGATAATTAAATCTGTCTTTGCTATTCAATAACAATTATGAATTAAAATTTGTTATGGCATATTTTTCAATACAAGGCCTATCACGACTGAATTCCTCTAAGTCATAATTTTATCCAGACATTTTTAAGATATTGTTCTGTGGCAAGTATGTAAATCTTTAAAATCTATTTTTCAGAAAGTAAAATAAAAAATAAAGCACTAAACCCAAAGGTCCAGAAGATAAAGGAGCTTAGGATTATCTGCATGCTCTTGGGTCAAATTTATTTTACAGTTACACCAATATTCCTTAACTCACTTATCTTCAGGATTTGTGAATATTAATCTATCACTTTTTCTTCAACTTAAACTAACATTTCACATTCAATTAACCTAATCTTGAAATAGAACTGTGTAGAGTAAAAATTGTTTAAATTACTGTTTATGATCCTTTATACATGTTCCTTTTAAGCACACTCTCTGTTACTGTTGGCATTTTCATAGTTTGTGGTGTGCAGCAAGTAACTCTTTCTTCATTTCAGTGTAATGTAGTTAAACTGCTTATTTTCACATGCCTGAAATTTTTTGGCTCAGCATACCCATATTAATTTAACTGGCCAATTAGTTGTTATTAAAATATTTTAAAAGAACATACAACAACATATGCACAACAAATTATTTCTTTCCACAATTTTATTAACATTTTTGTAGGTAGTTTCCAGTTTCTCACCTCCTTTTCCCACCAAGAGAGACTTTCCAAGTTTAGGAATACAGACTGCATGTTAGATTCAGGGCTCCACTGAGTTTCCTTACATTCCTTTAAGCTGTGTTAAGAACATGGAAAAAACGGCTGAACTAATGATATCTTAGATCTCTTTCTTGTCTCACTCTAACATTAGGAGTTGATGCCGCACTTACAACATGATAGAGTCAGATCATTCATGTCAACAGGCTGGTGCTCCAGGAATTTTCAGAAGGGGGTGAAAGACTATTATCAGATTTAATTGCTCAAGTAGGTGCAAGTTAGCAATCAACATATTATAAGGAATGCAATGTCATGTATTAAATTTCCTTTTTTTGTGGTCAGCTTTAACCATGTACCACATGTTGTTCACTGATATGATTCTGGAAAGATCAACATTGAGCTGGTCTTTAACACTGAGGGTTTAGCTGTCAGTTCAGCATTGGCAAGGGGAATGTCCAATATTTTTCTTATAAACCATTTGTGGCAAAAATAGCAGTTTTGTTTTGTGTTTGTAGCTCTTTTAGTTCTTAATCTGTGATACGGACTCTCAGAAAAAAATATCACCAGAAAATAATTTTAAAATGAAAAGTGCTAAATAATTTAGCCAGACCTTCACAATTTTCCCTCGCCATTTCAGCTCTGAAGTAATGCCAATAAAAGGAGTCCCTTAAATGCACAACCCTACCAGGTGTATCATTGTTTCCCATTATACTTGCACCTCCTCTTGGAACTGGTCAAAGCTTGGTGCAGTGGTAGTCAGAGAGAAAAGCAGTAATAGATGAAGGCTGCACATTCTTATATCTGTGTGTGCCCATGTTTGTGTGTATTAGTACGTGAGAGTTATTTACCTTGCTAAGTCTTTGTCTAATGGTAATATCATATTTAAGGCATGAAATTCACTAAAATTTAGAACAATATATTTTTTAAAGATGGAAGAAAAGACCATCAGACACAAGCAACAAAATATCAGAATGATCCTCAACTATTTCTCCCCATAAGTAAAAAAAAAATATAAAGCAAAAAAACCAAAAAAAACCCTGAAAACACAATTTTAACTAAGGATGCAGTCATAAAATGCTATCAAAAGTAAATCTATTTTGAGGGAAAAGGACCTACAGTACAGCAGCTGAGAATCTGGCCTAAAGTTTGCACATAAAATAAAAGTAACAGAAAAATACCATTGTTTACTTCAGAGGTTTAAACATTTCAGTTTATTTCCATAGATCAGGTACGGTCAACTTTTAACCACTGGAACTCAAGAATGTATAATGCTGTTGTGCTTATTAAGTATTTTATAATATTTCCTTTTTGTAAATACTATGACTATGGAGGCCCACATTTTATTTCTGGAAAGATTGCATATGTCATTTTAGGATATCTTATTTTACCTTTGTGGAACAGTTGACCTACTGCCAACAAACTCAAGGCCAGGATCCTGCAAAAATTAAAATTTGCCAATGTAAGAACAGTTACAATAATTGCCACTATTACTGTACTTTACCTTTAAAAAGGATGGTGACCATAGACTGAAACAACAAGCCATGTTGCTTCAGCACTGGCCAGTGAATGAGATTAAGTATTGATTCCAAAAGTATAGTCCTCTGCTCCCCTGCTGCTATGACAGATAGCTAAAGATCATATTTCTAGATGCCCTTTTATGTCTCCAGGCTCTTCCACTGCAGACAAGAAAAGAAACTCAAAACTGCTCTATAGCATGAGCCAGAGACAGCAAAAGGTATACAATTGCTTTCCTACCAGAGTTGTTAATGTCCAGGGAATTTCTGTGATGAAAAATGGAGAGGAGGCAGTATACACAATTATATGCAAGATGTAAGAATGTTAGTCAGGTATTCCTTCATCAGGTATACCATGGACCAGAAAGTTGAGTGTGGAAGCATGGAATATTATGGATTAAGTGGGTGCTGTGTGCTACTGGAAATGGGATGTAACTGAGTGTTTGCATGATGGCCAAGCACTTTTCCTCCTAAAACAGCTTCTTACTAGTTTTGGCCCACACCAACAAGCACAGAGGAGAGCTGTTTGGGAATCTCTCCTGAGTTGTTGTTCCCTTCTTCTCCCTGGATTCCTGAGTGGGATCAGCATCAGTTCCTTCAACAGGAACACTTCTCCCCACCTAGAAACACTGATACATAAGGAGACAATGTGGGCTGTCTACTCCCACCATAGGCTTCACGGTCCATGCACATATTTGGGTCCTAGTGGCAGTAGATTTGACTTGACCGGCCAGATGAGTACAAAAAGGCTTAAAATACCATCCATACGCAAAGCACTTTGATTTAAGTGATGGAGTGCAAACACTGCAAACAAAGAATGGAGAGCTGTTTCTAAACAGGTGAATACACTTGTTTGTTAATCATTCAATTACTTCCGGCAATGCCGTAAGGTATTTTTATACTGTTCTTGTGTTAAAGAAAACTTTCAGTCTGATAAAGCACCACACCTGTGCAAACATGAGGTATGATGCCATAAGCTTTACTTACAATTACAGTTGTTTTTCTTGAATTGCATGAAGTATAATCCACAATAAGACACTTCATTGTTTGCAATTACAGATGTATCTCTAAAAAGGCTGATTGCTTAATTACACCTCTTATTATGACTATTCTGGCAAATTTCTAAAAGGAATCTCTAACAAAGAACCAGATGAATGTTTCCTCTGTGTTTTTCAGTTAGGGTTTGACTGTTCAATCTTTAGATTTATTGAAGTCAAACAGTTCAGCTTCTATTTTCTATTTTGTGTAATTTTACTTCAGGCAAATTTCTCTTATGTAGTATTTAATCCAAATAAATAATATTATTCCAAACCATCTTGCTTCCTATTGCACAAAGTTGTTAAACAATTGTCTTTGAAAACTCCAGTCGTTAACTGTGACATATCTCAACGTTAATATGTTATTGTTAGCAGTTGTAGCAAATTGCCTTTCTTACTCATACATCCTTGAGCTAAATCTTAAAGAGATTTTTTTTGTTGTTTTAAATAACCCTTCTGTTAATTTTACTCCTTACGCACAGGTAGCTTCCAATTAGATGGCTGGAAATTTCAATTCACCAGCTTTACGGATACCTAAATTTGATTTTTTTATCAGAATCCAGATGAAAATGTCATAGTATACATGTAAAGAAAATTTAGAAAACAAGAATTAATATCTCTACTTTTCTGTTATTTTTCAATCAGATAATTTTCCATGAATAAAAGTAGAAATTATTTTTGAGGGTTTCAAAATTATTTTCTTTATTTCATAGGGATTTTTATTAGGTGGATTATTTTATTAGAACTAGTCCCAATCCCTGAATTTGATCAGACATCTGAGTCTTTTCAGAATTAAGGCTAGAGTAGAAATATATTTTATTAGTTCTGGAGAAAAGACTGCTTTGATGAGAGTATTCATGAGTGCTTCCACTGAATGAATGCCTAAAAAAGGACAAGTAGTCTACTCAAAACTTCTTAGTCAACTAATAATGTTCACTCTTTTCCTTCTAGACCTTTACTTTCAAGTATTTGTGAAATATTCAGATAATATTAATTAAAGTGCTTGTTGCTATTGACTTGGTCCTATTCAGAACCATAGGTATGCAGAAGTCATAGTGTAATGAATAAGTTGTCTTGAAGTAGACACTATGTATCTTAAATCTGTGTCTTGGCAAGGAGTCCCACTTTGGTTTTTCTAAACTAGAGTCTTCAGATGGTTAAGTTTGTCTGGACAAGCTCCTGACCAACATGATCTAATCTTGAAGATAGCCCTGTTTGGGGCAAAAGAGTAGCTGGGGTCTCTCCCAACACAAATTACTCCATAATTATAAGATGAAATTTCATGAACATGAGAAAGACTGCAGGTACCAGAGCCCAAACAAGCTATGGCAGGAGGGAAAACGTGGCTTCCTGTTACTGAACAATAGCTTTATTACACACAAAGCTGTTTAGGAATGGCATAAAGTGGAAACCAACCAAAATGAAGAAGAAAACAATAACTTCTGTTACTGCAAATCCACTGATGGACTGGAAAATCCAGGGCACACACCTTCCTCCTAACCCATTGACCCTTGGTAATAAAAATATACATTTTAATGCATTTGCTTTTTATGTACTCGACATTAGAAGTATCAAAATGGTATAACCAAGCAAACAAAACTCAAGCCAAATTAACTGCTTATAAGTTGAACCTGTGTAACCATGAAACAATAGCACATATCACTCAGCAAAAATGGATCCAAAAATATTAAAAAAATGCTTTGTAAAATACACATAACAAAGTAACACTAACATTATTCACAGACATTCCAGGCTGTTAGGAACATCGCCAATAGTAAGTGAGTATCATAATACAGTGATACATTTTCCTGTGGCAAGGCAAATAATTTCCCTGGCAGCTGAAATAAAGTGTTGACTTCTCTTGAAAATTAATTAGCACAGAAACACAAGAGAAAAAATGAAAGCCTTCTTTTTCCTACAGGTTATTCTGTAAGGAAATAAATCACATGAAGGTATGCAGTGTGCTCTCCTGTACTTTATGATTAAGTGCTTATAATATAGACAGTCTCTAAGCCTCAGCTTTTGCTAGGAAGTTCACATCAAAGGTGAGTTAAGTCTTTATTATAAATACATGGTAAAATATATAAACCAGAACTGCTTTAAGGTGGGAGATCCTCTGGTTTCAGTAGAAAGACCTTTCTTTCTTTTTATCAACTCATTTTACAAGTGATGTCCCAAATTTATGCTAAGAACATTTTCCTGAAGCTTTTCGTCTCCTCTTGGCAGAAGGCCTTAAAATTTGTGTCAAATAAATTAGAACTAATGTCGATGGCTAAAAAGAGAAGCCTGTTAAAGGGCAGTAGTAATCAAGACAAGATAATAATTTATCTGTGATTTTGTGGGTATTAGTCTAATATCCTGTCTATTCACAGCATGTCAAAGATAAGAGCAGTCACCGGTTTACTGTTTTTCTGCCCTCTCCTTCCTCCTTCCCTCTATCCCTCAAGCCTCAGCAGATAAAAGATAAAAAACACATATTAGGCCAATTGCAATAATATTCCACTAAAAGGGATACATTGTTACTATTATAAATTAATGCTTTAAAGGAAACTAGTAATAGATAATTATCTGTCCCTCAGATAATTATGCACATGAGTAATTCTGGCTTTCTGAAGAGTTTATAGGATTTACTGGAAGTCCCTGGAGGTATCAACAGTCACATGTGAACCTGCTTACAGGATGTGACTGTAGCTCCAAATGGCAGCCACAATAGTGATTCTTAAAGGAAGTTTCAGGGTGGAAAATAATCAAGAGAGATATCTCATGGGGTTTTTTGTCAATTCTTTTGCTCATATATGTATCAATTTAAATGTTAGGGTTTAAATCTCACACTTGTGCAGGCTACTACAGGTACTACTGGAAAAAAGGTATCTCAAATGTGGTGTTGAACTTCACTCTGGAAGGTTACCAGTAGTTAGAGATTGAATCCTGTTGATTTTGTCGCCTTACTACCTTTGAAGGCTCTCCTTCCTGATGGGGAACCATTTCAAAAGGTTGAATAAATCACATAATTGTCAATTCTGTAGCTTTTATAGCCACTTTCCTGTCATGTAGTGTTACAAAGCAGCTTTGAGAGCTGACTCAAAGAGCTTCCCTTGCTTGCAGAAACTTCAGGCTTACACTAGTTAGTGAAGGGAAAGTGTTTTTCAGCCTCATATTTTTTTACAATCTGCTTTTTGGCAGGAGTATTCTTCCTTAACTATGTTAAGAATTGAGGCTCAGTTCACCTCATAATTAATTAAGGCAAAGTCATTTATTTAAAACTAAATTATTTTGCTATTGTGCACAGTGGGTAACCTTTCACATATGACATATTGTATAGATATTTTATTTTATTTACAAATGTCTATTTAAAGAAATGATTAGTTCTGTAATGTGTTCGGTAAGGCTTCTTTATAGCAAAGCCCTCCTGGGAACTCTTATGCAAATAAAATCCATCTGGAGATTGAAAGTAATGCAGGTAAAATTATGAACAATATACTTAATTTTTAGGAGGATTTAAAGGGATATAAAAGCACACTTCATTAGAAAATCCAAACTACCAGCACATGTCCTAGTCACTGCTTTTCAGAAATTGCTGCTTCATACAGCATCATCCATTCTCCCCAAACTATTGAAATTTGCGCCAGGTGAAATATACACATGATTTATGTATTTACTAGTTCTCATAGTTTAGTGACTTTTTTGTATTGGGAAGAAAAACCTGCTAACAATTAGCAAAATTTTCAGTGCTTTCAGTAGTTCATTAGATTATGTATTCTAGAAGGAGTCTATTACAGCTATTAGGAAATTATTTTCTTTAGTTTCTTTTATTTCAAAATTAAAAATGGCCCATGAGTGGATGTTATCAGGATGTGTATTATAGAAATTAATTAAAATTTCGTAGCTATTGTTTTCTGTATCTATGGAGGAACAAAATAGCATAAAAGGAGTGTTTTCATTGTCTCTACAGTAAAAAGTATACATGTCGTGGAAATTTCAAATCACAGAGTGTCACACTATGGCTGTTGTGTAAAATCTAGGAACCAGGCTTACTTCCACGAGCCAAAAATATGACTCCTGAATCCTGTCATTTAAAATGTGTGCAATCTATAGAGTCTAGTCCTGCTTTACCACTCCCTCACAAGGTAAGCCCCAAAGGAGTACAGGGCTTTTTTTTTTTTTTCCCATCGAAAGAAAAGAAAGAAGAGAGAAGGGAACGAACAAGAAAAGAAAGGAGGAAAACACCTGCTGATTATTTGTGTGTGTGTGTGTGAGGGGGAGGAATCTGCTCTTAAAGTACTCTTTTGGGATACATATTCACTTTTATATGATTCACTTCATCCATCATCAGCACCAGCAAAAATTTAAAGACAACAATTTTGAAAAGTTTGATGCATTTCTAAAGGTAAGTGCATGACAAGGGAAAAAATAGTGACTTTCTTTTGTGTTGGGGAGGACTAGCTGAGCTTCCTGGGTTTTATCTGAAGAATGAAAAACTGTAACCGAACAATTTGGACAGTTCTGACAGTATTTCTGAAACAATCTTTGTTCTTTTGTTTGCTTAGAGTTACAGGAAGAGAAACTTTTGGCATCAAGAAACATCATAAGTAATACCAACATTTTATCAGCATGAAAATACATTGTCCATCCAGTGTTTTAGTTGGAGTTTTGAAAGAAATTCACTTTTGTCTTCATGAGTTAAAAGTTTCTCCTTTTCCAATAAGATGGACCTCAATAGTTTCTTAATTTGTTTAATGTAAGAAAGAGCCATACATTTCAGGTTACAAATAATGCTCCTCAGTAAAAAAGAGGTGGGGGACTGTGCCCTTTGGACTTCTGCATGAAGCTGGGATCTGTGCAGATGGTTGGAAAGGCAAAATACGTAGCAGAACTGTCAGCAATCAAAACAAGTCAGAGGGAATAAAAGATAAATCCAAGCACTGTTCAGAGAAAGAGGCACACTACTGTCATGGTTTCTTGCAGAAAAAATGCTGTAGAAGGAAAGACAATTGTAGTCAGCTTTGTCATCAGGAAATGGGGCTGAACTCATGAGATTCTGGCTTAAAAAGCTCTTAAATTCAATCGGATCTCTCAAATCTTGGGGTATTTGAAAGAATCATGGTATATAAAATTACGTCCTTCTGTAAGGAGGGAAAATTTCTTTCTCATTGGGACTGAATTCAGTGGGAAGTCCAAGAGGAAGAATTTTCTTGAAATTTGTCTTCAAAAAGCCATTTTCAATTAAAGATAGTATTGATCCCTAAAATTCTTGAACTCAAAGGTGAACCAATCTAAAGAAGAATATAATTATATTAAGGTTTTGTGTGAGGCCTTTCTACATGTGCTTCACATCACATGTCTCTTCTGAGACCATGGAATATCACACAAGATTTCCCTTCTATGAAGTACGTGCCAGGTGGTAATATCAGGCTTTCTTGCTTTCTTTTTAATTGCAACTGAGTGGTGTGTTGGCATGTATGTCACTGCCCACCCTTAACCTTTATATATAATATACTCTGAACTTTGATTAATCATTTTAACATTCTTCCACATCAAACTACTACTTGTTTGGTTTGGTTTCTTTGTTGTTTTTTTTGTTTCATTGCTGCCTGCAATACGTATCAGAGACTGCAGATGTTCTGACAGTTCCTAGGAAGCTGAGCCCGGTGTCATGTTTGTTTTCTGGTTTTTAATGCATTTTCTGTTACATTTCTCTGGGTTATGGATGTTTCTGTAAGTTTATGTGCATGCGTGTGCGTATATATATATGTGTGTGTGTGTGTGCGAGTGTACATACGTGTGTGCATGTCTAACATTTCTCTGTTACATATATGTATAGGTATTACATCTTGAGAATATGTATGCTTTCTTCTTTCCACTTAATCTTACCACAGCCTTTTATGTTGAATGGGTTAAGAGTCTGTGGGGAAAGCAAAAAAAAAGATATACACGTTTTTCAGTGGTTTTTACTGCACACAACACATTTTGGAAGGTCCTAAATAGAAATGGTTTTGCTACATGTAAGGTGAACTGGCAGGGACCTGCTAATGGACTTCACAGTGCCCGCTATAGCATGTGGAACTTTTACCTGGATTTCAGGCCTGCCTTGATTTCTGCTAAAGCCCAGTGCAGTCTCTCCTAAGCTGCCCATTTTCTAAGTTTAGCGAACAGTCTTGTGCAAAATGTACTGCAGTCCTTCATTTTGACATTATGGAGGTCTATCCTGACTGGAGGCCAGGAAGCAGCCTTTATCTCAAACAAATACTTTCATTTGCATTGTAACACTACAAAGGACCTGTGGGAAGAAATTCTCATGGCGGGGGAGGAAGAAGGCAAAACCTGCCAATTTTACCTGCTTACCTGGTGGCTACTAGAACCAAAATAATCAATTTTGATATTAATTATAAACAGGAAGTTGGTTGGTTATTTACCTAATTGGATGTGTAACTGCCTGTAGATTTAGTAGCAGAAGTCAATCTTATATTAGTAGTGACTAAAATGTATTTCTGTTTCTCTTGAGAACATATTCTAGAGCAGAAAAGTGACCAGCAGAATTGAAACTGGCTTATAACCCTTTCTGACATTTCACAGAGAGTCCAGGGAACAACTGGATATGGTGAATAAATTGTAGTTCCTTCAGAAAAAGTAGTTTCTTCTGTCCAGTTAAAAAGTATGTTTGCTTAGCAGTGAGAGAAACTTGCACTGCCTATGCTGTGTGCAGGCTGTCAATAAATAAAGAAGTTCAATTTCCAGGGCTGTCAATAAATATATTATGTATGAGGTTTTTCATTATGTTCAGATGCAACTTGAGGTATTGTCTCTGCCTTCTTGGAACTAAAGCTATTTTTCTCAACTAGAATAGGATTCCCTTAACACATATTTGCAAATACATTGTTAATAAGCCAACGAATTGCATTTAAAGACAGCAAACAGGTTATTTTTATTTTCTCTTGATTCCTTCTGGGTGCTTTGAGTGAACTAAAAGGTGATCTTAAACTTGTTTTTATGCTGACTTCATATACTGAGAAATGCAACGTTTATAGATAAACGCTCTCACTTTTAATGAAAATTATTAGCTATTAACATTTTGCTTGGAGGCATAAGCCATAGCCCAAACTCCATTCAAATCCATTAAATATGCTTGAGACCCAGCTGTCAATAGGCACCATGAAGTAAATTTAATTTTCAGAGTCAATACAGAGCACAGCTGCATTAAGCATAGGATAATTCTGGCATATTATTAATTTGAATGGCCATGTAAGGCATTGTCTAGACAAGATATAAGCCCAAGTTTTCATAGGCAATCTGTACATAAAAAGAAGTATGTCAAGGTTGTAAAGAATACTAATAACACAGATCTGGCCTATTAACCAATATTGATTACTCTTACTGTGACACAGTCCAGTAACTTTAGAGGTGAAATAGTAAGATGTTCAGCACTGCTGCTCCTTTTTGAAAAGCAACCCTAAGAATGGAGTTTTTCAGATGAGGCTTGAATGCCTGCGATCTCAAATGTTTACTAGCATGATGCATGATTTCTAGTAATCTATTTCTGTAGATTAAGCCATTTTAAAAATAGGAGATTCATCAGAAACAGCAATTAGTCTTGTTGGTAATATGAAGCATTTCTATTTCAAATGCTGTCAATATTTGATTTTTTCATAATGATTGTGGCTATGCTCTGCATAAATAATGTCTGTTTTAGAAGGTTAAGAAAATTTATACTTGATACTTATAGTATTTATATAGTTGTACAGAATCTGTGAAACATTTCCAAGAAAAAGAAATAAAAAAGGAAAATTAATCTTTTGAAAACTGCAGAATTCTGCAGCAAAATTTTTCCAAATTATTTCTGTTGTCCCATATGAACTCTGAAAGGACTGAGTATTTTGGTGCTTGACCTGTTCTGTGGGCAAACAGACTGGAAGTTCTAAATTGCTATTGATGTGAATCTTCTTCACTTTCAGATAATAACAATATTTGGTCTGCATTTTGTGGATTCATTCGCACACTGAGCCTGGAGGCTTGGATTCATTACTGCCAGCCCTGTCTGTCTCCACATTAACAAGTAACAGAGCAATCGGAGGGGATCTGCAGAGCACAGTAGTTGGTACTGAGGACTGATATCCTCATTGTATGTATTTCTAGTGTGTTTTAATTTGGACTAGGTCTGGTGTGGTCCCCATGGGCTGAATGCTCTGTTGCAACTGTAATCCTGTATAAGTGCACTCCCATGGGTGCATCTGAAGAGTTTTGTATCACCCAGGTTGTCTGTTCCCATGTGAACTAAAGCACAGAAATGGGGAGAACTCTGAGAGAAATTTCAGAAGCTGAACTAAACCATTAAGTGGAGAAAGCCTTTGGGTACTTATTTGAGGTGACTAAAGAACACAGAATAATTCATAGGTTAAATTAGATTAGAAGAGACATCAAGAGGTCCTCTAGTCAAACCTTCTAAGCTGGAAACCCAGACCTATGGCAGTGGAGAGGAATAACCTTCACAGTGCAAGTTAACACATGCTATGATCTGAAACACTGCTAATGTGTTTTTCTCTCCTTAACAACTGATGGAAGACAGGAATAACACAGTTCAGCAACTGAAGTTAACTGGGATAAATCCTCGGCATTTAATGCAAAAAAAAATACCTATACTTATCAAATTCTATCACAGCAGAATAATTTACTCTTTCTCAGGCTAGTGAGACATTATATTTTTGAAGTATAAGTATGACTAGCATTCCTAGTTTTACCTTAGTTAATGCAATACCAGAGAGTATTCTTTATAAAATTATGATTTTATGACTGTTTCTACTTCTAAGCATCATAATTACACATATAAGTATGGTATTTATTTAGGATAAAATGTACTGCAAAAGATTTATTATAAAAGTAGTAAATTATTTCCTTGCACTTGTTTAAAATTTGTGTTTGAAAGAAAGCAAGTATTCCCTTATTTCTTTATTATATAACATTTATTTAGTATTTTCTGGAATTAGGCTGATTATTAAATTACATGGTAATCATTTATTAAATTCTTAGTCTTCTATTCTTGCAAGCAACATTTTATTGAATTTTTATTCTTCCCTCATTGCTAAATGAAAGTATTCAGAATTCATGAGACTGAAGTAAAAAAAAAAATGAAAAAAAAATTCAACATGTAAACCTTTTTTTGCTTGTTGTTTTTTTTCTTTTAATTGCTGGATGAGGGTCTCAGGAAAACATCTGACTCCAGGAACATAAAATTTGAAAGGGACAATAAATACTTCTATATTTGGGACAAAATCATTAGAACTGGCATGACCTAAAAATTTTGTTCTTCTACAGACAATTTTCCTTAAGGAATCTCATTGCTGGTTGGTGCTCCTTGGGGCATGAAATAAATTCTTGGTCCCACTGAAGCTCACTCAATCAAATGCACTGTCCCAGTCACCTCTTTTACACCTGTTTTTGTCATATAGAATAACCAGTTAACAGAATATTTATTGTCTTTGTTTCCTGATTCACAATTGCCTTTTGGCTACTGAGTCTGTAGTTAAATAATATATTTTATCAGAAAAAATCTAGTTTCTCTTTTGATTCCTGTATGTATATATTTTCCCCTCTATGTTTTTTCCTTAGAACATCTAGATCAAGTTAAGTATGATTGCTTTTTTTTTTCCTAAATAAGTTCAAACTGTATGCTGGATATCACAAAGTAATCAGTATTTTCTGATTTTCAGATTGCTATCTCAGTATATTACAAATATTTTATGACAAAAAGTTTTTACTTACTTATTCTGACTTCTATATTAATAACCACCCGTTTCTAGCCTGACTGGTCATTGAAAATTCTGCTCCTCAGGTTGTTTCATTTATTTTTTTCACCTCTGTCTCACCTCATAATCTTGCACGAGTAGTTCATGGTAATTATAACTTTCCTACAATCCATTACAGCAAAAAGGATGAAATTACAATTTCCAAAAACCTCTCCTTTACAATTTTCCAGATGCAGTTTCATAGCTGAGTACGGTTGTTGACTTCCACATGCAGTTTATTTCTGCTAAGTGTTTCAAGTTTTCATTTGTTTTGATATATGCCTGCATCATCATGGTTTCCTATGGACTTCACTAATTACAGATTAACAGCTTCACTTATTTCCAGCTTTGTGAGGAACAAATCCATGTAGAATTCAACAGGAATACTCAGAATCTAATATCTGTACTTTTCTGCAGAGCCCTTCTCAAAAGAAGAGGAAATCTTCTGCACTTTAGGAACTTCCCTCTTTCTTTTCAGTGGTGTGGCCTGAAACCTTAGATCTTAATACATGTGAATATTGCAGGAGTGATTTTGATGCAGACCTGGACATTTTGGCTAATGACAGGTACAGTTACCAAGTAGTTTTCTTACACACATGAACACGCTTGTTAAAACGAAAGCGGAGGGTTTGTACCATTCTTACATAGTGTTAGGAAGTGTCACTGGTCAATAATCAGAGAATTAGAAGTCCCCTTGAGCAGAGAAAGAATCAGAAACAGAAGGTGACAAATATTCGTTAAATAACTCAGTATCAGCACCTGTCATTATGTAGAGTACTTCTGGAAATATTGAACTTCATAAATCAGTTTACAGCTGGGCTCATCAAAAACATGCAAATGGATACAAATGCAAAAGTTATCTTAGTTGAAACATACTGAAACCCTTGAGGTGAGTATCTCCTTGCATATTTTTCCATCTACCAAATGGTCTGGAATTCTGACTGGAACTGGTATTACCACTGAACATAGATCAATTAGCCAACAAAATTTGCCACATACCAATAGCATGTCACGTTCCAGTATTGAGAAATGTCATTTTTCAGCAAGTCAAACTTGTGGGTCTTGCAAAGCAGGCTCTATGTTTTCATCAGAGTAGAAATATTTTCTGAGTGATTTATACAAAGACAGATGAAATGTTAAGGAAGCTTAAAAAGATGGCTTCTAAGAAAAGAAACATTCTACTACCATTTTGGAAAGAGCAATTTGAAGGGTCTTCTTGCTGAAAAAGACAAACAACAAAATAATCTCAAAATTGAGTAGGATCAGTTAATATATTTTTATCAATGTGCTATCTCATGCATGCTCTCTGTGCACAGAGATTTGGTGTTATGATGGTTTGGTATCTTGTAATGGACATACATTGCTCACATTTGAGATGGAGAAGCAGCAAAAATCTGTAGGCTGACCTTTAAAAAAACCTGACTAGTCCCAATATAGTGTTTCTGTATTTCTGTATCTGGGGAGAGCTCAGCTGTGCCCTGGACACGAATTTAATCCTTCTCCTTCCACGCTTCGGTTTCTTCTGTCAGTAAAAATCCTAGATGCATAAACCAGCAGGAACAACAGCATACCTCAGGCCCCTCTCTCAGGAGGAGAGTAGGAGCAGAGAGCACCCTGTAGAGTGTTGCCAACCCTTTACACCTATTGCTTCTTCTTTGCAATGGAGCCCCCAGAGTCCTTGCAAAATGTTAATTTTCCTTTCATGACAGTAAGGCACAAAGCACAGGAGGATGATGCGAAGAAAAAACAACAAAGAATAAGACACTAGCAATTAGTTCAGGTATTTTTCACTCCCACTAAATATTTCAGAAGGTGACCCATGCTGAGAAATTGTCAGCACTTCACTGCTGCAATTATGGCTCCAGTGGAAATCTTAGTGAAGCTAATGAGTGCTTTCATGTACAGACGGCCTGTTGGATTAGTATCATTACTCACTGTACAACCTGGGAGAGTGGTTGCAGCCAAGACAGGTGCCCTACCAGGCTATGTACTACACCAGCACGTCAAAAGGAACAGGTATAACCCCCACCACAGGTTTCCTACAGTCCAGCTGTAGGCGAAGGACAGGAGAAAGGAAGCACCTTGGCTCCTTTTAGCTCTACACGAGAGCTCAGACACAGTGAAATAATCAGCTGAAGGTCATAATGAAAGTTTGTGGCAGAGCAAAAAAGTGTATGAAATTTCCCAGGTGAAATCCAGTAATTTCAGCTCCACACTGTTGTTTACTCCCAGTCATTCGCATGAGCCAACACAGACCATTTTTTGAGCAATGCTGTACAGGGATTGGGGCTGCCCAGCTGCTATTCTTTCTCACAGCATATCTCTTTCACCATAGTTTTCTTTAATAGATTGTAAGTTACTGACTATATGCAGGTAGCAATAATGAATGATATAATTAGCTAGATAATTCTATTTTTCTTCAGTAAAAGCTTAATAGTTTGTATAAGAAAGCACTAGATTCCTTTCAACTCTTGTTGTTCTTTGCATATGCTGAAACCACAAAGGACATTGATTATTTTAACTATGCTCAATTTGCCTTTGAAACCAACATTCTAAAAAGCAAAAGCGCTTAAACAAACATGAAAGTAATCTAATACTGACATAAACGTGAAAGATAATAAGATTATTATGAATTGATCTAAATATTACTTAAAATAATTAGAAATTATTTTCTCATGGTATACCATTTAAGTTAAGCAGCTTCTTAGTGTTACTTAGAAAAACAAGCAGAGCATTACTTCCCAGAATTTTAGTTGGCTTTGTTTATGACATTCAGTAAAACAATGGGCAAATATGCATATCTCTTTATTGCTGTATATTTTGCATACAGTTTGTAACCAAATCTAGTTTTGTACCAGCTAATTTTGTACGGGCAGGATTGTTGCCATTTTAATACTATATCATTTTATTACTTTCAACCATGAACCGATTGAATATTTTTTTTCTTTCTTGGCACCACTTCTACTAGTTAACTTTATGAAAAGCAGTAACATGAAGCAAACAAGTCATGCTAATAACTCTTACAGCCACCAAACAAAAATAGCATGCATAGAAAAAGTTAAATTTCAGTGCCATTTGTCAAATTAGCTGTGGGGGGCAATCTCCAAATTAACCCAGTTTGGCATTGCTTTCACTACCTCAGTCCCAAATGATTTATTGGATGTTTGGGTCTTGTAAGAAACATAGCATTTGTTTTTCTTCCTAAGGATTATCCAAGTTATCCGAATATAAATTTTTGAAAAAAGGAATAAAAGCTGAGAGCACCAGGTTTTCTCTCAAGATGTAAAGATCTACTGGCCTTTAAATAGTCTGGCAACTGTTTTCTTTTGTAATATAAGAAGTACTTTTCCCAATTAAAAGGAAACAAAAAGTATCATTTGGATAAACTATTTTCCATTAATTGGTTAAATATTTTAAACACTTAAGTGAATTTAAAAATAAATCCAAACAGGAAAGATAGCTGGGTAGTTTGGTAGAAATATGAGGACTTCCATTGTGTTTCCTTTTGAGCTCTTCAGTCTGGATTTATAAAGTTTTCCTTTGCATGACAAATTTAAGACAAAAGATGAATGACCTTTTTGTTTTTAAAGATTGCAACTTCTACATATTTATCAAGGTGTGTTATTAGATGTAAATATAGTTTCTCTATAGCTATATTTGGGAGTCAGTTAGGAAAGGCTTGGAGAAAGATCTCAAGAATTGCTAATGAAGCACAAAACACAGAAACAGTAACAGTTTAGAAGAGAAAGTTTTTGGACTTGAGTGTGAAAAGAAAGGACCCTGACACATGGCAGCTGCAGGTGGGAGAAAGAATAATTGCTTCCTGGTGCACCCTTTCCTTCAACTTGTCATTTGGCTCATGATGTTGGGACCCCTCTCAATGGGCATTTGACTTTCCTGGAGCCAGCAAAAGCAAAGTAGGCTCTTAGGCCTACTGAAACCTAAGAATGACCAAGATGACTTCCAAGGCAGCATCATCACAAAGGGAGCTCCATGAAAATGGCCCTTAAAGCAATTAACTTCCAAGGTCAGGCATGGAATAATTGTGGCAAGGAAAACAGAGGAGAAGACAGGGCCAGGAGTGTACACTGGAAATGAAAGAAAAAAATAACACTATGTTCCCTTGGGTGAGTACAGAAAAAACATCTATTTTTTAGGAGACTCAAATACAAGATTAAGATTCCCATTCTCCTGTTGTCCTCCTTCCATGCTATGTCATCACCACCTTCCTTTATGTTGTAGGTATCTGCATTTCTTATATGTCTGCTTCTACCAGAGAAATGCTCCAGACCCCAGAATTTCATAGAAAGGGCTGTCACGGTCTTGCTAGACCTGAGCTGCAATGCTAGTCTTAAACTCAAGATATCACAGGCTTAAAAAGCAAGATGTACTCATCTCACAAGGTCAAAGCTTGGTGGTCAGGAGGAGAGTTTCTGTCTCAAACCGTGGAGATGAGCTTTTTACTGCCTAGAAGCTCTCACCTTTTGAGTGAATCCCAGTTGGCTCTGAAGACAAATCTCCCACAAAGATGCCTTAATCCATGAGCTAGTGAATAGGTACCTCTTAATCTCTCTCTCTGGAAGTGCTCTACTTCCAGTACCTAATTAACATTCATCTCTGCAGGGACTGTGACTGCATTCTCCCACGTTCCAGGGGAGTACCCTGACCACTGGACTGTATGATTTATTTGTAATTTTCCCCTCTTTCTTCTAGCCCAGTGAATATTTCATTATTTTTACACACAGGCATACAGACAAACACAGAGAATCATACACTCACACATCTATAGAATAGTATCTATAAGTATAGTCTTTGCAACCCATGCCTTTTTTCTACAAGTGGAGAACTGCAAAAAATATTACAGATGCCCTGTGTCAAGTGTACCATGTTCATTAAAAAAAAAAAAAAAACAAACAAATACAAACACCAAAAAAAAACCCAACAAAACCAACACAAAACCTCTAAAATGGAGAAATGAAAAATTTTTATGTTAGGAAGTAAATTTCTTACCTATTAACATTACTACCTCACAAGTGGCTGAAACACATCTTTATCCTATTGCAATGACTCCCAGTATGTGTATATTGAAGCTGTGCAAAAATTCTAAACCACAAGTAACTCCCTGGGTTTCAGTTTTCGTTATTAAGCTCAACACTCAGCTCAGGTTCACTGAAAGGACATTACAAGCCTGGAAAGTCCACAAATGATGTAATGCAGACCTCTCATATGGCCTACTGTGTTGCACAACACAGCATGTTGACAGATAGCGCTTGCTCCTTATTTAGGGGGTACTATCATTGCAGCACTCCAAAGATCCAGAGCTGTTTCATGTATACATCACTAAAAGAAATAAAAATGCAGGGAAAGATATGGAGGCAACAAAGTTATTTTTTAAAGTGCTTGAAAATAGGTCAGAGTTGCTTATGTGGCAAACTCCAGAAAGAGCAAGTTGGGCAAGGTGAGATTTATAGTACCCTGTGAGATCTTAATTCTGCTCCTGTGTGCATCCAGCCTGTGCTCTGAAAGAAGCAGTCTCATGAAAAATACCCTGCCACAACATAATTAAGGTCCACAGCATAATACAGATTTACAAAGGATCAAATAAAATTTGTTGAGACATTTTCTGCGTTCTTTCTTCTGAGATGGAGCCTAGGGCCTTATGAACCTTCTTAGCTAAATTTTTCTACATAAAAGTTTGGGTTTTTTTTTTAAAAAAAAAAAAAAGTAAAAAATCAGCAGTTTATTTTAACAGTAACTTCTATGGAACATAGAGCTAATCACTTCATTAATTTTGGACATTAGGAAATTAATTTCAACTACTTAAACTAAACATAGAATCACTGTGAACAAACACATAAGGGTTGCAACCTCAAGGCAATCTTGGCCTACATCGGCTTTTAGAAAAATGGGTAATCTAGTTGCTGTCAGAATACACCAGTTGTTCTACTAGCATACAACCAGAGTTTTCCTGAGAAATGTAAACTTAAAAACCAAAATAGTAACATAGTAACTTGCAAGAGGTTGTAACTCAGCTGTTCATAGGTGGACTATTGTGAAAAGAGAAAATATACTTCTTCAGCCTATAGACTGAGTCACTTGTGGGTTTTTTTTTTTGTTTTTGAGGTTTTATTTGAGGGGGAGAATATTGTTTCACCTCAGACAAACTATTCAGTTATTTGTCACTAATTCTATAAATTTCACTTCGTCTTTCTCAGAAATTTTATTCCCTTCATGGAAAAGTCCTCAGCCACACAGGAATTATCCACCAAATAAGATAAGCACTGAGATAGTGAGAAAGGGAGTTCCTTCACAATTACCATGAAGGGACACTGTGCAGCCCTCTAATGACTATATTTTGCTAGTCCAGCTTGTACCCCCATTGCACAGGAAAGGGAATACATACTGCATCGTTGGGGTGTCAGATTCCTCAGTTCCACCTCAGTTCCACCTCAGTTCCACCCTGTAGCAGCTACTTAAGAGCTTTCCTGAGTTGGACACACCAACGTACACACAAGGGATTCTCCCCCTTCCGCAGACTCTTAATCCAGCTCCTTTCTTTAGTCAGAGAACAGAAGAGTAGATTTGTCACTAAAGGGGGTACAGTTTGCCTTCAATCATCTCAGAAGAGAGCTACCTTTGAAGCTTCTGTTTCTTTATGCCCCTGGCAGAAAATAGTGGATAAATTTAATCTAAGAAATGAATTCCTGCTTATAACTGTTATTTGATAAATCTTATTATTCTGACTATTCAACAGAAACCACTCCTGCATGGTAGTTATTACTCTCACACAGTTCTAATCCATACCATGTAGCTTTTGTACACAGATTAGTATTTTAATATATATAAAAAAAAACATTGTTTGTATAATCTAATTAGGTATTTTGCAAATAAATACATTCTGACCAGAATTACACTATCTGAACAGTAATGTAAAGGTTTGAATACTTAAAGAATGAAAGAGTTGCTTACCATAATTCTCTGTTGCATTAAATTAAACATCCAGCTGACATCTTTATGTGTATCGCATTTTCTTTCTGTAAAATATTTTGTGAAGATGCTTGAGATAACATTAGAAGATGGGTGCTTATAATTCAAAAAATGTCCTGCTAATGCTGAAAATATTGACATTTCTTCCTGAGGTTCTGACAGAAAATACAATACACTGTCTTATGTCAATTGAATAATTAGAGATTATAGTAATTCCTGCAAGGCTTTCATATGTGGCACATTCTGCGAAAATTTCAAAAGATGAGATTTGCATAAAGGTGGGTGTCAGGAAAAACCAGGTGCCTCTTCTCCTATAACAATGACATACTAAAGAGAAAAAATTAAAACTCCTCTGGGGAAAAGTGTTGGCAATGCTCAGGCAAACGTTGGGGAAAGCCCGAATTGTAAGTGGAGAAAGGACTTGTCAGTATGCTCCACACCATGTAGGGGAAATGGTAGATGCAGACAATAGCAGAGCATTTAGCATCTTTGGATTCAAATATAGTAGTGAAAGAAAATGATAACCACTCACACTGATTTACAAGATCACTTCTACAATTCTTAAGCAAAAATACCACCTTTGAAACATCAGTGACTTAACACCACTTCTCCTCTCCTTTTTCCTTTTAATATTGTGTATATATTTTATGTGCATTTTATATACATTTGTCAGGAGAATATTAATGTTCTGCTTTATGATTACCACCACCTTTCTAATCATTGCTTTTTATTATTCTTGTTCAGTACAGCTTAGCCACCGAGCATGAGCAGTGAAATGGGGGGAAAAAGAAAAGCAAATACTGTATTATATCATCATCTGGGGAGCGTGATTGTTTCTGCTGTGTTAATTTACACTAAAATCTATGACCCAGTGAGTCTGATTGATTGCCAAGGGCAGAAATCCAGCCCCTGGCCTAGTTTATTTTGTGAACTGTAGCCTCAGATATCGCTGCAAGCCACAATGATATTGATTTGATATACACTAGATGGGTCTTTATGCTCTTTGGGAAATTTATTGTTCAGAGTCAGAACTCAGACAGATGGGGAGAAGCTGCTCTTTAAATTGAAGAGGGTTATCATGGTTTGACTCCTGGGTCACTCAGGTTACCAAGTGGCCTGAGTGTGGCTGGCTCGGAGCAGGCTCGAGGGATTAGTGCTCATCAGTTTTGAATGTCAAATCTCCTCAGTGGACTTGAGTTATTGCTAATAGGAACTTGCTTGGGCCTATAACATTTGGATGGCCTATAACTTAAACATCATAACCCTTTCTTCATGTCATGGTCCTTTAAATTATGGCTGAGCACACCACCTTTGCTCTGGACGTTTAGCAGGAGATGGCTGTGTGTTATAAAGAAACTTGCCTCCGAGGTGAACTGCACCATTATAGCCCTGGTCTGCAGGAGTACTGTACCCCCACACTCCAGTGTCACAGCCATGTCCCCTGCCTTCTGCTGCTCACTCACTGTCACCACCCTGGCTTTGCACAGGAGATACAGAATAGTTAAAGATAGAGCATAGTTCTACTTTTCCCTGAATTTGGTAATTTTCTTTCATGAGGGAAGAAGAGGAGGAGGTGTGGGGAAACTTCAGGCTGTGGGACAAAAAAACCCTCTCATGGTGGAAAATTAATATATTCTTTGGGTATTGAATGAATGAGGAAAATAAATGTGCTTCTAACTTGGGATAAAGATTTAAGAGATTCTTCTACAGAAAACAAGGCCAGGTCTGCTATGATTAGCCTAAGCCTGAACAGCATTTTCACTTAAGCACTGCTAATTGTTAACCACTATTTCATGCTACAGTAAATGCTAAAGAGACCAGGAAAAATAGTATCTATGAATTTAAAGGAACACATTATTCTATAAATATTAATGCAAATGTTTTAATTACCAAAGAAGAATCTCACTTTATTTTAGTGGGTACCTTTAACAGAGTTATAAACTGTACACAGCCCTCATTTTCACACTCAGTGTTTGATCTGTTTCCTTTGAGATCAAGAAAATTATTTTCAGTCTCATTCAGAGAGGAAGGGAATTAGCCTGAAGGAAGTCCCACATGTCCAAGAGATGGGATAGGGCTCCATGTTGCCATTACAGTGAGAAAGGTAAATCTGTTCCCACTTTTACAAGTAGCTTCTGGCTTCATATGTACAAAAACTAGGAGTTCTCCTCTATTTCTCTTCAACTAGTATATGATTCACACAGGAATGGGAGAAAGAATTTGTTTTTCTTAAGTAGCTGTTTCTTTTTCTTGATCTGATTTGGTGCAACAGGGAATTAATACTTTTAAAGAAAAAACATTTTCCTTCAAATTAAAACTGCAACACTTATACCCAGTAAAATAAAAGGGGAAAAAATAAAATTAAAAGCCTTCTGGAAACACACATTTATGCTATCCCATTTTGCATACCTATCCAAAACAAAGACATCTCATGACATTAATGGTAAATGGCTTACCCTAGCCTTTTGGACTCTATTCTTGGCAATACACTGCAGCTCTAGCTGTGTATTACAGATATACTATTACCATTTAAATATAATTCTGCCTGGCTTGTATTCTGGTCTGAATTTCCTGGGATTTTATTCTTCATTTGAAATGAATACTAATTGAGAGAAAGTTACACATTTATATAGCTCCTGAAGAGTAACACCCACTTCACCTATCTCTCTATTGTAAATTAATATGTAGCAGATGGTGAGCTGAGATAGTTTGACAGCCTACTTACAGCACCATCACTTTAACCTCTATCTGAAAAAAAAATCCCATTAGCTTTTCTGCTGTTGGGCTCTTAACCCCCCAAAGTATCCTTAGTTATCATATCATGGGATTTTCTGCAATGCCAAGGAAGAAAATAATTAAAGATACCCTCTCCATTTAAATGCTTGTTCTAATTTTACTGGGCATATCTTTTCCTCTTAACTTCTCCAATAATTTCAATTTAAATCTTCATTTAGAATGAGATTTTTCTTCCAAGGGGATTTTTTTTTATCTTCAGGGACAACTTAGTGCACTGCAGAAGCAAACACAGAAGCCCTTCCATATATTATGATTAATGTGGTGTAAGGAGCTCCCCTTGCTACAAATGCAGAATCAAAGGAAGCAAAGTCCATAAGTAGAATTTAAATTCAATACACATTGGAATCTTATGGTTCAATTCAAAGTGGCTCTAAAGGAAATAATTAGACACTCACCAAGGCTTTCAGTAAGAAACAACTTTCCCTAAGAAGGGCCTGCTCAAAGTCTTCATTCAAAGTACTCAGTCACTTTTTTTTCCCCTCCACTCTTTCCAATAGAGAAAGGAGAAGGATTTTTTTAAGATTTGGGAATCCATGTTAAGAGCTTTATATATAAATCTCCTTTAAAATAAGTGGTCTAATTGAATATTTTCTTCTGATGGGCTGATAGAAGCACTTTATTTGTTGCAGAATATAAATGTATAGATCGTTGTCAGAGATTTGCAAAAGCATTCATAGTGTGTATTTAGGACTCTTCCACATGGACTGAAACAAGATCTTGTTCAGTCCCACAGCATCATTCATATCCTGTTTGGGGGATTTGATGTCTAAGAGGAAATGCTCAGTGACTCTGAAACTGTAACTGGCCTGAAAGTCTCACACGTGCAAGATAACAGGAATGTCCCATAATTTGCAGGCTTGATAGCACATGATTGACTTAGGCCACTACATTCACCAAAGCATCCAAAATGTTGTGTTAACTCTTGCACATTTTACAGTAAAATAGACCAAAACTTTATTTGTATTAGAGTTTAGTTTCTGTCCAAATCTCCTCTTACATGAGAGTGTGAATGGAAATTTTCAGTTTCATCATTCATCCCCACAGCTCTTCTTGACTCTGGCAATTTTAATATACACACATGCACCCAAAATCAGGCCCAAATAGATTTGGTCTCTCCTTTTCCTCTCTCACATATATTTACAAAAACAAAATGCTGACTGCTTATTTATACTAAAATAAAGACTCTGTCTATTTCACACATATGGAGAAGGAATTAACATTAAAAATATCAGAAACCCTTTCTGTTTAGATGTCTCCTTTTCTTTCCATTGTGAGTGAATGTAGAACATCTCTGCTCTTATGTCTGATGCATGAAGATCAGGGATGTTCCAAGCTGTTGCCACACCAGTGGCATCACCTGTGATGCAATCAGAAAAATGTCCTCCTGAATTTTTCAGGTCTCATGCAGTATGAAGCACTTTTTTCTCTAGATAGATACTCAGTCAAGGAAGGGCTAGAGAAATTATAAACTGTACTCATGGACACCAAAAGCAGCTCCAAGCCTTATAAACTACCTGGGGAGATTGCAACTGCCATTCCCAACCAAGCATTGCAAAGGCACAGATGAGAGCAGCTGGCCGGGGGAACTGGAGCAGCACGGAGTAGTCACGAGCCTCAGATTGGGAAGGATGAATTTCACCTCACCAGTCCCTTTACACAACCAATGCATAGACCCCCAATTACTTTGGTGTCATACGAGTGCAGGAGATTGAATTTCACCCAGAGAATTAGAAATACAAATAAACATTTTATTAAATAATTAGAGCCCATAATTGCGGATTACCTTTCATTTGTACTAGAGGAAGGCCTGGTATGGCTAGACCCCAGAATCTTGTTTGGTGTCTATGTCACATCTGATTTCTAACTGCCATTTCAGAATTATTTATTTTCTTTCATTCTATTTCTTTTTCTATTAAAATTGCTTCCAGATATCAGAGAAATAATTAATTTCCCCTCATTCTATATTGAGATAGAAGGCTGAAATAGCAGGTCAAGAACAACTTTAATTTTCTTTCTAATAAGAAAATACTCCACTTATTTAATTGTTAACTTTTAATACTTTCCCTTTGCAAGTCTGAGAGGTAACCAAAACATTTTTAGCTGTTTCCCCAATTTTATATACTATGGAGAATGTCAGTAATGCCCCTTAACACTCGTCCAAGTAACATAATAAAGTCCCCCTATTTCAGAATAGCAATGTCAGCAGGAGGCTTAAATATGACTTTGAAATGCTTTCAGTCTCTTGTTTAAATAGGTCATGATTTTTAATAACACTTAGAGTACTTGTGGCTGATTAAAACTTTATTCCCTATTTGAAAAGCCTAATTTGTATCTCGATTCAAATTTTTAGATGAAACCCTGCTAAAAGATTTTGAGCTGCTGTCTTTTACACAGGGCTGGCACTGTGATTTCCCAGGAACTAAGGAAGAGCAGGAACTCAGTCACTCTTGTAGAGAGCGGAAAGATCCTACCATTTCTGGGGAAAACTGCTCCCAGTCAAACTTCTCCAGAATTTCCTGTCTGTATGGCAAGACAGTGAGTTGTCTGTTGCTGCAAATGGCACAGGCTTGTGAATTCCAAGCTGAGCAAAGCACTTTGACAGAACAAAGTCTACTGTGAGGGTTGTGCCCAGGACCAACATGTTTTTTAAGCACTTGGGGATGGTCTTGAAGGCAAGAATCAGAGCAAAGAAGTCAACAAATCCTCCCAGACCTTGTGCTAAGCTTTTAAATGGAAAAACAGAGGCTTTAACATTTTTTATGAATTCGATTATTTTTCTATTTTCAATTTATACAGCAAAGAATGGCTAGAACAATGCCACCTGTAGCACTACTGATAACACTTCAAATCCCCACCTAAGTTTGAAAACGTAGTATTTGTGATTAACCATGGTGGTTATTTAGAGGTGCATTAATTGGAGTTACCTGTCAAGAATGGCAGTGGTTTCACCATTGCTAAAAGTGTGAATGAAGGCATTAGCCAAGCACATGGAAAATTCAGAAATAATACTAACAAAGTGAGATGAATTTGTACAGTCTTCTGTGTAACATAAGCCATGCCTGAATCACCCTTTTTCCCTCTTCTTTTTTTCTTTTTGAAAAGTAATGAATGAAATAAAAAGCAAGTCACCAAACAATATTTTAAAATTGCATACATTAAAAGAGATATATATACTTTCACTAACTGAAAATGTATTTCCTTTTTCACCCTGAATTTACTAAGGTTTAACTTCTAACGATTAGATCTTATTATAGTTTTGTCTGATAGATCAAAGAGCACTGTGTTATCAAATTTCTGTTCATCTTGTTGCAGCATCATACTGGCAACTCTTGTTCAGCTGATTATCTCCCATTGACCTTGCCTTCACCCCAAGAGTCCTTTTTATCATCACTACTTTATGCAGTACAGTGCCCCAATCATAAATATGTCCTTCATTCTTTGTGAATACATGTAGGTTTTTACAACTTGCCACATTAAAATGACCTCATGTTGCCAAGCAAGCCAGATAGCTCTGCAGCAGTGACTTGTCTTCTTTATTATCTCCTGTACCTGCTGCTTTCCTGCCACCTGCAAACTTTTATGGGTTGCTATTTAAAGTTGTCTTCTATATCATTGATAAAAATAGAATAAAGTGTAAAACTAGTTTTTTCAGACCCCATTTAGAAGCACAGGCTAATGATAATTTCTGCTTAGAAGCACTTTCTGAGACTTACTGTTTGCCAGTTTTTAATCAATTTAATATATTACATGTTGATTTTGCACTGCTCTCATTTCTTAATCAAAGCGTTGTGTTGTAATAAATGGAATGCCTCACAGAAACCTCAGTACTCTATATCAACTTGATTATCTTCAGCAACCAAATTTCTAATCTTATTAAAAATATATTAAGTTACCTTGATAAGATCTATTTCTGATACACCCATATTGACTGAGACTAGGGTTTTTACTCTCTTTTGATTCTTTGTACATTAAGTCTCCTATCAGCCATCCCATCATCTTTTTCCAGTGTTATTATGACAGCAGGCCTACAGTTACTGACATCATCCAATTTTCCCTTTTTAAATATCAGTACCTCACTGGCCTTCTTCTAGCCTTCAGAAAAACCTCAGTATTTTAAGAATTACTGAAAAGCAATGATAACAATACAGAAAAATTAATGCTTTCAAATTATTTGAAGCAAATATTTAAGGCTACTGATCTCAAAATGCCCAACTTTAGAGACCTTTTAACATTTCCTTGCTTTAATACGGGGATGGAATATATGTCCTGATCATGACATGATTAATACTTCACCCTGTTTCTCCTCACAACACAGTGCATTGCTGTATTATTATTTATACTCCTCCCATTACCATCTGATAATGGTTCTGTTCCTTCTCTAGGATTCCCTTTATTCCTAAACTAATATCAGACAAGGTCTTCTGTCTATACCTGAGGTCTTTTGGTCAATGATCTTTTTTTTTTAAATTTTTTTTCTTTGCTTCTCTCTCAGTTTTGGGCAGTTATTAGTTTATATTCATTGCCTTCCTCTTCTCCTCCCCTTTACTTTCATCTTGTTTCTATATTACTTTTTAGTTCCCCTTCTTTATAGCTGCCTTCCCTTCCCCACTAAACCAGGCTCTTTTCTAAATCCACATAGCCTTTTCTCTCAGGTATGGAAGTGGTTTTTGGACACCCAGTAAAATGTTGTTAAACAGTTCCAAACTGCCATTTACGTTTCTCTCTTTGATTCCTTTCTCTGGCCTGATATGTCTTTTAATTATTTTCAGGTTTGTGAAATGGTCCTTTAAAAGCACCAAGTGTATATATATTGCATTTTGGATGCCCTCCTGACTAGCCTAGCCAGCCTGTCTCCGGGAACACCGGCTTCCCCTTCTACTGAGATGGAAGCCATCCAACCTCTGCAGCATGATCTCACAGATGGTGAAGCAGGTTTCTTAAAAAGAAAATCTTTTCTGTGTACAACTTAATTGATTAGCTATTAAAGGTATTACTGTAAATTTGTTGCTGTCTGGATTTTTTGCTTTTCATTTCCTTTCTCTTTTGTTACAGGATATGTAACGTCTTACAGAAATGTTCTAATCTTTCAGCACTTGCTTTAGCACCATTAGGAGTTGTCAAAGTGGAAGGTGTCCTGTCTATAACAGTGATGACATCACTTACTCTTATTAATCTTAGAGTCACGTTTCATCTCTTGGCTCTCCCAAGACAGAAAAAAATCTATTTGTATGCAACATGTCCCATGCATGGTAGCGGTGCAGGTGGCTGCAGCTACTCTTTGTTCTGAGGAGAACTCAGACAACCAGCTGTGGTGGCTAGCAACCCAAGTTTAGCATGTAACTTTCAGCCATGGTGAGAACCCATGATTCCCTTGTTTTTCCTTTTGCATGTTTTCCCCTGATTGGTTAATACTTTGCCGCCTTGTTTTATGTATGAAATTATGTATGTTCATTTTCCTTCTTTAATATGTATTCGTTCGAGAGAGTTCCTTGTTCCTTGATGCCCCATTGGATCCTTCCCTGAGTCCCTCCTACGTGTCGTTCCCATCGATTCCCTTCCTGTCAATCCCACCTGCTTGTCTCTATCCCATTGGCTGAGATCCCTTTCTCTGCCTATTCTGTACCCAGTAAGAGATCCCTGGACCCTCCCACCAAGTGGACTCTTTGTCCCTGTCTTTTCACGGGAATAAACCTGCATGGAGAACATACGGAGAGTCCCCTCTCGTTACTTCTTTGCCTTCGCCTGTGTGCCTGCTGAACAGCGACAGGAAGATACAGCCCCTTTTGGGGTGAGGAGCCCTACCCCATTTTCATTGTATGTTGGGCACTGAGTGCTGCCTTCCAGAGGGGTTTCAGCGTTGACCTCCAGGCTTCTTTGTGTCGGCACACGAGGGGTAAAACCCCCTTCTGCCAGCTCCCAGTGGCTGAAAACCCCTCCAATGCATAATGCAATCCTTTAAAGAAAGAACCCCTAACAAGGACCATTCCATGCATCATGTCTGAACTGTATGAATATAATTTGTCAGATGGGTTCTCAGAGGTTTTTCTGTCATTTCCATACTGAAAAGATAACTGTATAACTTTAGCCATGCTGAGTTTACTCTGGGACTCTGTTAGTGAGACCTGTCTCTGGGTTAAAATTCTTCAGTATTGGAAGGAAAATCCACAAGAAGGTGTCTAGGGGTACTGCAGGAGTCTGAAGCTCCTACCCTAGTGTTTAGCCAGCACAGCCAGTGGAGATCAAGGAGGCAATTCAGCTCACCCTAAAGTATCTCTCTTTCCTTAGTAATGAATAGTTAGTAGGGTATATTAAAAAATTAAACCCTAAAATATCTGAAGATATGAGGCATTTTTGAAACTCACTGAAAAATGCTGGGGAAGACTTGGAACAGTTTTACTATTATCTTGTGGCTAAGCTCCCAGCAGAAAGAATTTCCCAGTTCTCTCACAAACTTGCTCAACCTAATGCTTGATTTGACAAAACTTCAGTGTAGGTCTATGGTTAACACGACATCATCAAAAAAAATCCTTGATATTTTAGTGCTGAAAGTGCACTCATCAAAGTGGCTACAACCATGAAGTGAGAAATGACATTTCAGACAACTTTAATAATGCATTGCTCTTGACCTACATTGCTTATCAGTTACTTGGTAGCAAGACAAAATATTAGTGTGCTAGGGGATCTTTTGATTAGAAAACAAAATGAACTAAGATAATGTTAATGGAGTCAGCACCGGGTTTCCAGAGTGTCAGCATTGTTTCACATCTAAGAACTTAAGCAATTATTCTAAGAACTTATTTCACTTTGGGAGGGAGCGGCAAGACAGGTATGGAACAGCTGCTGTCTGGATAATCACTCAAGGTATCTAATGATTCAACTGTTCCAATAAACTGTAAATAATGTAATTTCTGACTCTTCTGAAATGAGACAGTCAAAGCTTGTACAGTATGTAGCTGTTGCGTTGCATTTGATTTAGGCAAAAGAATGATGGACGGAAAATGTGTGAGGCCAGGTGCAAAGTTATAATCGCACTAGACATTAAAGAGCCATTTCAGTGCTCTCCTACTTCCTTTAATTTTTATGCCTGAGGAATATATCCATAACAGCCTTATCTTTCTGAGCTTAACACCAGCCTGGAGACTGCACTCCCTGCTGAAAGCAAAGAGATTTATTTCTCTGATTCCTAACTTAATGTTTATTCCTTCGTTCTCTGTACCTCTTAGGTCTTCTTTAACTTGATCATTTTAGATGCCTAGGCTTCTGCAGCATCAGTCAGACTTCTCTACCTACTGCAGTTTATTTGCATCTTTTGTCACAAAAATTAGAGACTTGCAACAAAAAGTGCTTCAAATATGGCAAAAGCTACTTTTGCCCCTTATAAAAATTGGAAAACTTACCAGGCCAGATCAAGTTACTTATTCACTAATAGATAGTGAGAACTTTGGACCACTCTTCACATGTTTCCACATGAATCAGCATTTCAAAAGTTTTATGTTGATTTACTTTCTCACTCTAAACAAAGCTTAAGAATTTGGAAATTGCAGTTATTTTAAATGAAAACAATGCAGACTGAAATATAATTTCATCAGGCTCTGTTATACCTCACATGCTTTCACGAACTTCTGTTCTTTATATCATAAAGAACACAAATCTTTTGCAGTAGAGGCTGCTTTCTAACTTTAAAAGTAGGCATAGTTTTTAATACAGCTTTGCCAGGGTTCCTGATCCTGGACCCTAGATCCAGACAACATTTCTTCTGTGCACGTACAGTGGTCATTGGTGTTAGTGCACAGTGAGTTGTATATGATGAAAATCACTACATTTATCTTGCTATTTCCACTTTCAATCACTTTAGACTCAGCCTGGTATTTGCATAATATCATTAAAACCTAAGTCCCATTAAAAAAAAAGGAACACAGAAATCTATGTCTTATTGACAGCCAGCATGATTTAGCTTGCTCAGTGTCAGATTCGAAGCTGCATTTGGGCACTTATGTGCCAAGTTGGCCTTTCAGAAGTAGCTAAATACTGAACCTCTCTAATCAAACTGTCAAAAAACTATACAAGAGTCCTTTCTAGTCCCATCCAGTAATGGGTCTAGCTTATTGATTGCCTAATGTGTGCAGCAGTCATACAGGTATTTCAAAAGTTGAAAACACATGTCTGAGCAAAGGGAAAAACAAGAAAAAAAATTTGGAAGGAAGACATCTCCAGGTGTCTGCATTCCTCTCCAGGAATACAGAACATCCACAGAAGTGGGCTGTGAAGAGAGAGTGGGGGTGACTTCAAGAAAACATGGCACTAAGTGGAAGGATTAATCTTCTTCAAACTTTCTTTGCCTCTGTTCTTACCAATGTAAACTCTCCTGGCCTGTCATTTGCAGGAGGATTAAATGGATATTCTTGTTTTGAATCACGCTACTGAAAGATGTTTGACCTCCTTCTGTGTAAAAGTTGATGGATCATTTTTAATAAATGTGTTTCCAACTGGGCTACACAAAGAGGGTGCAAGGGAATGAAACCTGGGGGTAAGCAGAGAGGGTACTACACCATATGGAAAGTTTGTATAAAACTTATGATGTTAACATGACTTCTTTCACCTAAGGAGAACCTATAAACTTACCTATTTTCTCAGCCTACAAATTCCTTAGTATTTCCCTGGGGATGGCTGAATGGTTCAATTCAAAGGATTTTTTTAATTCTTGTAACTCTAATCTTCATCATTATTTCTAATTCCTCAGTACGAAACTAGAAATATTGATGATCTAATACATTTTACAGAGCAGCACACAACTTTCTTTATGGCACTTACATCATTATGTAATATATTATAAAGCAACTTGCATGTTGTAAAACTCATTAAAAAGATATATTTTTTCTCTCAGCTTGAGTTCACGATGGCCAAAATTGAGGTGGAAAGCTATTAAAGTTCCACAAATCCTAGCAGTACACGTTCCTTTCAAATGTTCTTTTCTGCCCTCTTGCTTGGTGTTTTCTGTCACATTTTCAGTATTTCTGATGTGGGTCTATTGAGAGGTAATTTCTCAGCACGGCAGCTGAAGTAAGACTCCTATGGGATTAGTAACCCAACCTTATAAATTGTTACCTGGTTTCTGTCATTTACGCTGATTTGGTCAGGACAGTCGCTAAGTGAATGAAAGTGGCGTAAGCCAAAGTGAAAGAAGAATGATACTGAAATATAATATAAAAATATAAATTAAACTTTTGTCATAAATGACAAAATGATAGATTTTAACACTTGTCAGTGTTTTATCGACAGTGAGTTACTAGGCACTTTGTCTGAGAAAGCCCCAGAAAAAGATAGTATGTTGCACATTTTTAAAATCAATTTAGTGTTTTTAGGCTCTTACTGTTTTCAGCACTTCTCAGGCTCCTCTGTCTGCTACTCTCTTGTATGCTGTGTATGCACATCTCATGCTGACTTTGTGGGATTTTTTGGCTGCAAAAGTAGACAATTAGCAGGGCACATGCTTAGTGCTCTAGTGGTTGGGAAAATTAGGGACTGTCATTACACTGAAATACCAGCAGGAATACAGTTCAGTTCTGTTCCTGTTGAAACTGGTTGATTTCAGAAGAGCTGTGTTTCAGATGCAGACTGTAATTTGCTCTGCTGAAAATGGCCACCCGGCCAACAGCATCCTACTTCACTTGTAATTTAGGAACTAGCACAGCCTGTCAAACCTAGCAGCATGGAGGCATATCCTGCTTTTGCAAGGGTAGAGCAGAAGTTGCTTAGCTGAGAGTAGCAGCCCACTGTTTTCTGTGGTGGTCAGGCCAAATTGTAATACCAACTTGCTCATACCAGCAACACCAAAACATTATTGTTGTGTCTTTAATTTTAATTGGAGATAACCAAAAGTTAAAAGACAAACTGTGTTGCACACTTAGTTTATATGCTTTTTCATTCATTTTTTAATCAGGTTACTGAAGAGATCTTGTCTTCACCTCAGTATGTAAACACCCTATCAGTCACTACCTGAATACCCCAAGTTCCTACAACCTTTGGATAGGAAGTAAAACTGAGGTGAGTCTTTTCACTTGCCCAAGCCTTTGCTGTTGAAATTAATTTCTTACTGTCAGTCAGGAAAAAACAATTCCAGGTATTCAGAGAAGAGCAAAAGCTCCAGTATAAGGCATGCCTTTACATAGGATTCCCCTTGGTGGATGGGGAGATAAATGATGAAACATATTGCAGCACATTTAGAAAAGGAGTGTTGTTTCTACTTTCTGGGAAATATCGCTGCTGATTAAAAGCAATGCAGCTGCTCGGAGAACTAAATAGATCCAATAAACTATAGGCCATAGCCTCTCAGTGCTAATTAAGGTGTTAATTAAGAAATGTTATCTTGAGGAGGTGTAATTGGGGGAAGGAAGCCTTCATACATTTTTGTGTACCAGTAAGCCAAGGATAAGAGGTGGTAGTATTTTCAGCCCTGAATTTTTTAATGAGAAGATAGATGGTGTTTATTGCTTTAACTAAAACCTGGGTACACAGAGCCATTTAGTTGAAAAACCTGCCTCCACCTATGGTTACACGAAGTCCAGTCTTTGTGACTGTAAGGAAAAGACAGGGTACTTTTATGACATTTTCTCCCTGCTTGGTTTGTATCAGTCAAAACGAATTTTGGGAGTGTGGTGGATCTCCCCTACAGCTGTCTCAGAAGGAAAGGTGTTTTGGTGGTTCTCAGTCTCCCTACATCATTATGAAGCAAAAAGCCCCCCCACCACTGGAGACAAGTGAGTATGAGGGAGACATCTTATCTGTTTCCTTTCATGTTCTGTTAAACCTGATAGATGGGAAACCTGTGCATTTGAAGACATGGGAGCAATGATTTGTTCTGAGCTTTCAAAAGTAATACTAATTTTGTTAATTGGCCATATAAAATTACGATTCTGGTCTGAATTGTATCCCCGTATGTAATGGATATACATATAATAAAAATGGTAGAAAGAACTACTGTTCGGGTGAGGGATGGGACATTGATGAGCAAAACCAGGAAGGCCACACTGAACACTGTAATTTCACTTGCTTAAAAACTGGAAACTGGCCTACACAGTGAACTCTCCCTTTGGAGGCTTTCACTTTGCCTCTTTCATTTTTATGTCTTTTTTCCCTACAATACTCTAATCTGTGTCAGTCTCCAGAAACTTGACTGCAGCTAATTGAGTCAAACAAGATTTATGCGGTGCAACTGAGGCTACAAAATGGTTCAAACCCAATTTTTATAGAGATGTAATGGCTTTAGGATGCCTGCAAAGAGGCTGCTCAGGGGGAGTTGTGTTCAGGCCGGTGAGCCTGTCCTGCTTCCTGGCACTGGTGCCTATTGTAAGCCCCAGTGGTACCCAGCAGGGATGACCGGCTGAGTACTCTGGGTGTGTGTATGTGAGAGATGTCTCACGGACAGACAGATTACAGCCAGCTCAGCCTGAGATGGGACACTCAAGTTTCTTTTCAAATGTGCCCCATCTGTAGACACCTTTAGTTTGGATTCACCAAAAGGAGGATGGGAATTGCTTCAACTAGCCTCCTTATCCTTTGTGGGACCATTGCTCTGCTAAGAAGCCTGTTTAGGAATCGGGTGTCTCCCAGGCTGTGTTTTTTTCCCACACAGGCCCTGTGTCAGGCTTTTTTTTTTTTTTTTTTTTTCCCCTTGACATTGGCTTGGAAACTGGCCGTTTCCATTTATTTATTTATTTATTTATTTATTTATTTATTTATTCATTATTATGTGAACGGCCTTCTCCTATTTATTTCGTAGTTCCTGTCAGCACGGGGTTAGCTGTGAGCCACCCTGCCGCCCAGAAGTTTTTCCTCCCTGTGCGCCTGTTCCTCAAGAATCCTCCGCTGTCCTGCAGTTAATGTCGAACAAGGGTAGAAGCTCGCAGTGCTTGCTCCGGACGGCAGGAAAGGCTGGGGGAAATGCCACTGAAGGGGGGGTTTTCTTTCTCCACGGGGCCGACGCGGCGCTGCTGTCCCCGCCATGGCCGCCCCCCGCCCGCTGCGCCGCGGGCGGCCCGTAGGGGGTGCAAGAGCTCCACTGAAGCCGCGCCGTCCCCTCAGGGCAGCCCCCGCCCGGTGCCGGCCTCCGTCGCCCCGCGGAGCCCGGCGAGCCCCGAGCCCGGCCCTGGCAGCGGGCACGGCATCCGCACGGGTCGGGTCGGGCAGTGTCAGCCGCGGTGCTCAGCCCGAAGGTGTCAGTGAGACCTCAAAGGGGAGCGAGCCGGTGCTCACCCCAGCGGCTCTGCCCGAGCCGAGCCCCCCGCCCGCCGCAGGAGCACGGCGAGGGTCGCTTCGGTGGGGTGCGGGAAAGGGGGATCTGCCCCGGAAAGGAGTGGCAAATGAGTTTCTTCCCCGGGAAAAAGTAATCAAGGGTGTGTTGACCATACAGGGGGGGAAAAAAAAGAAGAAAAAAAGGAAAAATATTATATGTGTGTATATATGTGTATATATACATATTTAGAATAAGAAAGCACTGTTGATGAGGTTTTTTTTTTTTTTTTTTTTTTGTAGTTATCATTCCAGCTAGTATTTTCTCTTATCTGGGCGATCTCTATCCCTCTATCTTTTTTTTTTTTACTTTTTTTTTTTTCCCTTGTGTATTACCGTTTCTATTCCCGTGTTTTTCAGCCGTGGTACATTTCAGTTTGGACCCCCGTGCTGCCTTATGCCGCTGAGGAGCCCGTTCCGCTTAAGTGATTGTCACTCAAATTAGTCCCATTGTTTTGTGATATATAAGTCGCCTTCTATACTGCCTGGATTAGTCAGTTCAATGGCAGTGACAAACATGGATTGTTTGTTGTTAGAGAGGGTATTCTCACATGGGAAAACACATGTACATCCAGTCGGGGCACATGCATTTCTTACCAGAGGGAGAGGGGGAGAGTTTTAGCAAACTGGTATTTATTGCTTGTTCTTGCATGCATGTTTTGTGTGTTGGGTATCACAGCTTGACAACAGGAAATAAAGTATTGAAGAAGTGTTCAGGCACATAAAGATGTGGCTCTCAAAGGATTAACAGAGCTCCTCTGCAGTTAGAAGTATGAACTGATTATTTATAGCTCTGAATTTTGTAACACTGAAATTAGGGTTAAGCCTGAAAATAACAGGTACAAAAGGGAAGATCCAAATCTGTGCAGCCTGAGTTGGCAACGTTTAAAGGGAACTAAAGCCAACGGAAGCTGTGTGAGGCGCTTGAAAAAATCATTTTGTTCCCACAGAATTGCAAAAGCATCAGGGGAGAAAATTAATTCAATACTTGTATTGCATGATACAATATCAAATATTTAGGAAGAAGGCTAAGAAATATTTTGTAAGGAAGACATCCCCAATTAAATGTATTTAACAAAACTGAAAATCCAAAGATGGTATATTATAGTAATTTTCTTAAATATTTTCAGTCTAAAAAAAGATTGTTTGCACTGTGCTGACTTTAATATTTGCTGTGGTCTAAAGTGTAATTCTTCCTCTGAAGTAAGTGAATTTCATAATGTGTATCAATCCACTCTACTTGAAAAAAAAAAACAAAACAAAAATCCTAAGAAAAACCCAGTCAATTCCTCCTCACTGTTAGTAGTGACTTTATTCCATAACAAAATTATGAATTCAGAAAAGCTGCCAGAAATTAGTTTTTGGTAGGTAAGCAAAGCTGGAAGAGTCATCTCTGCAAATCTGTACTGCTTTCAGTTTTTCCAATATTCCTATTGAAAAATTAAGTAAAAAAAATAACCTAGTTTTTGCTACCAGAACAAGGGAGATCTTACTTTAACATTAAAAGAGGCCTCAGAAAGTTTTGCATTAAATGTTCTGTTATCTTTCTCACAGAAAATGGCATTTCACAAACCTGATCTGACCAAAACCTAGGTGAATAGTCCAAATAAATTTCCCCCTCTACTTCAATTCCTTTTTTTCATATTTTTCTTTTTCAAAAACTTCCTGTATTCTCTTCTTATAAATACTTTTCAAAAGCCCCATCCATTTTAATCTAGCATATTTTCACACACTAGGAAACAAATTTTAATGTGTTTTCTGTGGTCATTTGTATAAAAAACAGATATCAAATCAGTCAAATAAAAAAAAATGCTATATACTGTGTTTCTCTGGCTTTTCAAAACTAAGGAAAACCACTGGAAATTTTTTTTTCTTGATTGCGAATCCATTACAGATTTTTTTTCCTTTCCTAGATAAATAAGAAATTTGATCCATTTATAGACATGAGCATAAGGTAAGGCATGAAAAGAAGAATGGAGTGCTTGGGTCTGTCTGTTTGAATCAACAGGGCTGCTGCAGTATAAATTAGAGCTTTTGCATGCACATGTTACCTGTGACAGTTCCATGGAGTGTTCTGTGTGTTAGCATATATAGCCATAGTGTCAGCTGGATCAAGAGTCTGTGTCTTTATTGGTTTTGTGTGGGAGAAATGCTGCTTTCAAATGCATGGTTTTTATTACATCCCAGAATTTTATCTGTAGTTATGTTTTTTTTTCCTGGAAGTTAGAATTAATCCCCATGTGCATAATTTCATTTTTAATTTTTCCTCAGAAGCTGCCATAAAGTACATTCTAATCTTATTTATTAAAAGCAGTTGCCTCATGATAAAACTATTTTTTTACATGGCGACACAGGCTTTTCTCTAGGAACTACTCATGTGAATGGCATTGGTTTCAGAGAATAAAATAATTCAGAATGAATCATGAAGTTATTAATGATTTACTAGATGAAAATATACCAACATAGATTTTTTTTTTTGAAACTTGCAACTTCTGTTCTAAGTTTTCTTTTGCTGTGCATTGAGCTTGTGAGCAGAGAGCATTAGGAGGACTTTTCATATTGATTAAAGATTGACGTGCATAACTCTTCGTGCGCCGCAATGAAAATACGCCCCTTAGAGCAATGGCACTCGACCTTTAACAATCGAAGAGCCATTTAAAATCACAAGAGGCACACAAGTCAAAAATACAGAAACGCGTGTGACCATTTTATTAAAAATTATGAATGAATGCATTCATCAAAAACAGTTAAGGAAATCCTGAAGGCACTCTGCAATTTGTGTCTTAGGGCAAAGTAATTGATTGTGTAGGTTGTATGTTTTTACAAGGAGGAAAAAAGAAACTTTACATACATAAATGGAAGGAAATGGTGAAAGATATCATCCAACAAGTTTGCAGAATAGCTGAAAAGAAACAGAACTGAGCCAGCATGTCATACGATTTCTCACTCAGACCCATGATAAAAGCTCTGTATAGGCCTCTGAAGAATGAATTCCATAGGTCGAGTACCACTGCCATTAAATATTGTAGGTGCTGAGGTTGTTTTTATTTCCTTACTGTTCCTTTTGAAGTTATTCAGTGTGTGAACATCAAGTAACATTTTTAATGCTGTGATGATAGGTTCTGTTTTTTACAGTGTATTTTGCAACTAGGACAGCCTTTCCGTCGCTGAATGCAGATTTGGCTGCAGGGAAAGGCAAAACTCCCTTCTTTGATTATATTCAGTTATCTAACCTGAAAATCGCAGCTGCATATTCTGCATTGGTTCCATACGGTAAATTCCCATTTGATTTCCAGGGAAAATCTGTGCAAAGGCTGAGTCAAGGATTGCAAGAGCAATCCACAGAGGGAAAGAAATTCTTCCTATATGTGCTGCTGCTGCAGGCTGCTACGCCAGGTTGTCAGTTCTGAAGCACAGAGTCAAATTCAGCCTTGTGCTACCTTTTTTCAGACCTTTTTGAACTCAGTGACACTATGGAGGGTAAGAAATTTGGTTTTTACTTACTAGGAAGCTGTTTAATGTGAGATGTATGGCAAAAAAGTACCAGCTATGAAATGTAAATGCTGAAAAAAGGCATTACTCTGTTTAACTCCTTGTTACTTTACAATCCTATGGACAAAAATTGGAGCTGACATTTCTCTTTGATCTGGTTTACCCATCTCGCTCTGCTGCTATCAGCAGTGTGTGACAGCAGCAGACATTAGCTAGGAAAGAGGGAATAGGGAAGAAAGAAATGTAATCCTCCCCATGGCCTTCATGGGAGAATAGTGAATTAGAGCCAGACGTTACACTTTTAGGTGGACTTAAAAAAACAATGCCCTTCTCCCAGCAATTGCATGTGCATGCCAGGATATTGGGAAACACAGTCAAATGGACTCACTTATCTGAAAAATTAATAAGTCAAGATGAAAAGACAGAAGACAAAATTGAAAAAGTTGAATACACCTGAACCCGTGCTGAAAGCGTGATGTTTCATTCTGCTTAGATTAAGTAATAGAAATCAGGGTGTGCATCTTGTCCATGAGAATGTCTTCCTTTTGAGTTTTGCCATGTTTTTGGTCTCTGTTGCAGAGAAAGGGGACCTTTTTCAGAGGAATGGAGCAACTTACCTCTAGTAGACACTATTCCTTTCAGATTCTAGCAGAGGTAGCTAAACTGGATTATGGTTAAGTATTGATAAAATTGTGAGTAATTGGGAGAGGGTTGGATAGGAAGCAGCTTTCAGTGTTTTAGTACAATGTTTTCAGGGCAGCCAAAGAAATTATCAGAAAGCAGATTTAAACTACATACACAAAAAAGCATGTTATAGAGTCTAACCAGAGAATATAAAAAAGGGTGAATGCACTCAAGAAACATTAGTCCATTCACATTAGAAACTAACTGTCCAGCCTTTCTTAACTTGGGCCAAGTGCCCACTACTGCTCTTAGTTGGAGAAAATATTTATTACCAATTGGCTGATCAATATGGTGGTTCTGATGCTCCTTTTGTGATTTTAGCATTTTCAGTATGGGTTACTCAAAATTGCTTTAATTTCTAAGACTTAAATCCATCATGCTTTCCTGTGAGAGTCTACTTGTGTTAATAGTTCAAGAAAGGAAATACAAAACACTATTTTATATTTATACTACTGAATATTTAATTAAAAAAACGTTTATGTTAGCATAGCCATGCTGCTACTCTGCTGATCATGTCACAGCTTAGGGATGGTTTCTAATGCAGAACACTGTATCCCAAATACTGTAATTTGTTTATCTAATTCTGATCTATTTTTTCTCCTAGTCCCCATTTTAATTTTCTTTACATTTTAAGAACATTCCAGACTATAAGAACTAAAATAATACTTGTCATTTTAAATTAAAAATACTTTTCTCTATTTTGCCATATTTCTAGCATGTTAGGCAGTCTGGTTTACTAAAGTCAAACCCTATATTTGTTTGGTTGGTGAATCAAGAAGGAAAAAGACACAGCAAGCTTCTTGCCCTTATGAAGGTTGTAGCCGTTTCTTCCAGTGATCTTTGTAATCAAGGGCATGGAGAAGATTGAGGTACTGAATAGCATTCTTGCCTCACTCCTTTACTGATAAAATTGGGCTTCAGAAATCCCAGGTCCCTGAGGACACCGGGGAGTCTGGACAAAGAAAACGTTACCCTTCATGAAGGATCAACTTAAGTACGCTAAATAAACTGGAAATAAACAAACCTGTGGGACCCAATAGGATGCATCCACAAATGCTGAGGTAGCTGTCTGATGTCATCATGAGGCTGCTCTTTTTTATCTTTGAAAGGCTGTAGGCCTTTGGGGAGTTTCCTGACAACTGAAAGAAAGCAAATGTCATCCTTATTTTCAGGAATGGCAAGAAGGAGGTTCTAGAGACCTACAAACCAATCAGCCTTGCTGATTGTGTGCAGCATGATGCAGAAATAATTCTGGAAAGTATTTCTGGACGTAAGGAGGACAAGATGTGATTGGGAGTAATCAGCCTGGCTTTAGGAAGGGGAAATCATGTTTGAAGAATGCGATAGCCTTCTGTAATGAGATGACTGACTTGGCAGACAGAAGTGGCTGTGAAGCTTTCTGTGTTGCCATCTCTGACTTCTTCATTGACAACATGATACATAATAGTGAGATAAAAGGACAGTAGATAAAAGGTGGATGGGTTGGGGTCACATGCATGAAGGCCAGCTGGAGTGTCATTACTAGTTCTTTAATCCAGAGGTTGGTAATAAGGCCAGTACTGTTCAACATAGTCACTAATAACCGGGATGATGGGATGGAGTGCACCCTCAGCAGATTTGCACATGAGAAGTGATTGATACACCAGGTGGCTGCACTGCCATTAAGTGGGATCTTGAGAGGTTGCTGAAGTGGGCCAGTGGGAATCTCCAGACATGAATGAAAGAAAATAAATGCCAAGCCCTACCCCTGGAGAGGAATGAAACTCCAGGCATCCCCATGAACAGGCTGGGGTCTGACTGACTGGAAAGTAGCTTTGCAGAAGAGGCCACAGGGCTCCTGGTGGACACCGAGTGGAAGGTAAGCCAGAAATTTGCCCTTGTGGCAAAGGCAGCCAGCAGTAGCCATCCTGCATTAGAGCTTCACCAGCAGGTTAATGTGGTGATTCTTCTCCTCAGCCATGCTGAGAGTACATTTGGAGTTGTGTATCCAGGTTTAGGATGTCCAGTGAAAGGGAGACTTGGACATGCAGGAGCAAGGCCAATGAAGGGTTGCAAAGATGTTGAAGAGATTGTAGCCTCTGACATATGAGAGGCTGAGAGAGATGGGATCACTTAGGCTAGAGAAGGGAAGGTTCAGGTGCAAATCTTACTAAGGTGTGATAGAAAGGAGCAAAGAAAATGGAGTTAGACTCTTCTCAGTGGTATCCACTAAAAGTTGAGAGGTGATAGGCACAAACTGAAAACCAGAAAATTCTACTTAAATGTAATAAGAAAAAAAGTCACTATAATGGTGATTATTCACTCTACCAGACTGCCACTGAGGTGGTGACAATTACATGTCAAGGAGCACAGTGTATAGCTGCAGTATGGGGAGTCTCCTCCTGAGAAGCAACTGATCCAGACACTGGAGTGTTTGAATGGCAAAACTGAGGCAAAACCCCAAGAATATGCTCCTTGACTATCTTAACAGGGAAGTAGTGAACAAAGCTATATCCATGCAATCAGTTCTAATATCCACATCTTAAAGGGTGCCCAGAATTGGAGGAAAACCCACGGCGATTATTTGAGGCCCAGGAAGAGACATTTTACTACAAGAACATTAAAGATCATTCTGCTTATTGTATTAAGAATGTCAGAGGTGGTTTGATCTCACTGTAAAAGTAATGTCAGGAGAGATAGTGTAGGATACTAAAGGCTCTTTAATCTAGTAGAGAGAGGCATAATTAGAACCAATGGCTGGAGGCTGAGGCAAGGCAAAGTCATCTGAAAAATCGAGCGCACAATTTCACAGTAGGTCTGAGAAGTCCTTGAAACAGATTATTGGAGTAAAGTGGTGGCTTTTCCTTCTCATCCGTCTTCAGGACTGGATCTCTTTCTGGAAGATGTGTTTCTCCAAGCTATTGTGCTACAGTGGAAACAAGATGAAAGACAGGCTTGTCATTAGTCAGGAGGTCAGTTTTGCCCAATAATGGATGCCCTACTGGGGAATGAATCCCTCTATCCCATTACTGACTGTGTGAAATTCCTTAAGATTAACTGGATGGTTACAGCAAAATGAATTCATTTGGCCTTAAAATCTATGGTTTACATTAGAGGAGTGAAAGAAGTCTTCACTTCTAAACTTTACTGCCCTGCCCAAACAACTATAAGGCAACATCGCAGCCACCAGCTCTATGGCCTGATATAGTTGTCTTCAAACAGCAAGGGTTGTGTGTGTTAAATGTATTCTAAATATTGTATAAACTGAGTTTAGAAATGCAGAACTCAAGGAGCACTTTCAAGGCACTTCAGAATAGGGTATAATGCTTTCATAAAGATGATAGAACTATTATGCTCGCTCTAAAAATGAATCCATTTTAATGCAAGGCGTCAACAGGTTAATATTTTATAGCATAAATACTGGCAGAGACTCCCTGCATTCTTCTCTACTTACATTTTCATGAGCTCAGTAAACTGAAACAATAATCTTAATAATAATGAAAAACAAGACTAAATTACAAGTTGCAGAGGCTATTGTCAATTTTACAAATCCAACAATAGCCTGCAGGGTTCCAGGTTTGTTTCTAGCTGCTCAGGAAGCTTGTGTGATTTGCTCACACATTTTTTCTTATACCCTAGAGCTGTGCATCTGCTGGAGTCAGGGATCTAATATTCTCTTTGAACTTCCTTAGCATCCTAGTGCATGCTGTGATCTATAATTAGTGCATGCACACACACATACACACACACCAGCTACATTAACTCCTAAATGGCAGAAGCTTTGCTGTGTCCATCACCTGGTTTAGGTGCTGCACAAGAAGAATACAACTGTTGCTGTAACCTTGAGGGTGAAAGCCTGCTCTTATGACTTGTATCCTTAGGGGGTTACAAAAATAGAAAACACAACTTTTTGGTTTTTAGGTGTGATACTATGATGCAATTCTCCAGATGTGAAATACCTAGGATCAAGGAGGCAATCATAAATTGCACAGAAACCTAAGCCGTTTCAGGGTTCAATTATTGATAAAAGATGTGATTGCTAATGCCCCTGGAAGACCAAGATGCTTTGTTTGTCTGCAGGGCATCGTGACTAGGACATGCCAATATTATGACTTCTGGAGAGAGATCTTTAGAAACAGAAGATAGATTGCCAGTGTGTTGTTGTTTGTTTTGTTGTTAAAAACCCAGCCAACCCAAAAACCATCAAACTACCAACCCAAATATAAAAAAAAAAAGCAACACACACACACCTCCAACCAACTAAACATAAAACCACTTGGAATAAGTCGGATAAGAACGCAGGTAACTCTGACAAGTTGTGCCATTTGTGAGCATTCTTTCTGGACACATTTAAATCAATTCTACCCACCTATCTAAAACAACTGAATAAAATTCTATGACAGCCTCCATTTGCATAGGAAACTGAAGTCTCAGAAGGCTGCCAGGTGCTCCACTGTGAGCATTTAATAGGTTTCTTGGGGAAGAGCAACACTTGTTGGGTAATTGTTTGCAATTAGGAGTGCTCTCGTTTCTGCTAATGATGGTGATTCACACAAACCTGCATTTGTTTTGCAGTAATGAGCAAGACATTAAACACCTCATATCCTTGAGATTGCTAGTTTCAATGGCAATAAATAAAATAAAGATAAACAGTAATGGGAGGAGAGGAGCAGATGTATGGAGGGGCACTGATCAAAGGTTCATCATGGAGTGTAAGTAGTAATGTGGAGGGATCATTTAGATTTTAACATTTCAGTTACATGCACCTAAAGAATCATGTTCAGTCCCATTTAGCAACATAGCTACGGACCTGTATGCCAATATTGTTGGGAATATCCCAACAGCTATGTTTGAAGCTTTTTTTGAGAGACTGAAGAAGAATCTCTGTTACAGACCTTTGAGATGTTAAACTGTAGTAATAAGAGAGCTAAGACCCCAGGTTAGCAGAAGGCTACATTCCCAACAAGGAATTCACTGGTAAAACTGCATTAGTATCTTTAAAGTTTAAAATAATCTCAAGGCAAGGTGTTCCTGACACTGGTTTTATTATTTCAACACGCCACTGAAGTGTGCCAGGCTGTCACTAAAGTACTATATGTGTTTTTGTGAAAATTACAATAGTTTGCACCAATTTGCTACTCTGTCAACTCTTGAAAAGTCAAAGACTTGGAAACTTCCTGATGTAGAAGGCACACACTATTACTTCCCAGATCATTAGATAACCGTTATTCAAGCTGAGTTTGCTGTTGCTTTTACCCTTTACTCTCTGACACAATTAGCAGGGCTTTGCATATATATAAATATAAACAAAAGGAGAAACAGAACATAATTCCAAAAGTTCAGGCCTCTCTGGTTAGCAGATGGCCTGAAGTTTAGTGAGACTTGTGTTGGAGTGTGGGGTATATAGTCAGCATGTGTGTTTAGTTTTCCAGGGTGAACAAAAGTGATTGCATTAAGCACACTGTAACCATATTGCTCCAAGAGATAAGTATCATGGAATTACACTTTGATTTAAAACCATGACTGAATGTCGAGGTGTCCCAGCAATATCAGAGGATACCAATGGATTTCTGGAACATACGTGAAGTCCTTCACTTACTTCCCTGCTCCATCCCACGTCTGAGAGTCCAGATTCTATCTGACTGTCCTGCAGGCCAAGCTCTCCTAAGGTCAGACAGAGAGGACCTGAGAGTGATGTATTTGGTGGGTTTCCTCTAGACTGGGATGTAATCTAACTCATGTTAGATTAAGCACGTTTTAAGGATGTGGTGAAATGCAGTCAATGTGTTCTAGAATCACAAGATTCTTAACGGTACTTACCAGCTGCGACTTTTACAAAATTAATATATTAATCTAGTCTCATTATGTATGTCCAGGTTAAGGTTCTGCCCTCTGCCAACTAGCTTCAGCTAATATTTAGAACAAAAATATGGCAATTAATTATAGTTATTTACTTAGAACAAAAATATGGCCATTCATTATAATTATTTATTTATTTATGCTTATATGGTACTACTGAAAGGTCCTAGATATGATCACAGCTGGTTTCTCTATAGATTGCAATTAAACCGTGTTCTGATCTGCAGTCCTAAACAAAAGGAAAAATAAATAGGTTTTAAACATTGGGTTATAAAAAAGATTTATCGTGTTATAACTGGTGCCCTGGTATCCACTGGGCCCGGTCATATTTTGATATTCTGTGGTAGTAGTTAAAATTAAATATGACTGTCATTGTTTTCTAAAAGGGCATGTGGGCACGAGAGACCAAATACCTCTTTGAGCATCTAAGATTCAGAAACATGTCATCTACTCTTCATGATGACCACACTTCTGCCCCTTTCTTAAAATAGAAAGAAAAAAAGAAGTTCTTGCCATGTTCTCCTTTCAGCAATAGGGAAGAAAAATCTGGATGGAAACAAAAATCATTTGTTTGAGATTATAAACCATTATTAAAGCTGCTGAACATGGGTTAGATTGATGTTGTGAGAGTACCAGTTAAGCAACACCCATGATAAATTATCAGCTGCATAATATACTAATTGAAATGGAACAGTTTTTATTCTCAAGTTTTTCTGCTATTGTGCAAACAATGCAAATAAAGTCAGAATACACAAATGAGAGGAAAGATACTTTAATCTGAAGTCCTTTAAATCACTTTGTGACCTAGAACATATGTGTATCAAATCTTAACCTTTCTAGAATCATTAAACAAAGACGTGCACTCTTACTTGCATATGCTTAAGATACAGAGTGATCAAAATTTTAAGATGAAGCATTCTTTTAGGAAGACTTGCAGTTTGGTTAATGTGTGACAATATTAGGTAGAAGAGAATGCCTCATGAGGCTCACACTGAGTGCAGCATGATATATAACATGGAGCCGAGCTATACACCATGGAAGCTGTGCATACAGCTTTTCTACGGCCCACAACAAGAAACCAAGATGTGAGTACACAAATATATAAAACTGTCAGAAAGTTGGTGGATTATTTGTTTTAGGGGGTGTGGTGTTGATTTGTGAGTTTGGTGGGGTTTTGTTCTATTTTTTTTTTCTTAATTTATCTTCACTAAGAAAGCTACCTAACAGCAAAGGAAGGAATATGGGTTTTGTCTAGTGCTGTTCAAACTAAGTGCAGGAGTGTAGGGAACTCTAAACTCACTGCCTGAAGATTATTTCCATTCCACTGCTCCTCAGCAATTCCAACTGATTCAGGTGAGTTTTGATGAATACTTGCAGTATGAATATATAGACCTGCTTACCACATCATCTTCCATTTGCCTCTGAAATGTGGATTAAGAGTGCTTGATTTGGGTGCTTGCAGATGCTGGAATGAACATAAACCATTAAATAATCCTTCCAACCTCTATTCTGAAACAAGGCAAATAAATATATTGCAATAGATATTAACATGTCCTTTCTCTCCCTCTCTCACATGCAAGTTGTTTCAGTTTCCTTAGAAAAGCAAATGTGAAGCTATTTTCAACCAGGAAGTGTATGTGTGTTAGCCCCGCACATTTATCTCTATTGATGTTTGTTCTACAGTTCTTTACGGATGCATGGTGTGGATATATTTAGGTTTTTAGCTCCTTACAAAGTTAGAGAATATCATAAAGCCTAAACTAGATCAGTGAAAGAGACCAAAGGAGTTTCCAGCTTTATTTGATTCAGAGAACCAACTGAAAATTTCCTTTACAAGTACAGTACACTGGGCCTTCAGCTATAGTGAACTACTGGAAAGCGATAGTTTATCATTCACGGCAGTGAAAAAGGAGGTCATAAAAGGATCACCTCTCCAATGACATAAACATGAGACTTTTCTCACAAGCTGTCAAACTTCAATTGTTGGTGAGATCTGTTGTGTCAGTGTTTCATAATAATTGCTTTTAAGTCTTGTTAAGGGTCTAAAACAAATTACCTGAGTGACATGCTTTTGGCACCAGTGAGGGAACAGCAAGGGGAATACATATTGCATAACAGACTTGCCTATTGAGATTTTCTTTCCGTTTATTGCAGCAATTTTACTATTACTTTCCATTATTTGAAATACTGTAACAAAAGTTGCAAGTTGTCTCATGTTCACAAGGAAACATTTGTTCCCCAGATAATAGTCTAGCTGGCCAGCATAAACTCATTCATAAGAACAGACTTCTTTTTAAGAAGGAGTGTTTTAAAACAAACTGAAAAATGTTAATCCTTTCAGTTATGAAGGCTGTTCTTTAGATTTAAAAAGTATATTGACTGTCTTTGCATTGTAAGTCAGCTATTATCTCTTCTACGAAATATACAGTAAATGGATGGCAGATTATATATATAATGAAAATCAACAGCATACCCATCCAAGCCTACAGAAACACACTTGTCTGCAAAAACATATAAAACTAAATACAGTTTTATGTTTTATATGTATTTTCTTGTTAATAGCTGTAGAGAAAAGTAAAATGGACTTTCTGCTTGCAAAATGCTGATCCTGTTTGATTATGTATAATGAGCTTTATATGAGAGTGTGGAAAGGGGTTCTAGCCTTGGTTTGTTTTTTTTATTTTTATTTTATTTTATTTTATTTATTTTTATTTTTATATTTAAAAACCCCACTGAAAGAAGAATGGGCCAGCCTGTCTCCTTTTTACTCTCATAAGCATATTTCATACAGAAGGTCAGATAGGTGAGCACTGTACCTTGCCAAACTTATTATGTCAGCAATGAGTCAATTTAAGTGTAAAATAATTCAGAGGCAGACAAGAGGGACAAATACTTGATTACTTCCTTTTGACTGCCACTTCTTCAGGCTTTTATTTAAAAAACAACCAGCCAAACCACTTCTCTTCTTGCAGGACCCTGGTCTATTTTTCAGGCACAAACTGGTTTTTGGATTTGATAAACAGGACACATCAACTAACAATTTAAACTCCAAAGCCATAGTAATAGGTATGCGGCTTTTTCCCAGAGGCTTGAAGTTAAAATGCTACAAGCGCTGCAGAATGGCAGCTAAACACATGTCCCTTGGGCTCCGCAAGGCTTCATTCTGCACAATGATGGAAATGTGAAAAACAAGTTGAATGCAGATTTGGCTGTTTCCACCAAGCTGTGAAAGCCTAGAGGATTTTGTCGTTTATGTCAGGGGATCAAACTTTCATTGCTCAGTTTAAAGCAAAAAGTTACTGTGCTAAACTTCACTTTTTTACTTTGTCCAGGGCTAAAGAAATAGAACTCTTAATTAGGAGCTTGCAGTCATGCCTTAAAATGGGCATATTACATTGCATAGCAATGTAGCATACCTAGCTTTTTTTTTTTATTTTCTTTTTTTTTTGGCAGTTTTTCATTGTGCTACCATGCTGCTCTTTATTAGAGTTATGTTGTTGGTGGCTGATCTTTTAAGCACCACCCCAATACATGGATTTGATGCAGTCTCCCTCTCAGTTGTTCTTATATTGCAGTGTCCTTTGCTGTTACTTGCTCTTTTCAGTTTTTGAGGACTGACAAGTTAACATGCTGGCCCTGTGCCTCCACCAAGGCACAGTCAGGGACTGGGATGTGGTGGAGGTGCTCTCTGACCTGCACAGCACAAGCTCTTCTGAGCCTGCTGAGCTCACTGAGGGGTTTTTGAATGGCGCTGCTTAGGAAGAGGGGATCTTGCAGGGAAGCAGTAGTTTCCATGCAATAGGAATTATTTTTCACTAACAGCTATTATTTTAGGGATTTGTGTTGTCACATACTTGATGATTAGCAAGGATGTAATTACCTTAGATTTGCATTTGGTGGGTGCTGGTAATGGTACAGGACTAAGGACTGCTGCCCTGGCTGAGGCTTGCACTTGCAGCTTGCTTCTGCCTTTGTAGCTTACTGTAAACAGCATAAAAGCTGTAGTGTGTAGGGACTGATTAGTATTCTAAAATAGTTTAAGAGCCCTCTGATGGGCCTCCTTTACATGTATTGTGTAAGTCATGAGTACCAGTGCCAGAGGAGACATAAATTAAGCCATGTATGTTACTGTGTAGTTGGCAACTGCAGTTATATGGGACTTTCTCTGGTAGTATATTTGTAATATATTGAGTCAGCAGCAAAGATGCAACAATAGCCTTTTCCAGTAAGCAAAGAGCCCAATTTCATTATGTATTTGCGCTGAACAGGAACAAATGTAGATCACAATGGGGTCTTCATTCCAATGAGGGTTCTGAGCATTATTGCAAAATAATGCTAATAATGCTAAAAAGTGGTTGACATCATTATGGTGGATACACGTATTTGGATTTTTACAACTCCTCCCATAGTCCTTGGCATCAGACCACCATTCTGCAAAAAAAAAAAAGTCATTCCACTTCATTTTTAAAATAAGACAAGCCTTCACCTCTTGCTGAGAAAATACTGTCCTACAAAACTATGCACCATTTATCACATATGGCTTGTCAACCCAAACCAAGCGCTTCTCTTAACAGCCAACAAACTGACAGTGAAAAATATTGTCCTGTCATATTCTGTCCTCCACATATATACTAGAAACAACCCTATTTCAGATCCATTGTTCAGCGATGATCTGGACAGCCCAAACTACTCTTCCCACCCTCCAAATATATAGTGGCTGTAAAACCACACAATTGCTCCCTGATTTACCTCCTAATATAGACCAAATACCACACTATGACAACATTATGGTACATTACCAGTTTCATATCTAATTACTGTATTTGTGTGGAAAATTAGGCTCTCAGTCTAGGAAATTTGGGTCTAAGTAGTTGAAGAGCTAGGTTTAAAGAGTATGGATTTTTATTATTATTATTAAGATGATGATGATGATGTATTATTACTTTCAACTTAGATAGGTCAAAACTCTGGGGTCAAAGTATGTCTTGAATTTTACTTCAGAATTTCTTCAGTTCTTAAAAGTAATTAAAATCTAAAAGTTTTATTCATGTAGTGACATATCTTTGAGAGTACAGATGAAAGTGCTTTGCAGTTTTTTAGTAACTAATGTCTGTAAATCTGTTAAAAAAATAAAATAGTGTAAAATATTTTTTCATAAACTTCTGTGATGCAGGAGGTAGTCTCTAAATTTTGAATTTATTTTTTCTGTTTAGTAGAAGACACATGTTCTGTGAAAAGTCCATTTGGGCCTTTTTATACAGATGATTTGCCAGTGAAGGCCGGTGAATTCACCCAGCCTCAGGCTGGACAGGAAGAATGGCCATTGCCTTTCTCATCCTTATTCCTCTGAGTAAATTTTCGAGTAGGTATGTGTGTTGTTCATAGACTTCATCAATCCCATCCCAATCTTCCAGCACGGAGCCATGATGGAGAATAGCTATTTGACACAAAATGCTTATGGTGTCGTGGTATTGTCCTGTCACTTATTGCCCAGCATTGTGTCTGGCTCAAAGATAATTGGTCCATCCTCTGACTGCTGAGAATTTGGGGTTGGTTCTTACTCCAGAGCAAGCAAGCTGACTAGAATAGTAGGCTGATCACATATTTGTGGCACCTCTACTAGTGTATTTCCTTCTGAATCTTAGACCTGCAATCAGTGTATTTTTGCCCTATGTTTGTGAGGGACAGCCTTTCCTACAATAATCTGAAGGAATGCTCAGATAGGCCACTGAATATCAGTTAAGTCCTATTGACTTCAGTGACACAGGATATGACCGTCACCTCCTGTGATTTATACCATGCTGTAAGCTAAAATATCTTTTGCAGAATGACGATCAGTGCACTTTTCTGACAGCTAATTATGTGACTCTCACAATTTGGAAGTACTAAACAAGATTTCTGTTGTAAACAATATCATAAATCTAGAATAATTCAAGTTTTACTGTAATGCATTGTATGGACCTTTAGATCATCTGCTGAGGTTCCCCTGCATCTTTCCTTCTGTCTGCACTGGTGGAGTAGTACTGGCTGGATCTAGGCCTACCATGGAATGCTGTTTCTGCTCTCATAAATGCCAGGTTCTATCAATAAAATCCTAGGAAACAAAGAAATTAATTGAGTCTTTAACTTTGTCAAACCAGTTGAGTTCAGGTGATTCTCTGATAAATAAAAACGATCAAACATTATTTTGAATATTATGTTTTGGGTTTTTTTAGTTAAGGATTACAAATTAATAAAATATGCCAGTGTCAGAGCTTTTGTATTGCTTGCTTCAATCCACTGTGAAATCATGTGAACAATTAGTATTAGTCATGTTTTTCTACAACAAAAATCAGCATTTTGGAAATTGTTTTTTAACTGTAGTTTTATCTCATAACTGTAGTTTTATCAACCAGCACGTTGTTCACACAAGCACAGAGTTCAGTGATGATGCACTGTAGTGTTTACCAGATCAGCCAATCAGACCTTCAGTAAACTTATGAGCTAAATGAAGTCAGACACTGCAACTACAAGGCAATTTCCTTTTCTGAATTGGGATCAATATTTACTAGCTTTCTACAATGTTGCCTATGCTTGCTTGATCAGCATCTGCTTCTGAAGACCATTGATTGTGCAGAAGGCTTTTTCAAAGGCAGATAATGCTCTTTTCAAATACACTTTGTATTGATCAGCAAAAAGAAAGTTTTTTGATGGTGCAGAGTGAAAAAGCCATTTATAAAGATTAAGGACAGTGATATGTCACTGTGGGTCACAGTGAGGTTGAATTAATATGGGCTAATGCATGTTCTACTTTTGAAGACAATAGACAAAAGTATTTGAGGATTTAAGTAATAGTATGCCTCCACTTGCAAAATACCTGCTATGCTATCTCCAGGGAATGAAGCCTTTCTCCTTCAAAAATGAATTGTTTGTACCTACTCTCCAGTCTCTTCCCACCTGAATATAGATATGACAAATTAATATATTAACTTGATGGACTGTGGAATTTAATACAACGAAAAAAATATTTGATTTTAATTGTTTTAAACCAATATGAAATAAAGAGGGATGAATGCAGCCAGAATTTTAGTGACAAAATAAATAGCCTAGGGTGAGAGCTTGGGCTTTCACAAACCTCAAGATTAATCCAGAACTAATTTCAGAGACTTTCATAAGCCTTCCATTTGATTCTTCTCCCTGTAATTTCATGTTTGAAGAACATGGTGCATCTGAATTTTGTGCTAGAAATCTTAAGAGTATGTTCTGAAAGTCAGTCTATCCTCAAAGAAAAAAAGATGATGGAATATTCAGAGTTTTTGATGTAAGAACTGGCGCTCAGAGAGTTTAATACAGGAGGTGAGGCTTCTTCAAGCGTGTCATAAACCAGTTACACTTCTAAAATAAGCAAAATGGAAAGAGTGTGTATGGTCTGCTGGTGTCTACATCTCTTCAACAATAGCAAGGGCAGCATAACTATGAAACAAGCATTTGGTTTCCTAGCTGGAGTTCTCTGCAAATGCCAAGGTTGATTACTGGAATATGGCACATACCTCCCATTAAAGTAAACAGCAGTGGCATATATATTCAAGGATAAAACTCTGAGTCTTTTAGCAACATCAGTAAGATAGTAGGTTTTACTTACAGGAAATGTGTGTCTCCTTAGTCTCTTGCCAAATCTCTCTTTACACACACGAATTCTTTGCAAAAAACAAAAGAATAAAAGAGGGTATTCACAAAGGGACTTTCTATTGTCTTAACTAAAGGGAATTGATAATGATTAAACAGTTCACTTGCCAGATCACTAAAGCTCCCACTCTCATAATTCCTGAGTTTTCTGAGAATGCATATTATAGGGTTCTTGGCTCCTTTAACATACACTTTCTCTCCTCCTGTGGTCATGATGCATTAAAACAGGTTTTTCTCCAACAGGTGAAACTTTCTGGTGACACTTTTGAAGATGGAAAGTACAGTATGAGCTGGTACTAAATTTCCTAGTTAGTACTCTAATTCCTGATAGTCCTCATAGAGTAACACCTCAAGATACATTTAAAGTAAAGAAAATATAAGCTGGAGAGTTGTTAACAGTTTGAATTTAGTTATAAGTGTCCAAAGAAATTGATTCTGATCCCAAATGCATAGTCACACTAGCATGGAAGCAGCCTGGGAAGGCTGAAGTCTGTCCAGAGTGGCCATATCTGTCTGTGACAAGAGCTTGACTGAAACAGGGAAGAGGCTACTTTTGTTTTTCTTTTTCAACTTCTCATACAGAAATCAGGACTTTTCCAAATTTGACCCTGAGGCTTCCTTTGACAGTTTACTTTTGTCTCTTAGAGTCACTGAGCTTTTTTTCATAAAATTTTCTTGCTATTCATCCACCTCAGGACACTGGAGGACGTCACCAGCTCCAAATGTTTTATCCTTTGTCTTCTTGTAGCGCTACTTTACAACACATTTAATGTAGAGGGTCCTGTCAAAGTGAAATCTAAACTTGGTTAATCTGGCAGTTTATCCTTTATGGTTGTTTCCTGCTGTCCAGCTGGGGAGCTCTGAAGTTTTATCTGTTTTCAGATATGGTTTTTACCCGTTTCACAATGGTGGTATGTCCTTATCAGATCACAGTTTACAGCCTCACCCCTTTCTTCAAATGTCAGCTGATACTTTAATTCTAATTATTTTTTCCTAAGACATATTTGGTTAAATTAATTATTACATGTTTGTATGCATATGTTATCCTATTTAGAATAGAATTTTGCTCCTTCCCACCCTTTAGGATATCTAGTGTCGGTTAAATAATTTTGAGTTTATGTGTGAAGAATTCCTTGAGTACACACGCATTATGCATTTAAAAGTCCGTGGTCTTCACATTTAACACCTTAGTGCCTTTCAAAGAGGTCACTACTTGTGAGACAAAAGACATCTACCACTGGTATCAATATTTGTCATATTAGTTTTCCCATGAAGGTTCTCTCTATTTTGCAGATATCATAAATGACAATATTAAGCTTTCTAACAAATTTTTTAACAATTGTATATCTCATGCCAGTGAAAAAAGTATCAGCTGTCACCATGATTAATGAGCAAACTCCAGTGGAAGAAATAACACAAATACTCTGCACACAGAGGTATTGCAATACAGACATTTTATTACCTATGTTTACAAATGAACCAAATAACCACACACTCACATAACATGTGTTTACGGTTGATCTAATTGAAGAAAATATGCCAAGAATTGCAGTTTTCCCAAAACCAATAAATGTTCCTTGAATATGTAATGCTAAACTCAGTGCCACTTAAAACTAGTCATCTCAATGAAAAAAAACAACTAAACAAATCCACAAAGAAACCATATTTGTCATCTTGAGTGAGAAAAATAATGGATTTTTTTTAAACTATAGAAAGACATCTGAAGACTGAGATGATACTGTTATTATTACTATTATTGTTATTATTATATGGCATTAATTTTCTATTAAGGGATATGGCAAAATAATATAAATTTTGTGTTTAACTTTTTTTGAACAAAAACTATTTTTGTACTTCAGAACAATATTTTTTGTCTGGTGTGAGAAAAATAAACATTGTTTATTTAATGGGGCAAAAAGCCAAAAGTGTTGTGTTTTGATTTGCAAATTGAGTGATAAATAAATAATTTTAAATATCTACATCTTAGCACAACCTGTGGTTTTATTTTTCTTAAGACATGACTGTGTGCTAATGAAGATGTATAAAAGTCGATGCTCCACAAACAGGTCCCAGAACAATGTTTCTTGGAAAGGCACATGCACCCGCTTGAAGCAGAAGCAGACTGCAGCCACATATCATGAAAAGTGGAAAGCTGGTGGAAAGGCCAGTCCTTCTGCATCACTGCCCCCCTCTTCCCAAACTAAGCTCGCTCCATTTTGTACAGAGTTTGTACACAGTTTGTACCACTGAAATTCCTGCTCTAACACCAACAGCTGGTCATCGTGACTGATGTTGTCAGGTAATTAAAATTTGCTTAGTTTATGAAGGTAGATAATGTTCACTTGCTTGGGGCCCAATCCATGTTTCTGGTGCACGATTACTTGAACCTGCCATACCTACTGCCAGCTGCCCTACAGGGTGGTGTTAGTGCCTTATTAGATGCTGGCCTGACTGCATCTGTGTATCTGAGCCAGTCTGCATAAGAACATTCACAAAACAGATAAAAACTGAACAACACTGGAGCTTTTTAGGTTGCACAACTATCCTTGCAGTACACAAGATTCAAAATTCTGCCATGTGAAGCTGGTGTGTCTCAGACACTGCAAAGCCCATGACCCTGGAAGGATTAGATTCAATCTTACAGATTTGTTGTAGGCTTGGCTTCTCAAGGTCAGAAGTTTGGTCTGGGAAATTTTCTTTCAGGAACCCAGCCAAGATGCAAACTTGGCACTTGGCTCGCACTAAGAATGTCTCTATCCATGCCATAAACATCACTGCATGCTGGAGATGGGGCCAGCTGGGTTCTTTTTGCTGACTTTCTCAAGGACAGCCTTGGTGGAGTAGCATTATTGGAACAGTGTGCCTCCAGTTGCTTAGCACCTTTCCGACCTACCATGGACGCAACTGAAAAAATACGGAGCACTTACCCAAGCCTCTTCTGTGCTCAAGGACACTGTACCTTTTGGGCATGCCTGGATTCTGAGAAAGGAGATGGGCATGGGAATGGGTCCTGGCAGTGGACATTCTATTGAAGGCAGGATATGGCAGGTTCAGGTGGCATGAATGCATGCTTCCCATGGATCCCTTGCTCATCTTTTCCTGTCCTTTCTATATCTGCCAGAAGGTATGACTGACTCTTGTATATGGGGGTAGCCCAAGGAGGCTGCAAGAGCCCTTTGAGTGTGAGGCAATGAGCCTGTGCCAGGCTGGGCATGCCCGAACAGCTCCTCATGTGAAAGTGTGAGAGTAGTTCCTCTTAAGCCATTTTCATAGGGGGCAGATTTACAGTGTCTCAGGTGTGTGGACACAGCACAGCAAACCTGTTACACTTGTCATTTGTGTGTCTCTGCCCTTCCCTGAATTTATTTCTAACTATTTCATGTCATTTAGTCACTAGTGGTCCTGTCTTTTCTGGTGGCTCCATTCTTTCCATGTGCTATACCCATGCTTAATAGCCTTCCATTCACCCCAAGAAAAGCAGTCACGGGTTGACATTTGCTGCAATCATGCTATTCAGTTTGTGAATTTTATTCTTTCCTGTCATTTTCATACATCTTGTTTAATTTAATTGTAAGCTGTTTAAAACAGGGGCAGCTTCCCTGTGTTCATACAATGCCTCACTCAATGTGTCTGTGACCTCGGTAATTACTCAAGTGCAATTATAATAAAGAGTTATTATCAGCTACAATAATTATTCTAGGACCAGGAAAAATACAATCATATCCTTAGCACATTCCTCCTCACTCCTTGAGCAATGAATGAACCTGAACAGAGTTGTGTACTCTACGCTATGTATTGCAGCAATGTTTGTAAGGGCTTTTGAATGCTTACAATTAACTCTTCAGAAATTCTTCTCATCCAATGAAAAATAGGAACCAAGGAATAAATCTTTAAATTTTACCTTACCTTGCGATTGTTGCCATTATTATGATTATTTCAGAGATCTTTTGAGGATGTTGGCATTTTTCACCTGAGACACTTTTCTGAAAATAATAGGAGTTTAAAACTCTTCAGCTGTTGCTAGAATAGCAGGAAAGTCCTGAGTGGTGTGGGCAGAGTGCAGGTGAATAAAGTTAAATGATACATTTAACACAGGCAAATGCTTTCTGCCCTGTATCTTAACATGACAGTACATACAAAACTCCCAGATATGTGAGGCACACATGAAATGTGCAACATATTTTCCCCAAATTTAGAATTTTTGCCCAGTAGTGTTGGCAAGGAACCAATATAATTCATTTACCATCTGGGTGCTCTCCTACAGGTATTATTCTTCTTAAAAGTGGCTAATGCAGGGAAATAATTTACAAGTGCCATAGAATTCCTTTGGACTTAGCAATTTTTAGCAAAGATCCCCTCAGGCTAAGATTCAATGTACAGACTGCTATTTGTCCGTAGCTCTTTTCGTCTGTGTGTTCTTCTCTAGGCTTTTTTACTTGAAAAGCAGATCTTGTTCATAAGAGCTTCATAACTAATGGTAGCAGCTGAGTCAATACTCAGAAGACACTCTGTCCTCTCATTACACATGCTGCCACACTCTCCTCTCCTCTGAGAAAGGCCCAAATCTCATCCTCCTGTATTCGCTTTTTTTGCCCTTGACTGGAATACTAAATTAAAGTGCTATCCACCTCACCACCCCTACAAACCAAAGCAAGTTCCAAAATGCATTAAGGATATCAGGTGCAGATTTATGAAGATGAGTTATGCCTTAGAATATAAATGAATGAAAGATGTGGATATCCTCCAGAAGCCATTGGAATAATTTAAGTGATGTGAAAGAATGTTTTGTGATAAAGTTATCACTCTTGCTCACTCTTCAGAGAAAATTGACAGTGTGAAAAGTCCTAATGTTACATACAATGTGAGTCTCGGCTCTGGGAAGACCATTACTGCTCTAGAAGATCTTAAATTTAAGACCTAGTTCTGTGAAAAGTCTGCTCAGTGCTCAGTAGTGCAATGAGTTCTAATCAAATGTTAGGGATTACCAGAAAGAGAACACAAGATAAACCACAAAGCATTGCATTATTTTGTAAATACACTTGTAGATGCCCTGTGTTTTGAATGCTGTGAACAGTCAGAGTCTTTCTGTCACCCTTCCTCGTTTTGAAGAAGATCAAATGCACAGAATATCTCTGCATAATGAACAGCTTAATTGAGGGGAACTCTTTAGCTCAGAGAAAAGGAGGAACTTTGTAAGGATGTATAATGGGCATCTATGAAACCATGGAGAAGGGCAATAAGGTTTGGTTATTTGCTGAGTCTTCCAAGACAAGGTCTAAGGTCTGTCAGCACAAAACAGCATGTGACCTCTTTGAAACAAATGGTGCAAATGTCCATGTTATTGTCACAACCTATATCTAGTCTAGGGAACTTCAACATTAGAATGTTATTAGTGCTAAAATATTTTCAAGAATTCAAGAGGTGAACAGCTGAGTGAATGCAAGTGAAAAAGATTGTAAAGCACAAAGATACTACCTCTGCCTCAGAAGGCCCATGTTGCAAATTGTTCAAAACTGGAATGGTATTTGTGGGAAGTACCACTGTGCTGTCGCTATTCAGTTGTGCCTAGGCCTCCATTTCTCATGAGAAACCAGGTTTAACTGGCACCTTTGATCTGACCTAGTACACCAGTTCTTAAAATATTTTGTTAAATTCCTATGGTAATTGTCTGAGACTTCACATGAAAATAAGAATGTGGTACGAGGATGAGAATCAAGAACTGGTATTTTTCAGAGATGTTTACAACACTTAAACATGCCTTTAAAATGACACCTTTCTCTGACTTTCTCTGTGATCCCAGTGCTTCTAATCAATAAAGATTATTTCTGACGTGTAGTTTACCAATGATGTGGAAGATCTCCTTTGTTTACTCACACACGTTGATGAACGACACCATTTTTCTGGTTCTGGGAAGATAGATAAAGAATTACACTTGCGAGACCAGGGATCTGTGTAATATTTTCTCAGTGTTATACACACCTGGAAGCACACAGAAGGCAGTGGTTTCCAAATTTTTTTTTTTTTTTAATATTATCTAGTACCATGGTGAAAATATCATAATTTTCAAGAGAGCATGTTCTCACAAGTATAGTGAATATTCTAATTGTCTCTTGATTAATAGGCAGGATCCATTATATGGATTTGATCTGGTCATATTTACTATTGGTTTGGTTATAGGTCCAAATAATCATAACAAAAAGATCTCATTCTTTTTGCGGCTATGATAAAGCATTCAAGAAGTCACCTATGGGCTGTCCTTCTGCCAGTTTTAAAGGGTTGTCTTCCTGCTGCTCACATTTGAGTTGTCATTGAGGCATTTCTGAACTGATGTAATAGAACAGATGCAGAAACAACCAAAGCCAAAAAGAGTCAGTGCAAAGAAAAAAAGTTGCAGCTACATTATTCAGATTCTTTCCTACTCTGAAGCAGAGTGGCTTTTGCAGTCAGTAACTCCCCTGTTGTAGCTGATCCAGCACAAAGCTTTCTAAAGCTGTTATGTTCCCATGGTAATGAGTTGTTACTCCACAGGAGAAGTCCCATTCCAGAGAAAAAACGAGATGCCAAGCTATAAAAATGGGTTCTGCCTTCAAGATAAGTTCAGAGTCTCTTCATATGGCAGAGCTGTTCATCCTCCATAGTTCTGCTCTTCATACAAAGAATGTGGCTTCATACTCATGTTAACTCAACTCATGGGTAGAGTTTAAAAGTGCTCTTCTGGCAGTGCAGGGAGACTCTATACCTGCCTTTGAGATCTGAAAATGTTAAAAAGGTAATTCATATGGTCAAAAGTAACATGTCCATGTTTGTCTTATTTTGCAGGAAATATGGATTATATAACTAAGGATGATTTGCCCACAGATGAAGCTTAAAAAGGGCTATTTCCAGCAGCATCCACAGAAAGGTAAAAGCAAAGAATGGTACCTTTTTCAAAAAGTAGTTTTATTTGACACTGGCTACTGACAAATACTAGCTTACGGACAGACCTTGTCCTGAGGTCTGAGCCCTCAGCCAGTGAAGAAGCTCTGGTCTGAGTCCTAAACCAAGGCTTCTCCCTGTTCTTTTGCTCCTTTCACATGCCAGGCTTCTGACAGTCCCTTTCCCACTTTCTCAAGATAGGCTTGCCTCCTAACTCTGCTCCCACAGTGTGAATTGAAAGGTAGATAATTGCTCTGTAAGCACGATATGTGCTCAGGCTTCTTCCCATGTAGGAGTTGTGAGGAGCTGAAGGATGCTCAGAGGAGATAGGCCGCTGAGGGCATGAGCTTGTTTGCATCTATTCAAACTGAAGTTTCCAAAGATCATGTTTGGGTGAGCATTTTTAGGATGAGCAGAAGATAAACCTGCAATATTCCCACCAAATTCTGGGGTTTGCTAAAAGCTCTAAAGATGTCAAGTTTAAATGAATGATTTGACAGTATGTCTATGAGTTTCTTCTTTTAATGTATGTTCCAAAGCCAAAAGAATATATTTCTGAACCCATTCTCAGAAATGTCTCCAAATTTATATATATTTTTTAATTTTATACACTGCATTACTGATTGGTTTTGCCTTTATACTTTATTTCACTCGTTTAAATGCCGTGACTTGAGAGATTGCATCTTACCCGACTGCAGTGAGAGCTGAATCAGACTTTACATTTATTTACTGGAATGTTTCTTTAAGGTCAGAGCAAGGTTGATGTGAATCTGAATTGATTGCTTATAATATCTAGGTTAGAATTTTTTTTCTTCAGTGTTTTCTCACTGTCACTGTCCATGGTGTGCAACATGTCTGCATCTGAATGCATGTCAGCTGAGAAGCAGGTAGCCACTATTCCCTTGCTGAACAAATGAGGCTTCCTTACTTCGGATAAATAGGGTTGCAGAACTGTGTTATGAATTGTGGAATGCTCTTGCCCTCTCAGCACAGGAAACAGATTTGCATAATCAAGCTCCAGTTCTTTTCCATCCAAAATATCCAGAGATAAAGCATATTCTATGAAGCTTTGGGTTGCCTAAGTGATAATAAAAAACCAATGTTGATTAGACTTTAAAAAGTCAGCATGTGTATTTTTCAATGATGAGACAGTATCTCTATATCATAAAGGGACAAAATTTAGTCAAGAAAAATACAACTCAATTTTTAAGATGTGTTTTTGTACATCTGTTTTGTTTCCTGGAACATTCACATAGTGTAAAGAAGAAAGGTTCCTGTTTTATGGTTATAACTAAGCTAAGTGTTCATTCTGATTTGAAATCAGTCAAAATGAGGTCTTCGCCATAGAAAAAGATGTGAAGAAGCTGTAGATAATTCAGACATCTGTCTTGGAATTCAGGTGCATTCTCAGTATATGACTCTATTTGAATGAGGTCATTGGCATGTTTGGGATAGATGTATGGACTAGTTTTAATTTTTTAAAATATAATTTAAGACAAGTATATTGTAAATTGCTAAATTCTGTAAGTAAAATAAAAATTAAAAATTTTGGTGGAATAAAAGATGTCGAAATATAATAAAATAACATTGGTTTATAGATTTCTTTTGTAAATTACTTTATTTCCAAGAAAGTAAAATTTAGCAAAAATTTTCACTTGTAGTGGCACATTTTGCATTTTCATGCTCTCACATTAAATTTAAACTCAGGAATTTCTGGGACACCTTTCACTTGAACTATAACATTTTCAATTGGATGATAAACCGCAGCAGTGCCAGTGATTGATTCCTACACTGATCTATACAACAACTGGTTAGAACTGGCAGAACACTGAAGATGAATGGAATGGCACCAGTCAGTGAGCTCTATTACTTTCTTATTTTTCTGGGTCTGTGACTGTACAAGGGAGGTTTGTCTCTCACAGCTCTGCAGTGGTCATTCTTTCTCCAAACTCTACTGCTCAGGCAGTAGGAGAGCTGCCACGTGCATATGACCAGCAAAGCAGAAGCAGTAGATAAAGCCCCTGTAAATGCTCTTGGAAGCTAGGCAGAGTGGTATCACAGAAGAGATGTAAAATATCCCACAAAACCCATTTTTGATCATTGCTGTTTTGTTTACAAAATGCATCTTGGTATGAAGGAGGACTTAGAAATGGTAGGAATGAAATTTGAAGGAGTTATCCTAGTCCTGTTCTTTGAATCAATATGAATTTTCAACGGCTGGGTTGCTATTTCAGATTTCTGCTATAAAAAACTTTTATCTGCAAATCCTGATCTTTCTTTTATTAGGAGTAATTATATGAAAATACAGCATTTCAGAATTTTATAGATCTCAGTAGCTGCAGAATGTTAAGCATGTATTTGGAGAATTGGGAATTTAATGGATTTCAGCAAGAAGTGCAGGGATATAGATGTTGATGATAGTAGGTGGAGCACACAGTTGATGGTTGTTTTAAAATCTTTTCCATTTTATGTTTCTTGGAATATATCAAGAGTCCCAGAAAAGTCAAAGGGAGATCCATCACAGATTCTACTGGGTCCTTCTGGACCACCACAAGGTTTTTGTGGTCAGGCCACCTTTTTCTTTCCCAGATCTTTTGTCATTTATTAATACAGTCTTTCTCATATTTGTAACTTTCAGTGTTCTTTCCAGTTACTTATTAAAACTCCAAGCCATTAAAATAACAATAAAAATGAATCATTCACCCCAGCCCTCAGTGTGTATGCATTAGTTCAGTCCAGTTCTTTCTTTGTCTTGCAACTCCTCCATCATTCTAATTGGAGGATGAGCATTTGTGGCTGTCCTTTTTCACTTGCCAGTGTGGGATCTGGCACTCTTCATCTATTTCTTGTGTAGTTTCTGGAAGTCACCCCAGATTTTTATTCTCATAAAAAAAGGAAGGGCCTTTGGGGTTCGAAAATGTATGTATGTATATGTATATATGCGTGTAACTGTAGGATTCTTTCAAAAAGGTGATCTAGGTTATGGCACTATCCTAAATAGTGTAAATGCTTTCTTAACAAATAGAACCCTATTCCTTGCAGAAAAATGGTAGTTATCTGGAATGAGAAAGTAGATAAAATGGAGGAGAATCATCCAAAAAATCACAGCAGACAAGTCATTTGACAATGTGAAGGGAATTCTTGTTTCCATTTGTTAGGAGAGTTATGGTGGAGAGGGACGCAGTAGGAAGAATAAAATAAGAAAAAGAAAGAAAAGACTGAAGGGAAGTGAGCTTAAAAAATACAGGAGGGCAGGACAGATTAGGGCATGGAAGGCTTCAAGCTTGGGGGCTAAAGCAAGATTTCAGTGAGACTTTCAGAGCCCTGCTTGAATAGATTATTTTGCTATAATCCCCCTAAGACAGCTGCTAGACAGCATTCCTCTACAAGGAACAACAAGGAGCAACTTGACAACAAGAAGTCGTATTCCTCACTGTTTCAGACTCTGTTAGTAGAAGGGAAAAATACATGAATAACCAAGTGAACAATAGTTTTGAAGAACTGGTAGAAGAGACATAAATAATTCTTTCAGTAATCAGTATGAGATGGAAAAAGAACATCCCCATCGAGGAACACAGTGTGTATAACCTGGTGGTTATAATAACACCCAGGTAAATCTTTTACAGCCTGGGTGGGTCTTCTGCCAGAGGCCCCCCCAGATGTGGTCCTTAGGTTACTAGCCATGGTATAGCTCTGCATCAAGGCTGTAGAAATGTTTGAAACTCAAGTTTGAGTAGGGATCAATGATCACCAAGAAACAGAGTTTACAGCAGACCAGCATGTTTAGGAACCACTGCTGTAACTAAGAGGCTGTTATGACAGAGAGCATCACCAATCTCCTCTGACGTCAATGCTTTGTGAGAACCAGGCTGGCTGGAAAAAAAGGTTATGGCTTTGAGCATCAGGGATTCACCTGTTTCTCAGAAAACTTTTTCTTAAATGAGCTCAAGTCACACTCTCCTTGATACTTCCCACTGTGCACTTTCAGCAGCTTCCCAGTAAACAAGCCAGCTTCTTCTGATCACATTTTTTGCTTCTTCACTTTGCTGAATAGGAACTCTCCTGCCACTCCCTGAGACAGTGAGTATGTCTCGGCTTTTAAAAACGCTACTGGAAGCTTTCAAAGAGAGCTTCCAGAATTACAATGAGGTTCCCTGACATTTCAATTTTTTTTCAGTTTGATGCTTTCTTTCTAGAATATCTTCTTATGATGCCGCAACTCAGAAATTTCTTTTCCCTTTGCTTCTTCCACCCTCAGCTTTCACATGTGTATCAACCAGTATCACATTTTCTGTTGTACTTTAATTTAGCTAAAATGCGAAGCTCAGGTGAAGCAAACTGTTCCCACAAAGATGCATTCCTGTTTTCATTGTTGAAGCATTACTCCTGCCTTGATTTGGTTTATTTTTCTTCAGAATAAGTAGCAGTAGCACATTACCTTTACATCTATGATATTTGTTCTTTTGCCTGCTTACTCCATAAAATAAGATAGTAGCCTCAATGCACTAATGCAGATGTCTAGGAAGTATATATTTACATTTTGAAATCATGCTGTTAACTGGGTTTTTTAGTAATTTTAAGGAAAGTTAGAGTAAATACCCATCAGTTAAATCAGTAGAGTACTCTGTATTCACCTTGAATAAAAGCTTTTCTCATTCATGAACTAGAAAAGCACTCTTTAGCATTCTTACACTGCATAGTGTTATGTTCTGAAAGCAACTTATCATGAAAAACAAAATAGGTTTTTTTCTGAGCCAGACTGATGTCAAATTCTGTTAGCTTTACTTAAGAGCCATGGAATTTCCTACTTCTGGAGGTTTAGGCAAACTTTTTTGTGAAAGGTTTAATTTAGCGGAGTGTTCTAACAGACTTATTTCTTAGTAATACATAGTCTGTCTTGTACTTAATCTTGCAGAGGCAGATGCTGTGAGCTGAGGCATCCTGCATGTGACATAAGTAGTCATTAACAATCACTGTTATTCAATCTCCCCAAAGTAGTTTTCAATATCCCTACTACATTACTGTAAACAATCATCAGATATTCAGATAAGTATTAACATATATTAAGTGTTGTGCAGGTCCTATTTAAAAAAAAAAAATCTTAGAAAAATAATTATTAAAAATGAATTGCAGGTTTTTTTATCTGGTTTGATAGCTGATTTCATTAAGAGGAGTTTCTAGCAAATGAAAATGCAGTTGTATTTCAAATAATTTCCTTACAAGTTTACAGGAATATATTATGATGTAGTTGGCAGAATTTGCTTAAGGAGGACAACTAGGCTGCAGGGAGACTGAATTTTCTTTCAGCACAAAGGAAGTTGGGTTTTTTTCCCTCAGATTAGGAATGACATGGGGATTCCTCTCTTGTGGAAGCAAATTTGTCCTTACTCGTCTTGTAATTCTTATTGATTGGAACTTACATTTTCTGTTCAGGATTTACCTTGAATTAGGCTGAGCATGTAACACTTGAAGCCAATGTGAGAGAGAAGTAAAATAATAAGAGAGATAAAAGTAAAAGAATGGGGTTCAAGCTATAATTTGTAGATAGTGAGGTGAGAAAACATTTCAAGTTGAGGTAAAAATGTGAAGTGCAGTATTTTCAGTGGAATGCTGGCTTTACTAAGTAGCAATATTCATATTTCCTATCCCAGGAATAAGTAGCTGAAAGACAAGGGGAAAAATTACTTTTACCATATCAACTTGAAACAGAGTAGGTATGAAAATAAAGAAGACAAAAGATGATAATTAAGCTCTCTTCAAAGAAGAAAAATTGTGGAACATAATGGCTCAGTGTTAAAAATTTCTTTTCATCCTTGGAATAATCATAATCGATACTCATATCTGTAAAATAGCAGGTACTTACATTTTTCTGGAGATTGCAATGATAGTGTTGTAATTTTTTGGTGAATATTTTAAAATTAAACAATGGGCATACAACACTGCAAGACCTTGCTCCAACTCCCATATTTTCTTTAATATGCCTGCCTGAACTGTACAACTGCTATCACCAAAGCATCAGACTGCCTGATAGCCCATAAGGCTTGGTTTATTTTTATGATTTTATGATTAAAAATACCTATGCTTGTGAGTCAGAGGATCTATGTGACTTACATGTGCAATCATGTAAGGCTGTGTTTCTTCCCTGCTGAACACCTCTGTGTTGCCAACAGATCAGAGGTTTGTGTACCACTTTTTATTGTTGACTTCTGACAGTGGGAGGGATTCTGACTACTGTAGAGACTTCTGACACTTTTAGAAAAGCTGCCTCCATCCCTGAGAGCAGTAAATCAGGACACTGCTGTAGGTGTCTGTTTCTGGTTTTAGAGTTGGATAATGGGAAATGCTCAGAACTGAAGTGGTGCTACTTGTGCTTTCTTTTCCTTTTGTGCCTTTTGATCTGTTCCCAAACTTCCTTTTGTGTCTCTGAAATTCTTCTATGAAGGTCAGAAAAATGTGAAAGTTGTTCAGCTATCAGGCAGTGCCATAGTTTACCTTCCCTTGGCAAAGCTGGCCACGTGTGACAGAGCATGCTAAAGTAATGTAAAGGGAGCAAAAATGTGGAGAGTTTTTTGTAAATACTACCCTTGACTTTCACTGTAATGGAGTCTGTGGTGTCACACATATTTATATCAGATCTTTGTTAAATAACTGTCTATCTTATAGTTACCCAACAGTGTATACTACACTATTCAAGGACAATTTTCACATATAAATTCCTCTTTTTGATATGGTGGTACTTTTATTCCTATGTATTGACCTAGGCTTTGTAAATATGATAGAGAAGCAATTGTTTTCTGTCCAATTAGCCCAACCTTTGCCTTGGCTGTAAAACTTTATGCAAAGTACTCCTTGCAGTCTTTGCAGTCCTATGAAACAAAGATAGACTTATAACTCTTAAAGATTTTGGCAAACTGCTAATAAGAGCTTTTTAGAAACTGTAAGACCTTCAGCTGATGGAAAAGTATAGGAGGAAAAAAAAGACTGCAGTCTTGCACAGGCAGTAATGATGACAGCACCATTAATAACATGGATCATTAAAATTTATAAAAAGCTATTCTTAATATGGGATATAAATACATTTCTCAGGCAGAGCTATGAAATTTATAACTTTTTTATTGTCACCAGAGGACCTTCCTAGTGCTCTGCACCCCTCCACTGTCTGCCCTCCCTCATAAATCACTGTGTGGTTAATAACCTAGATTACAACTACCAGTTGCATTTACAGAATTAAATATTGACTATGTGAAAATGTTATTACATTTTTACTGATCGGAAGACTGCAGAACAGCCCTGCAGGACATGTAGCTGGACAGAAATATCAGTGTAATCTTTGTTGGAAACACAGTTATGGGATGGTTGGTAACAAGTGACAGTTTTTAGAAACAGAAAAGAGGTGGTGGAAAGTGAACTCCTTAATTTCATACCGAGCAACACATGTTACGCAGAGCAAGTTGTGTTTTAAAGGCCACTTCATTTTTGGCTGAGAAGTTTCAAGACCAAATACAATTTTAAAATGTAAGTCCTTGTGTTGGCAAAGTGGTACATCAGAAAGTCTGATAATATTTCTTCTCAGGTCTGAGATCTTGGTGAAACTGAGCTGTGTTTATATCAAGGAATGGGGCTTTTGCCAGGTTGGCTGGGACACTGACTTAGGTTTTAGTACTTAATGAATTGTTTTTCATACCACTTCATGTCTTTTTTTACTGTTTTCTCATTGGATGAATTATTCCAAAGGTCTCTTCAACTTCCTCTTCTCCACAACACATGAACTAACATAGATGTCAGAAGGAAAGAGTTTCTTATTAAAAGTAATTTAGGTTTTGATCCTTGTTATTTATTTAACAATTGGTTCAATCCTCCCTTAGAATCCTTTGATATAATTTTGTTATTAATGCAAGTTTTTACTAGGATTCAAGAAAAAAATCACATGTCCACATAAATGGCCATTTTCCATGTCACTATCACATTCCTGAACTTCCATCTGTATGTGTTCATTTTTTTAGTTTCTTCCTCCTGTAGGAAAGTTACTCTTTATCTTGCCCAGATGTAATTTCTCTGCTGCACTGGAAGCAAATCCATGCTTTTGTGCTGCAACATATTTTAATAATAATTTCAATCCAAATCAAAGTGATTAATTATTTTTCAATAAATCCTTTTTTTGAATACTTCTTTGTCCATTTACAATCTAAACAAGTTTCAACTTGCCATTTTAACCTGAATTTCCACAAAATCAAAAAAATACTTTTATTAGGCATAGGTCTTCTTTGTCTCCTCACATTTTCTTGCCTATCTCCAAACTGCCTTTAATTTGCCAATGGATTCTCTGTTATTCTGCTCATAGACTGACACCACCACTGGAGAAGGTGTTTCATTTCATTCACAAGTGAAAGAATTATATCCTCTTTCTTTATTGTATGGATCTCCTCAAATCATCCACAGTCTCAAGAACAAGTCAAAGTTTTCACTCTGTGGTAGCCTCCAAGTTTAGCCTTATTTAAAGATTTGTAATTTGCCCTTGCTGCATATCAATGCAAATCATATGACAAAATGTCTTCACAGTAATGATTGTGTGAAGATCAGATACTCCATTCCTTCTCCTTTTAAAACTCTTTCTGGATTGGAAGAAGCAGGGAGTTATTCTGGAGAGGCTTCTTTTAGATGTAATAGCAGGAGTGCCAGATTTGTGAAGTGTTTCATATTTTGCTTTGAAATCTGACCCTACTCACAAGAGTCCTGGCCATTTGTCAGATGACTTTGGTTATGGTCTATTTTGGTGTCACTTTGCAAAATTTATTCCAGGTTAAGCCAGCATTGAAGTCTGTTAGTGAACATTTACTTCAGAACAAATTTATATGTATTTATTAAAACTGATAATGAATTTTCAGCAATTTTTCAGTGTTCTGCATGTTATAATATCTAAGATTAAACCTTTCTCATTTTCTTCAATAGAAATAACAACAATATTTAAATAATGTTCTGCAGCACATTAATACCATTCACTTTTATACTAAGGGGCTATGTAAAATCTATTACCATTGAAGGAATCGTTCAAATTTATTTTCCTTTGTGTATAGTTCTTGTTGGATAAATGTTCTAGCATTATACATCAGTGAAGAGCCTGATGGGAAGGGGTAGTAGCCATGCTTGAAAGGGCAACAGGGAAAGAAGTAGAAACATGAAGTGTTGTTGAGTGGTGAGGAATACAGAACTGTGCAAAAAACAAGGAATTGATATCCCTCTAGACACAGACAACAAACAGTGAATAATTCTTACCAGAGAGAAGAAACGTTTGCCCTGCCTAAGAATTCTGCTGTCACACAGTTCTCTGGCTGTATATATCAGTATGGGAAATCTTCCAAAAGATGACCTTTGTCTCCCAAGTGGCATTTTGTATTTCATTCCTTGAGACACTGACATCTGAAAGCTTCCTTCTGTTTGTGTGGCCAGACCACTTCAGTGTCCTTTTGGTCATGGTAGTATCACAAGACAGGGATATATTTAGAGAGCAGAAAGAAAAAAAAAATAGAGGTCAGGTAGAAGAGTAAGAAAAAGATATATAACGGGAAAAGATGACAGCAGAATCATAATTTTCACATAAAAGGAGATGTCTAGCATTTCAAAGCTCCAGGGCATGTCACGTAGGACCTTCTGCATGGCTCAGTCCAATCAAAGCATCTCTTAGAACAAGGAATATGCCAGCATCCCATCTTGAGCCTCAAAATCAAACTCTGCTTCTTTCTCACTAGGTGTTTTGATGAGTGACACACTGAACAGCTGCTCTTTTCCCTGAAATTAGGGTTAGCATCAGAAACTTTGACCTAATTTAAGCTGTTTCTCAGATTTCTTTGAATTACTTGAAATGTATTGTATTAGCGTTTAGTCATTATGCTTCTTATTTTGATTGGATTCAGACTTGAGGTGGTGTTGACTGTGACCCCAGTGGGATCAACTGAAGTAAACTGTAGTTGACTTCTACACATTCAAGGTTATCCTTAATATAGAGGGCAACTTCTCTTCCTCTTTTTCCCTGTCTTTGCAAAACAGCCTATAGCCATCCATTATGGTCCTCTGAGCAATGTGGGTTGTTCCACCATGTTTCAGTTATCAAATATCAAATATCAAATATCAAATATGATTGGGATATCAAAACTTTCTGACAGACCCAGGAGCTCCAGTTCCTCCTGTGTATTCCTCAGCCTGTGTGCATTGGTATACATACCATTTAAGATGGTTGGATTTCTGGTTCTTATCTTGGGAGGCAGCTAAGGAATATTTGTTGCTGCTCTGATTGGCCTGGCTTGTTCCCCTGGCATGAGCATTATTACTTTAGACCTTATTTCCCACGTCTTTCAGTTTAAAGCCCACCTCACCAAGTTGGCCAACCTGCTAATCTTGGTCTAGCAACATTCCTTCGCTCCACAGGTGCTGTGCACCCTGTTGACAGATGTGAAGTTTGGACAGGTGTTGCCTGCAAGCAGTTAGCAGACCATGTAGGCAACAGCAGAGCAGAGAGAGAACTGGGAGGAGCAATGAGGAGCAATTCTCTAAGTTCACTTCAGCTTCTAAATAAAGTTGATGGAACTTGGTGTCTTTACAGAGCTTTTTGGGCTAAATGTCATTAGATTAAATTTATCTGCTATGAAAATTGGCCTACCATGAGTAATAAGGTCTGTGTTTTTAATCAGCAATAATACACAATACAGTTTAATGTGGTTTATTTCCTACCATTTGTGTCCCTAGATTTGAAAGAAAAACACCTCTTTTAATTAGTCACACATTTTGTTTTCAGAAGTTCTTATACAGTTTTGGTTGAGGGAAGTCTTTAATCCTGACACAGACCTCATTTTGACAAAGTATAAGGAGCTTTGGTTGTGCTAACAGAAGTCCATCCTTTTGGATGTAAACAAGGCCAGATTGCACAGGGCTTTGAGCAGCCTGGTCTAGTGGAAAGTGTCCAGCTGACCCCTACTGACCAAAGGGATATTCCATAGCATATGTCGTCACACTCAGTATACAAAGGGAGGGGAAGAAGGAAGAAGGGGAGGACATTTGGAATGACGGCATTTGTCTTTCCAAGTCACCATGATACACGATGAAGCCCTGCTTTCCTTGAGATAGCTGAACATCTGTCTTTCCACGGGAATTATTTTTTGTTTTGCTTTGCATGTGTGTGGCTTTTCCTTCCCTATTTAATTTTATTTATCTCAACCCATGAGTTTTCTCACTTTTACTCTTCTGATTCTCTCCCTGATCCCACTTGTGGAGAAGTGAGCAAGTGGGTCTATGGTTACTTGGTTACTGGCTGGGGTTAAACCATGACAAGTTCAAATACACAGACATACAGAACTCTTTAAACTGCTATGAGAACATCAGAAAACTAACAATTAAATAAAGATTGGTGCTATTACAACATGGTAGAAATGTACCTCGCCTTTATGGGAACAAATGGCAACAAAACAGGTAGAGGAAATGTCTGTCTTAAGAGTTTTGGTGTACAGTGCCCATTTTTCTTTTCCAACATGAAAATGCCTAGTTTTACAGATGTTGATTACTAGAAAGTATTTTCTCATATAAATATGGTCAGGTTACTCTTGACTCTTACTGTTTGACTTGACAATTTTCCCTCTCTTTTCCCCAACTTTTGCCAATTACCTTTTTTTTTACCATACAAGACATTTTCTGTAGTCAGCAGACCGTTTCAAAGACAGGCTTTTGACAGATGTTTTTATTGTTTTCCCCCTCCTCAGTCTTTCATATTTGTCTATTAGATATGCAAGAGTAATAGTTAAAACAAAAGCTGTCCTTACAGTACGGGGGAAGGGGGAAGCCTGTAGAAATGCTTCACACAACAATTAATAGCTTATTCACCTCCTATAATAGATGCAGAGAGTGGAGTATCTATTGAGCAGCTGAGGGCAGTCAACTCTCGATTCCATTTGCACAATGGCATCCTATTAAATGGGACACCAAATTAATGTTTGCATCTCTCAGTTGTTATATTCCATTCAAGATGGCACTATGAGCTCTTTGCATGATCAGTGGCATTCACTATCACCTGTGCCTTCCTTCTTTCAGAAAAGAAGGGAGCAAGCAGGGCTAGCATTCTGCTGTCAGGAGGGAAAATATCTACTTAGCAAATGAGAGGGAATGCAATAAAAGTTGATGCAAAGCATCTATGTTAAAGCAGGCTTTGTGCTGTGCTGAGTCTTTCATCTTTCATAGCTCTTGATGCTATGTCCAATTCAAAAACTATCAGAGATAAGTGCAAAACATAAAAATAACGCCAAACCTGAGCACAGGGATTTAATTTACTCCTTGGACAACTTAGATGGCTTTTAGAGCTACGTCTTTCTGTATTCAAGTGTCTGTATGTGTGTTTGCATAGACAAACGCAACAGGAGAATTACAGAATAAAATCTGTATGTTTGTTTTGCCTTGATGCAGCCTTCAAAATGAACCAGTTAGCTACAAACTCCTTTCATTTCTACCATACAGGCTGTGAGAAATTGGGGCACCTGTCCTTCGTAAAATATGATTTAGTTCATGAAAGTGTAAAACTACTAAGACTTATTTCTTCTAGAAGAGCCCGAACACTTAAGACATCTGCATTCAGCAGTTCTACCATGCTGTTTATTCAAATGAGAATTCTTAACAAAAAGGTTACTTCATTGGGCCAGTTCAGCTTGTTTGCCCAGCAGGAGCTCCGCACTTTATTTAAGCTTTTAAACTCCATATCAGTAGCATGAGTTGATGTTTAGTGCACAATAGGGATACAGTATAGCCTAATATATGCATTTTTCCTTCGGAATTCTAATGGTTTAGTACTGAAGGAAATTTACACAAGCCTTATAGAAATTAAAGCAAGGCATTTATTTCATTCAGAGAATGCAGTGACTTCCAATGGTTGCACTGCTAAGCACTCTCAGCTTTGAAAGGGACCTTTTATTGTGCAGGAAGAAAGCTCAGATATAGCGCTAAGTGAAAATTTCGGAGTCCAGATTAGCATGCCTAGCAACTCATTGCTGTGTACTGTTTTTTCCCAGTCCCCTACTAGCTGAACTCTTTCCGTACATCTTTAATTGATTGGGTTAATATAAACCCTCAGCACTACCAGTGTTTGTGTGGCCCCCATAATAAGGCTATTGTGTGCTTCTCTCTACTCTTGTGTTCCCTATTTAGGAATGTGTCGCTCTGAGCAGTTCAAAAGTGTGAGCAAATGAAAAAAGCCACAATCACTTCATTAATGATTTGTAAACAGAATATCCAGTACTGACGCCACCTGCATAGGCTTTCAGAAGAAAAAATACTGGATTTGCTGAAGCTCTGTGTAGAATCACTGTGGAATTTAATTTGGCAGAGTAAATAAATGCCCCAATTAACACTTTTACACTCAACCAAATGGTTGTATTTAGAGGAAACAGTTTCTTTCTTCAAGGAAAAATTCAAAGGAGACATGGGATAAAAATAAAAAAGAACACCCCAAAAACAAACAAACAAACAATAACCTTTAAATCTCTCCGAGCAAGTTTTACACAAGATGGCACACAGCAGTTGTTGAAGTTATAAAGGCAGACAGCAAAATGTGTTTAAAAAAGGAATGTGAAGTAAGAAAAAAGTTCACTGAAAATTTCAAAATAGCAGCAAATGTGTTTATAACTTCAGTTTGCTGCTGCTGTAGGCCTCATTAAAGTAAGCCTTTGTTTTTTCCTTTTCAAACACTACCTATTATGACAGCTAGAAACAGCTTACCAGCTGCATACTGTCATCTTGGCCTGCCAAGATATCATGTAATCATTCTCAGAGTCTGAAAATGGGTATCCACCACTGGCTTTGTGAAGATGTCAAAAAAACCTAAAATTGCTCTGCATGCATATAGTTCTAACTACACTGCATAGTTGTTGATTTAAGAAAGACTTTTAGTAAGCCCTACTGAGGTAATATTTATCTACAGTACCTTTCTAAATTAGAGGCAAGCTTCTTACATGGCAGCAGATATGCACAGTTTTAAGACCTGTCAAATACTGTGAAGTTCCTTCAAATACAAGGAAAGGAAATAAGAGTCAGGCTTCTTTCTGAAATGCCAGGCATTCAGCCACTCACTGGTGCCTGCAATGACAACCCAAACCCCCTCATCAGCCAGGGGATCACCTGGCTCTCCTATCTGATCTGCCATCCTTCTGTACTCTGCCTGTTACTAAAGAAAACATGTTGCAAAGGAACGAGACATGAAAAGGAAGCTCTGAGTATTTTATTCTGCATTTCTAAAATTGTTTGCATCATGTAAGACCATAAAATCCCATAAGTAAACAATGGAGTGGGTCCACATTTTCACTGGAGCAGGTGAGGAGAGACTGTGATAATGGTCAGATACACAGAGCATTGCAGAGGGAGTCTTTGGAGGGGAGAGTGGCCTGTGAGGCACGGCTTGTACACCACCACTGCTTTCTTTCCTGTATCCAGAACAAAGACAGGTTTCTCACTTCAGAGAAGGATTTCGAAACACTGATTCTTTTTGGAGATGAAACAGCTGCCCATCCTGAGGTATATAACGCCCTTCCCCACTCTCCTCTTTTGCAGTGCTCCATATAATCCATTTGTGGGCAGGGTGAAACAGGTTCTGTCATCCTGAAATATAGCAGGATAAAATATTTTCTGCAAAGCTCAGCCACAGACAAAAAAAAAGCACACAGACTGGATTGTTAGGAAAGAAAGGGAACACAGGAGAGGATGTTGCTGTATTGATTGAGGTGGACTGGGGGGAAAATGCATCTTGGATACTATAGGCAGTGCTCCTCCTGTCCCACATGAATATGAAGCAAGAAGGGATGCAAAAAAGGAAGTTTAGAATTTTAATGCCTCCACCAATTACATAGTCCAATTTAGGTCCAAAAGTATTGTAACTGCTAGATTTTGCTTAGCAGGCTGTAGCTCCCTGAGAGCTCAGTGAGGGTTTCCTAGGGCAATGCGACCCGGTCGCATCCCGCAGTCCATTTCGGACAGCCCCGCGATCTTGCTCTGGTCAGCTATCAGCAGTACAACCAGTGATGACACAGGAGGTGAGAAGGGTCTCTCATGAGGGTTGAGATGGCTTTAGTCACACCTTGTCCCCACGATCTCCAGAGATAAAGAGACCTCATGGTTTGAGCGTGGGGGGTTTTGTCAGGGGTCCAGGGGCGGTCCCTGGGCGGGGTTGGGGTACAAGAACCAATAGGGAGAGCCTAGGCTAAGGGCAGGGGGGAGCAGGAAGGGAAACGTGGCATTGCAAAAAGCAGTGGGTTAACAGGCTACCACACAAAAGGACTTGGGAGCTCCTGAAAGCTTGCAGAAAGATCAGTCATCTTCACTGTGAGATGTGATCTATTTCCCAAATGTTTGACTATCTATCATTTTAATTGTTTATAGGCCATTGACTAACTGTCCCATACAAAGATGTAAAGCAGGAGTAACGGAAAAGGCACATAATTCTAGGATCCAGAGGTTTTATGTGATTGCATTAAGAAAAATGTTGGCATCATATTACCATGAAGCTCTTTGTCATTATTGTTGGCTTCGCTTTCAGTTCTCATATACAGGTTTATGGTAGTATTACCATGCAACTCTGAAGCATGTTTTTGCAAAGTTTTGGGTTCTACTTGAAAGATTGAATGGTTTAAACAAGGTCCAAAGGTCTACAAAAATTGCTCAAACTACTGTACAAATTATTGAGCAAGGAGAACCCTGAGGTATTCTGAACCAGGATTCCTGGCAGGAGATGCAACAAACAAAACAAATCACAAGAGTTAGCAAAAGCGTAAGTTAAAGTACAAATAAAGGTGATATGTGTCGTTAGCACTCCAGTCTTCCTCCACAGACAGAGGTTTCTGGACAGAACCATTCTGGATGGAATAGCCAGGAATCTTGCCAGTTTTTGTGCATACTGTATGTAAGGATCAATGATGCAAAGACATGCAAAGCAGAAAAACTTGTGGTGCCTGAAAGATCTCACAAATTAGCAGGCAAGATTATTGCCTAACTATGCCAGAAGCCTGCTTCATCTCCTATTTTAAGCAAATGTTGGCAAGTATGACAGACAATTTAATCATTGCAGCTGCTTCCAGCACCATTACAAAGCAAAAAGATATTTATAATGAGCATCATTCCTACTCTGGGAATATGTGCAGAATAGGCATGGATTTAGAGGATCCTAAAGTAAGCAAGCTGACCATATGTTCACCTGGTACTGATGATGATGATATCAGAGAAGTTTATTCCATGACATGCTTTGTTTTAGTTTCTTGGTGCATTTCTTCATATTAACACCTAACCATGCAACAATCTTTTTGGTTTTCCTGATTCTCTTAATGGACACTTGACACTTTACCATGCCATAAATTGAGTCTCTCCTGATGGGAGAGAATTTGCTGAAAGTCCTTGCAAGGAGTTTAAAAGATAAAGCGAGACATCTTCTGTAGTTTCAATGCTTCTAGATAGATGTTTATTAAGTCTTATCAGAGGAACTGAGCCACTAGCGTGACCCAGGTACAGCATAGAAGGAAGAAAAGTAGGAGTGAGACCGATTATCAAGATTTACACAGCCTTTTAAAGATATTTTAAGCAATAGTTACTAAAAACGTACATTATTTTCACTTTCCTGCCAATCATTCAGTAACACGACTAGGAACTGCGGAATTTTCTATCCAGTCAATCCAAACCACTTTTACTGCAGAACATGGAGTAGTAGAAGAAGGAGAAGAAGGTCTAGAGAAGAACAACAATCCTCCATTTTGATATTTTTTACTCTTATCTATTTACTATAAAGAGAAGCCTAAAACCTCTAAATTTTCACCCTGTGACAATCTTATATAGTAGTCTATCACCTAATTCACACCACTGTATTTTCTAGTTCTTGTCTGACTGTTGGTAATTTTTTCCGAAGTTTGAAGCTAAAACAGTGTTGTTCAGGGGGGTAAGAACCCTTGAAAACAGGCAGAGAAATATTCTCGGCACTCTGGGTTCCTACAGACAGTCATGAATAGGTAAGAGTGAAATTGCAGTGTGTTCCCAATTTTAACTTCTGAGGGGACCAGGACATGAGGGAATAACACAAAGCTCTCCCTTCTTACCAACTGGACACATCGCATTTTTGTTCTTTGTGTGTAGTGTACATTGTGGAAAAATGCATGTTTTTTTCCAGAAACAGTACTGCAACCCTAACAAAAAAAAAGCCTATTTCACAGCCCCACAACAAGAATGTTGGACAAATTATTCTAATGAACATGACTCCTGTGGAAAGGCATTCAGAGCCCTTGGATGCCCAACTAGCAGACAGCATTTACCTGTCTGAAACAGGATGAGCTACACCAGCATTTTCTAAAGCTTTCCTAGGTGTTCAAAAGACACAAGATGCCCAACCCATTTACATCCACAAATATCTGACTTTGTAACATGACCTTCCTTGCTCCTTTAAGAAGCACAAGAAATATGAACAGGACAGCTGTTTCATGCTTGGCCATATTTGCTGGATAGTGCCTTCTCTCTGTCTTAACCTTTTGAAAATGCAATTTCTGCTTGATAACCAACTCAGCATAGCCAGGAGAATTGTGATTGTTGTAGTCACTGAAGTGATATTCTCACTAAAAATAGAGGGTTACAGCATTCTGCCCTAGGATAACTAGCTGTCTCTTGAGTAAATATTTGGAAATAATTTACAATGAACAACCTCTGATTGTTTGTAAAGTGTTTTTGAAACACAGTGTTTAGGTCTTTCGGGGAAGACACTCGAAAATAGATATCAGACTTGTAAGTTTGTGAAGGCAAGCTAAATCTTTTTATGAATCAGTGTTATTAAATTGTATGCATAGTGCTAACTTTATATTTAAAATAACTTTGTAGTTCTCATACTTCAGCAAACAAGCGAAGAAAATTTAACGTATGGAAGGTATGATTCCAAAGTTAAATATGTAGGTTTTGGAAGAATGTCAAAGCATTTTTGACTCAAAATATTCTCTGGGCATATATTTGCACAACTTTGTTTCTTTCAATAAACCCCAAATATCTCAAGCTGGCCTCGTGATAGTTCCTGTCTTTCTAGGAGAAAACACTCAAATGCTTTGCAGAAATTAATGTGGGAGTTTTTTACTTTCTTTTTCAATTCTACCTTTTCTTTGCATTTTGCCAAAACTGTTATGTTCCCTAGAGTATGGTGAGAGATTATATTTGTGGGATTTCAAATTATAATAAAAGGAAATTGCTCAGTGACCCTTCCTTATGTGCAAGAAAATCTCATAATTTTCTGCTGAAAGGGAAACGTGAGGGTGTGTGATGCCTTTGAGAAAAGAAGCAGCCTTTTGGCAGTGCTAACAAGCTATAGCCTACAAAATTGTTTCATGAAACTGAGCATTTGATTCATTTAAGAACTCATGCTTATCATTATTTTGAAATTTGCTAATTCCTCTTACACAATCTTTAAATACCTTAGATTAAGTCCATACTAGAATGTGACAAAATCAATTCTCTTCACTATAAACTTGGGTAACTCATTTTTTAAAGAAACCAGAAGCCTTCACTTTCTTAAGGAGTGTGGTCAAAGATTTACAATTCCACTTGGGAATGTTTTCTAATCTGCCACTGAAGGTAAGTGGAAAATTAGAGACAGATTTTTCCATTTCAGAGAGGCGCTGAATAGGGAGGAAAGACTGCAGTTCTTTGCAGTTGTGAACAGCAAAATTCACTTATCTCCCTCCACTTCCTCATCATGAATTCATATTACTTCACGTATTTCTGTGACTTTTGTTAAAGTGTAGGAAAATATAATGATGGTCAGAGGAAGACAGCTTAATGAAAGGCATTTTTCAAAATACGTCTGCTCTCGTCTTCTTTATGACTTACTTTTTATTTTTCATATTGTAAGACTATGATTCACAGCCATATCTTGTCTGGTGGACTCCAGAAATCTCACTGAAACTGAGGAAAACAACTCTTTCAATTTTTCATGTGATTTTTTCTTAGACACATCTGGGCATCTTGAGGTTGCCTGCAAAGGAAGGTGGTGTTCAGTGGAAAACAGTTCAAACTTGTCCAAATTATTTTTTTTCTCACAGCAGTGCAACATTTCATCAATAACTAAGTGTAATATTAAAACCTGACTTTGTTCAGCCTTGTACTAAACTGTGCAAAGGACATTCATACCTTCCCTGTCTCATTAATAAACATTATGCAAAATGGTAGCAATAATAACTGAACACAGCATATATATTTTGGTGTCTTTTGTTTAGATTAAAATTGCATCATACTTGGTTGACAGCCTATAAATAGGACAGTCAAACATCAACTTGGTTACTTCAGTTCCACACTGAAAAAAATTAGCAACTAGCAGTATTCAAACACAACTACAATACATTTTCTTTCAATCTAAGGTGATCATGACAATGGTGGGTTACAAGATCTTCAAATAACAACCAAGCTGGATGTGGACTGCGTTCCTTCAGAAGGAGCACCTTTTAATTCCTTCCATGAGCCAAAGGGGGTGCTATCAGCTGCTGCGGAAACTGCTTTGGGAGCAGGAAATAAGTAGAAGGTGTGAATGAAGTTAATTGTTTAATTATATCTTGGCATATGTGTCTGCTTGCTTGTTTTAATCTGTGCAGGTAAGTGAGAATGAAAGCTTGAAGAAAAACCTGTTTTTTTCTTCTGTGTAAGCAGTTTGTAACACCACTTAATATACTACATAATAAAAAAGACTGTGAGACTCATGGTTTTAATTCAGTAGGTCTTAGGGGTTTCTTCATTCTGTAACTATATTTTCTTCCCTGAGAGCATAGATTAAATACATACTTTATATGTGTATTCTGTGTCTCAATTATCAAATGTGTTTAAGTGGTAGAAGCTCTACTGCTGCTATATGTTGATGGGACTTCCTTTCAGAAATAAGTGTAAAGCAGTAAATGTTGGTTAGTGTGTTATGTTTGCCCACCAGAAAGGAGTCATCTGACATTTCTATGGTTTTATTATTGTGTATTTACTTTCCCTAGCCACACTAGAAATCTTGTTATTCTTTAGGGCAAGAAAGTTTGAAAATAACATGCTTCAAATGTATTTTACTTTCTGATAGTGAGTGGCACTGTTATTTTGATCCCTACATGTTAAAATATTATCAGCTTTTTTTTTCATTCCAAGAGCAGATCCTTTCAAAGATGAAAACTTAAACATGATTTTTACTTCATACTTTTTATTCTGACCCTTCAAATGGGAGAAAAACCCCTCACCATGCAGTTTACAATGAGAAGAACAATCAAGAGATCTATTCTATTCATATTTTTATCTGGCTTTTGTCTTTTTTAACTGTTTTGGTGACATTTGCTTTGAAAACGTAGGTCTTTGTTTTTACCCTTCTTGAAAGATTATAATTGATTCAGTTGCCGTCTATGTGCACATGATGAGTATTTGTTGTGTAGATGGAATCAGTACTGGCAGAATATTGCTGCATGCTGCATGTTGCATTATTCACTTTCATCTGCATGCAGCTCATGGCTGGCAGGCTCCTCACAGCTACCTTTAAAGTGGCTTATCCAATATAAAGCTCTGGCTTGTTTAGTAGGAAGTCTAGTAGATCAGTTGTCACACTGGAAACCTCCTGCTGAATTCAGGAGAGAATACAGGAGAGGAGGCATGCCAAGGTCTGATAGAGGATTTTTTGAGATGGCATTACTGCGCTCTAAAAAGCTCTGGTCATTTTCCTTCAAGTTATCACTTTGTCTGAAGAGCAGAACAAAGTTGAATTAAGCAGAGATAAATCCCAAAATAGAAACAACCTGTGTTTTTCCATTCATTATCTCTATTATACCCTGTGGAATCCAAAGAGCAAAATGATGTCTTGGAAAGCAGGTGATGGTAACCCTGTTTAATGGTGTATAAACACCTAAAATAAATCCTGGCAAGTCTCTCATTTGTTCATTTGACCTTTTGTGAGAATCATCCAACTGACTTCAAAGTGATGATATCCATTGATGATATTCAATGGATATGCTTTTTTTGGGAAGATGCTGTGCAGTCTGAAAATTTCTTCTCAAAGACCATTTTGTTAACTTCAGGGTTTCTGATATGCCATTTAAAGAAGACCTGTTATGAATTTATAGGCATCAATTTTGTGGGTACAAAATAGGAACATGTGTGTGCAGCTCAGCTGCATCAGCAAGAAGTCTCAGGGCTTTCATCACCAGTGGTGCTGGGTTGGTGCTAAGCAGCCAAACTTCCTTGGTCAGCTTTGCCCTTTTGCTGACTTTGTTGTTGGGGAAAAGCAGGCTGGGGGGGTACTAAGATCTTAAGCTTCTGCACAGCATGACCTGGAGCTTGTCTAGTACTGAATCTGGAAAAGGTCATTTGGCAACAAATGCAGTAAATCATTTTTGCATTGAAATATGTTGTTAAGCATTGCTGTTTAGCCCTGACTCTGATACTTACAGCTTACTTGCATTAAACTTGCTCTCATGACCTATGCCAGCCGGGAAGATTACGGTTTTGATGGTGTTTTCTTTGTTTTGTACTGGCAAAACAACTTTAGACCACAAACATTAAAACCTAACATTGGACAGACTGAAAAAATCCTCTTTCAGCTCCTGCATATATTCTTTTCCCTACCCAACTGCATTGCGGGAATTTGTGAGACCTTAGTGTATGGGAGGTATGAATGGAGCAGCTGGCAAAAAAAAAAAAAAGAAAGGGAAAAAAAAACAACAACAAGGGAAAAAAAGGGGGAAATAGAAACCTGATAATTCTTTAAGAAGGTTTTGGAAATGGTAGGCTGATCTAAGATAGAAAATGAAGAAGGAAATTTGTGATGACAGAGACTTTCAATGCTAACTCTGCAATGCTTATTTATTCCTTACACTGAATGTACACATAGACTGTATTTAAGTCTTTACCTGAGCCCTAAAAGTGTATTTTAATTGTCTCTTTTATACATTAGTTAGATACATTAGTTAATTCCTGAAGTTGTCCCTGGTGAATTAGCTGCCATCCAGAATTGTCCTGCCCTTCTGGTTGTCTGTATTTTGCAACAACTATTGTTACAACTTTCCCTGTGTTTCCCCTACACTAATTTCTTTCATTTTATTACATATATTTCTATTTTGATTAAAAACTAGTTTATGGGAAAAGTACATATTTAGCACCTAAAGCTATTTCATTAAGTGATTGCAACTAAGAATGTTTCAGCAGTGGGTTAGAATAACTCAATATGCTATGGCATCCTGTCAAAAATAATTCTTCACTGCAGATGAAATGCTAGCCGTGAGAAATTTTCAGCAAGATACCAAATATCTTTACTTCAACTGATAGCTTGAGCTAGCTTGCCTTATGGTACAGTACTAGTTACATTTGCAAGTTACAGTTTGTCTGAAGGATTTCAACCATTGAGAGGTTTCTATCTAGATGTCCTTTGACATGTGTTTCTTTTCCTGGTATTGTTGTTATTGCCTTCAGTCAAAAGTATGTAATGCAAATTGAGATAGGGAAGGAAGGAAATATTGTGTATAATAAGAGCAAAAAAAAATGTTTATTCACGGATTTCTCAAGGGCCACTCAAGCAAGACAGTGGCTGGGGTTTTTTTTTTTGCTTAAGGCTGAGTTTGTAGCCTAAGGTTTTTCAGCTTTGCTCCCCTTCCCTGAAAATCTAGAATATACTGAGATATGAAATTATATGTTGTCTTTTTTCGTATGATTAGGGAAATAATGTTGATATATCAAATTAGAATTCTAAAGAATGGCTTAGATAGTTAAAAACTGTTTCCACTGCTGTTTTCTTCTGTTTTCTTATACTGCAATGAACTTGCATACGGATTAGTGTTTGCCTGTTAAAGGCCTTACCATTAAAATAACCCACAATGCCTTTTGATCTACTTGGTATTTTGGTCTGGCCATTCCTGTACATGTTAAATTTTTTAAGAAACTAGGGAAAAAAACTAGTTCGAGAAACTAGAAAATTACTAGGCCAGGACATCCTCAAGACACATATTTTGTTGCCTTTTTGTTCCCTTTTTATATTTAAAATTTAAATTATTGTATAGTGCAGAGTCCCATTAGTTAGTGTGGGACAGAAAGAACTATTGTCTCATGATAGAAGGTGAGAAGTAGATATTTGCTTTTGTGCATTTCAAATATAGATACTATAAATACATAGGAAAAAACAAAGTTACTATAAGGATTTAACTGAACACAAATGATTGAATAATGAATAAAATAAAGAACATTTGCTAAGTGAATGCTCTCTCATCCATTTGCATTTTTGAGAGAAAAATAATGACTTAAGAGCTATATTTCAGTTTATCTGGGGGAAGTTTCATTTATTGCCTTCTAGGCAAGGGTTGACAAGAAATTTTCAATGTATTTATAATATTGTTAGAAATTAATAATTTATGTTGGTATTATTATTAAATTGCTGTCAACTAAGGAAGACTGATAATCATTTTGCCTAAAGGAACACATCCTGACAGTATATCTATTTGATATCAAGGTGCCAATTGACTCTTAAATGAAATATTTGGACTTCTTTGACAATTCATGGACTTTTAAGGATCTATAGTATTTTGTGGAGATTTAGATTAATTTTTTGCACCCTCCCTCCCAAGAAAATATGTATCTATGCAGGCACATCACAATAATCTGGTCACAAAACTTGAAAAGTTTTGTCTGTCCGTACATCAGGTTTTTTGTCTCGGTTACATCACTGAAAATTTCAGTCAAGACATACTACAAAAATGTGCACCGAAGCTGTGTGCTAAACCTTTCAGAGTGATTTCTCTGACTTTTCTTGGATACAGTATTGAATCACTGCGGGAGTTACACACAGTAGAATAACAGGGAATAGATCAATGCTGAAGTCTTTCAAAAAATTATTGTGGAAATCACACAATGTTCTAATTGAATTTACAGCACTGCAAGTACAAAAACTGTGTGAGCATTCATGAGTTTTACTCCAAATGTGGCTCAAGACTAGGAATTGTTTTGACATAGAGATGTCAGATTTTAGAATAACAGTGGCAGTTAGTTATAGTTATATGCTTTCCATGCTTGACATTGCCTCTTGCTGTGTATAGTGTTGCTAAGATTCCTGTAGCCAGACCCAGGAAAAATTCTAGAGTTGTGAAGCAGAGGAAAAGTTTCTTGTTTTAAGCTCATAGGACTAATCTTTCTTTCTTCACCTTATTCACCAATTTAATTCTAGAGAGAGGAATTCCAAAGCAGAGTGCAGGACCTCTGTCCACTGCCACCTGTGTTCAGATACTCTCACATCGCTGGAGTGATGAGGCTGAGCTATTGCAACGTGGGTTGTGCTCTCTGATCTGACAAAACCTGACAACGGCATTGTGGAATAAGGTTTTCCTGAGCTCTATTTCTTACTGCTGACCTTCATTTCTTCATAGTTGCGTTATACTGAAAATATCAAAATGTATTCACAGAAATTAAGCCTCAAACCTTACACAGATGGAGATCTTAACAATTAAGGTTTGAGCACTGGTTTGTCCACAGTGTAGTTGGCAGTTTGAAATGTGGAGCTTTCCTTAGTTGCTAGGGCAGCACACGTTTGTATGTCATTTCCAACACACTACTTCCAGTTGTACAGTAAAAGCCTGAAAATCACAACACATTGTGGTTACTGTTTGGAAGTCAGCCCCTATCCTGCAGGTGACACACGCTCAAGAATGACTCTGTGAACCCTCTATAGGAGGAGGTGAATGATGCTAAATAATTTTCTCTTCAGAATTTTATTTACCAGCCTTACATGTTGCTCTGGAGAGAGACTTTGCACTGAGATACAACAAAGTCAAATTAGCAGGTAGTTACATCCCAAATACCAAAGTCACCATTACACACACTGCTGCTGATCTCTTGTCTAAATAATTTTGACCACTGGAGGCTAAACCTAACCTCTTCATGTGTCATGCAAAAGAAAGAGGCATTTGTCATTCTGGTGTTTCAAAGAGTGTTTCTGAAAAGCAATCCTGCTTCAGTCCCTCCTTTTTACTGCAGAAAAGCAGTGCTAGGCAGAGTTAAATGGATTAATTACCTTTTCAGTGTAAGAGAAAAAAGAAATGAGTCTTGTCTTTATCTCCTCTGATTTCAGAGGCTGACTAGAGGCTTTTCAGATGCGCATATCCCTTTAATGACTTAATCATCTAATTAGGTGACTTGCAAAGGCTATTGGCAAATGAGCAGAGGGTTATTTTCTAATTCCCATGTATCTGTTGATAGAGCAAAGGATTCTGGTATAGTCTCTGTCTTTTTCCCCCATTCAGGGTTCTGGAGATAAAGACTTAAGATTAAAGACGAACAAGCTCTTTGAATAGGAAATGCAAACAGGCTAAGAATGTGTTATTTTTATTTTAAACCTCTGCAGCTTTTTAGCAACAAAGTTGTCTTAGAGGATAGGTTTAAACCACTTAAAACAATCCCTCAATTTTGAAGTTGCCTTTTCAATGCACCCACTTGATACATGTCAAACCGGCTCTAAGCCTTCAGTTGAGCTCAAGCATTTCACTGTGTGTTAAAATGGACAATTAACAAATGTTCTTTACTGAATGTGAATACTGAATCAAAATACAGACAGAGTTCTGTGATCATAGGAAAGCAGTGCTGTCTAAAGCAAGTAGCCAGCAAATACAGTTTGAGTTTGTATATAGTGCAAGCTCCAAGCTGATGCTACCTTTGTTAGTTTGGGATGTGTGGGCTTCATTACATATTGAGCCCAGTATCTGTGTTTACTTGTGGCATTTCAAACATATCAATTTCACCTTTACTGTAAATGCCAGGAAAACACTGTGCCCTTTGCTCTTGTTTCAAAGTTATACATTACTGTGAAAATCACACCTACTTAAGGGGCCACAGAAAGTTGTCTAAACCATGATTTAGCAATATGGATGTTAAAATAATTCAGGGATGCTTAATGTCATTGTGGGAGACTTTCACATGTAAAGCCAACTATTTTTTATATTTCTGAGGCTCCAATAATGCTGCCAGGTATGTGAAAAACTCAACAGTGAATTCTTAAGTACAACTTTTGGATATTGATGGTATTTCAACACAATACAAACCTCTGTCACAAAAAAAAAAAAAAATTAAATTAATCAGAGTAAATTTAATTCAGGAATGAACTTAGCCTTGTGTCTGATAGGATGACTAGAAGTTTGTTTGCGACTGTTTGAGCTGAAGGAGTTGTCAAAATCAAGGAGATATCAGTAACTGATTATGAGTTGATACAGACAACCCATCCACAGGACATACATAATTGTATCTTAGCTGCATATTATTGAACAGGCTATGGCAAGTTTTAATGAGTTCTCACATCAAGGAACTCTCCAGCTCACCCAGCACCCATTATCTCACTTCTGTGAGCAGGTCTTTGGTCTTCACTCTGCCACACAGGGCAGGAGTTATCCATCTTAATCCTTTCCCCTAGATTTTTAATGTTGTTTCATCACTTTTGCTGGACAGTCATTATTCCTTTTTGCAGGATTTACCCACTGTATTACACAGACTTCCTCTTCTTTAAGACGTGGTGAAGTGCCATATCCGAAACAGAAACTTTATGGGTTACCGAGCCTCTACAGACACCACTGAACATTAACTTGCACTGGCATAGTCAGTTGCCCACTAACACTGTTAAACACGTGAGTTAGACTTAAAACTTGTCTATTATATTTACCCAGCTTCCTTATGTGTCCTAGTTTTAGACAGAGCATGGCCATGGTGCAGTTTTCTAACATGTCTACAATCTTGGCCTCAGTTGCCAAGAGTGGCTGTGCAGTCATCCAGCTCCATTAATCTACCACTCTGCTTTGGTGTGTATATATTTTTGGTGGATTCATCTCAAAACCACTGCATTGTGGGAAGCCAGGAGTGGAGGCCCAATTAAAGTGTAGCGATTTCTTTCTTCTCTGTTCAACCCTGTACATTTTACATGTTGGGATTTCTTTCCCTGAGTGACAAGCTACCAGAAAATAAATTTCTTCTTTTCCTTTTTGATTTTTTTTTCAGACAAAACATCTGGTTTTGGCAAATGCACTTTATGTATGTGTTAAGCCTACTTTGTCATGAATTCCTGTAAAATTTCTTTTAATGTGCTTTTTTTTTCTGCTTTCTGTTCTTCTAGAGAATTGTTATTTTGTAAATTTGATATTTTATTGTTTTGACAAAAGCAGCCACTGGTTTGGAAACATCAAAATATATTGTTTTATTCCAGTTAAGAATGAACACATTAAAAAACATATCAAAAGCCATGCATGAAAGAGAAACTCCTACTTTTGACTAAATTTAGTATAACTAATTAGAATGTATAGCAGTCAGATCTATTTTTCTTTTGTTAGGTAATGTAGGTCTACAACAGAACAAATAATTTAAAAACATTTAAAAAGCTTAGTTGATCTGCACAGGCACATCTGTCGCTTCTCTTTCATTATTGACATCAGTGGCTTAATATACCATTAAAACAAACTCTATTTTTAAAAATATATAAGACCTGACTCCTGCAGTACACTGACTGATGTCCTATGAATTCCAGCTCAGGCCTCATCAGCCATATGGACTCATATTGCCTTGTTCATTAATATTGAATCCAAAAGTTCTCAGTGAAAGCTTGGAGATTTCTGCCTCTCTTGGCTCAGCAACAAGTGTATCTATGTAGACATTGTCAGTCCTAGAGGCCTGTTGTTTGGGATAAATAACAGGGGTAATACATCATTTATGCCTTAATGTCATTAGCAGTAATAAGAAGTTGTCTGATAAACTCATCTACAGAATCATCTGGGAAGTAATGCTGGTCCAGTATTTTTTATTTCAGGTATAAGGTCACCTGATACCCTGTATTCTTCCTTACATCCTATCCTGATGATGCTCCCTGCTGAAGTCTGCTTGCTACAAATGTCCCTCCATACCCTCTTGTTGATCACTATTGCATTCCAATCCTGCTTTTTGAAGTAGGGTGACTCTGTGGTCACATACTCTCCACATATATAATAAAAGAACAACTCTCATCTCTGCAATTCACACACAGAGCCTGATATTGATAGGAGAAATATTTTAACATGGGTACTTATAATAGAGACCCTCAACTCTAGCATTTAAGAAACAGGTTTTGCCTACATTTTTCCCATAGGTATTCCCATAGGTAGTTTGAAACAGTTGCAAAGGAAAACATTGTTTTAGAACTATGTATATTTTTTAGCACCTGGAAGAAATAACTTCTTCTCAGATCTTGAATACCTGTTTGGAAGCACAGGAAATGAACATCAATTTTGACAGGCATGCAAGTGAACATGTGCCGGGAATAAAGGTATACCCAGGTAATTCTCAGGCACGCATCTTGCCTGATTGAGAAATGATTGGGGAAAGTGTTTTTAGATATTTTGTGCAAGGCTTGAGAGTGTCAGTAATGCCGAGATTGGTAGGACAGAAGCCCATCCAATGTTCTTCAATACTCTGATTCACAAAGTTATTAAGTGACAAATCACTGCAAATGAAGAGGGTATTCCAGGGAAGTACTACTTTTTTGACATATATGCTATATCCTGGGTATTACTATATGAGGTATTACCCATGCTTCTCCCTACCTGTCCTCCATACACTGCCTTTAGAGACCCAGTACTGACTGTGATGCAACGCTGGTCTGATTAAATATGGTAATTCTTGGGGTTTTTCTGTTTGGTTGGTTGGTTGGGTTTTTTTAAACATAAACTGTAGTGAAGTGTCTGCATAAAATCTGTAACATAATCTGTGTGCCTGTGGGAAATGTACCTAATTTAATAAACTGTCATTGCTGCCCAGTCCCAGGGCCAAGTGTCATAAGCCCATCGCATACTTCTTGGTGACTGTAAGTTTACAACCAGACATGTCTGCAGTTATGTGAAGTAGTAGAGGCATTCATTTAGCCAATTATTGATGAGTAGAATAAAACATCAGCTCACTAATTCCATGTAGTAAACCATTGCTCTCCAAACCAATTTCTGAGTCTCAGAAGATGCTTGGAAAGTGTGAAAAAGGGTGAAGTGTGCCTAAATAAAGATTTTCTTTCTGTGGGGTGCTGGAAGTGACACAGGAGAAACCTGGTCCCCTTTGTTCCCTATTGAGGATCCTCCGAGCAGGAGCACTCAGACTTGTTTGGACAATCTAATATCCGACGTGAAACAAGGAGCACATGTATTGTGCCTGTCGCCAGCGGCTCTATTAGAAACAATTGGTCCTTTTCCAAGGCTACATGGGGCGTGATGTAATTCCATTTTCTTCCTGACTGCAGGAAAGGAAAATCAAGTAATTAAATGTGAGAAATCACCAGCCAGGGGGGCCCTTTCTGCTTGGGTGGATTTCTCAACACCATTGCCCGTCTGCAAAAGCCAGAAACCGACCTGGGGAAAGTCAGCATGGCTCTGGACAAAAGCATGACACTGCCCATGAATGCCCTGCGTACCAAACACAGTTTGTTGTCAGGAACTGACAAGCCAGCCATGTCCAGCTCAAGTGGCCCTACTTCCCATTGGTTTGAAAAGGCCTGCCAGTGAGGAGACTTTGGTCACAGCGTTATGCTTTGTGCTCCTGGCCCCATTGTCCCAGGACCCCAGGTCCCAGGCAGGAGGCGTCACCACCCCACCAGAAGGCGACTAGGGGTGATGGGACTGGGGGATGGAAATGAGATGGGGGTTTGAGGGGGTGGTCCTGAGGAAAACGTGCCCTGCAGCCAGGAGCAGCCTTGGTCACAATGACCTTGTCTCAGTTTTGGCTTCACGGCCTTTTTACAGCTTAAAAACCTGTATTTGTACCACATCTCCCTCTTCTGCAGGCTGCAGAGCATCTTGGTTATGGCATGCATAAAATCTTAGCGCCAAGAAGCATTTATTAGGATTTTGTGGAATCCTGTAGCAGAATTCAAATGTTATGTATGTGAGTAATAAAGAGTCTTATCATATATAGCCTTAACTTTCAGAAAGCCTGCACTGCCTAGGAGTGAATGAAACTCTGCAAACAGGCAATAAAGCTATGGAGAATTTGAGCCACAAGTTTAGTGGGAGAACTAAAGTCATTTTAGTTCACTTTGATTACTCTTTTTAATAGGTAGCTTACAAGGAGTCCATCACCTGTTTTTTATAAGTAACTATGTTTGACATTTCAATTTCATTCTTACAGCTTTTAATACATTTTTTATCTTGTACTCTTCTACAGATAATTTACTTCCCAGTGTTTCTTTGTAATAGCAACCGGAATGGAAAAAAATGTTCTCATTTATGTGTAAATTTTGTTAACAAACCCATCTGCATAAATCACATTTCTTCCCAAGGATTTTATTGTGTAGTAGCTGCTTTTTTACTTAAGTTAGAACTTTAAAACAGCTTTCAAAATCAGCTTGAGTGTAAATTACAATGAAAATAAGATCAACACAACAAAACATTTTGATTTTGGCTTTAAAAAAGAGAGGAGAAAGAATCAAGACAATAAAGGGTATTACGGCCAAGGAAATAGTTTAATACTTTTGTGTTGTTTATAAAACATATAAAAGGTTATAAAACAGGTTGCTCCATCCTTGTGTGTTTTTTAGTAATTGAAATGTGTGATCTTTTTATCTTATTTAAGCATACTTGAAGAACATAATGTGGAAAAAATTAAATCCTTATATACATTTGTTCCTTGAGTCTTTAGATATAAGATTAACACAGAACAAGATTTTTTGCCAGGTTGGTGAAGTTAGAAAAACTGTGTCTCAGGTTAGGACCTGAGTTTTGTTCCATCCCTTTCAAAAAAAGTGTGAATGTGAATCACACTGTGTGTATCTCGAAGAGTAAAGCGAATTCATTGGTACTGGGCTGGTCACAGATACAAACAGCCAGTACAAGGCACAGCTGCTTACTGATATTGCTGTTACTTGTGCAGCAGTTCACTGTTTCTGTCTGTAGACAAAGGCCATAGAAATCTAAAATCATTTTGGTAATGAATTTTTTTTGTTGATGTTAATATTCTGTGTTTCAACAGTCTGGGATGGAAATGAGTATGCAGAATGCACGTGACACTGCAACTGGCGCTCGTTGCTTCAGGATTCAGTTAATCCTCTGCAGAGTGCTCTGAGTATTCAACAGAGAAGTTAATTTAAGATTATTTCCCCAGATCTCTTAGAATTATCAGTAAATTAGCCTATGTGCTGATTTCAAAGAGGGCAGTATCATTTGTCCAGTGCCTACTCAACAATAGTAGCAAAGATAGATAATTAGAGAAAGTCACAGTTTCAGGTAGCTCTTCTCCTGATCAATAAATAAATAATGCATCCCTGAGCGGCAAAATCATCCTTCCTGGTAAACACAGCAGAATATACCTTCTCATGTACAACTTTACCATGTCAAATATAAAACACTAGTGTATAATAATTGTGGTAAAAGCTGGAATTTCATGTTATTTTTATGTATGCATAATACTGTTCAGCTCTTTTGAATGTCAGTTTAGTAGCCAGTCTTTCTAGTCTAGAAATGCACACAAATTCATAATTGGCTTGTAAATGCTTTATTAGAAGCTCTACACTCATTTCCTCCATAGCCTTCAAAATCTAGGATAATGACTATCTGGAATGAATTCTGCTCCATGATTTAGTAGCAGCTGCATCTGTGCATGGTTAAACTTAGCTGTTAAAGGTTACATAGTGGAATTACTTTTTGAATAACATAAAACTATAAGAATTTTAGCCTGTTCTGATTCAATGTCTCCTTCAGAAAGCAGTTGTCCAAAATACCTGATCTGTAGAAAATCAAACCTATGTTTTTAAGGAAAAACTATTTCACCTTGACAAATCAGTGACGAAAAGCAAGTTGTGCAAAGCAAGGATTATAATATTGGCCAACCTGGGAAAAAATTCCTCACTGTCAGTCCTGTCTTTAGGACTAATCATCATCAGAGGGTCACTGGGTTGAATGTGAACATCTTTTGGTTGCTGTAGGAAGTGCACAGTGGCTCTGCTGGTAATCTAGGCTTGGACATGAAAATTAAATTGTGTAACACATGGATAATTGAATGTAGTTTCTAAACACTGCAGAATTTTTTAAACTTTTATAAATGAAAATACATCTAAATGAAAAACTGAATATCTTTTTCTAAATTTTCCTTTTTTTTTTTGCCAGCAAATATTATGCTACTCTATGATGCAAGAGAATGAAATGTTAATTATGCTTATTTTATAACAAACTTCTACGTGTTTTATAGTGGCTGAGTGCCTGGAATGGTGAGATCCTCGAGAAAATATCTAAACAAATGTAGAACAGTGTGAAAATTCTGACAGTGATGAATTGTAAGTAATACAAAACTTTGACCACTATCACATGATTCATGCTTCGTTATTGCCCTTGGTATTCCAAACTTCTAAGTGATTTTATTGAGTTTTCTCATGGTTATACTTTTGTATTTTTCCTTCCAAGTGCTTCAAATTGTCTGTAGCATTTTCTACTTTTCCCTACAGTCATGTACTGTGCAAAAGTGCATGGATCATTTCCATGTCCAAAACACACTGGAGTGAGAGGAATACTGTGTAGAAGTTCTACCTTAAATCAACTGCAAGTTTAAATCCAGTTGCTTGAGATTCTAAAGAGACAAATAACAAGGCAAAAGACTGGTGAAAGAGAGAATCTAGTTCCCAAAATCTGTATTAAGAATCTATTAGTAGCCAAATTTCCAGAAGTGATGAGCTGCTGCTGCCTTTTTAAAAATTCAGCCCTTCAGGGAAAAAAAAAAAAGATGGGTTTTCTATATTTTTATTTTTAATTTTTATTTTAGATTCCACATATTTAAACAAAGCTTCCTGCAGTTACATTCTAAATTTCATGTTAGAGCTTTTGGCTTTGAATATGTGTCTTCTCCAACTATAAGAAAAATATCCTAGAAACAAGACACTACACTACTTTTTTTCCTTTTTTTGCTGCCTGTGTATGTATTGATGGAAACAACTGTTGTTTTCCCCAACAGTGAGCATAATGGAGAAGCCCATTTTTGCTGACCACAGAAAAATAAAGAGATGATATTATTTAATCAGTTTTATTTTCTAGATGCTGTCCTTTTAGAAAGTTGGAATGGAATTTATCTTTCGGGCAAAGTGAAACCTATGCTAGCTCTCTTGAAGCCATGCTTCAGAATTGCCTTCTCTAGCAATTATCTGTTATTATGTTATACACAGCAATAAACAAAAGTGATTTAAACACTGCTCAGCTTTGCCTCATTTATAGGATCTGGTGTGTCTTCTCTGAGCACAACGAGTATCTAGTGCTGCACCGGGGTTTCAATGTCATGAGTAGTGATGAGCCTTTAGAAGAGTGTGAAAGAACAAAGTAGAAAACCAGTCATGAAGAAATGGACTTCTACTTATTTTTATAAATACTTTGTTGAGGAGCATATGTACAATAAAAAGAGAGGAGAGAATATCTCCTTTCTATATGTTTATCATTGTTGCCTGAGTCAACTTAAAATTTCCTTTTGTTCCTCAGTATGTGATCCAACTTCTAAAAGACCTCTAGCTTTTGATTTGCAATTGTCTGAGTTAAGATACGGTAAGAAAATGAAAGGCAGATGTCTCACACCTTAAGTCAGTCTCTAGAGTATTTCAGATCTGTTCAGCCTATCCAAAGTTTGACCTTCCTCGGCAAAGCTTCTTAATTTTCCCACACCTGCAGCTTTGCTGTTTTCACTTTTGGGTTGTTTTTGTGTCTCACAATAAGCGTAGCTAAAACAAGCAATGCAGTGAGCATGAATAGAGCACACAGTAGGCAATTTGGGGGCTCATTCATCACCGATCAATAGAACTGCTAGGACAGTGGATGAGATAGCAAACAATTTGATTTATTATGTCCAATGTAATAAAACATGATTTTAAAAGAAATTAAAACCACAAAACTAAAACCTTTATCTTATTTATTAACCACTGATAGAAGTAATAAATACATACTGCCATTTCTTTAAAAAATATCATTCAGCTTCATCTACAAAATGTCATATATTTTCTTGAGAGGCATAAAAATGATGGATTTTCAAAAGCATTTTTAAAATTTTAAGATTTTTAGCATAAAGATTCTAATGCATACAATTTGTAAAGTGAATATATGTTAAGAAAACACAGAAACAGAGATTCCACAAGTGCTGAATATGGCAGAACTATTTGGTCTCAGTTTGTTCTCACAGAACAATTTATGTCTCTTGCAATAAAAATGAAGTTATAAAGTTGCAGCATATAGCAACCTATATAATAGTATCAGAAATTAATGGATTATGAAATGTGCATGTGGAAAACTGGAATAACGACTATCAGCGACTATAAACATTTCTTTTTGGAACCAATGGTTCTTTACCTTTAATGAGAAACTCTTATCTAGAACATTTTTCTCAAGACTTCAAAAATTCTAGAAAAGAGAAAGAATGTTTGACACCCCTCCCTCAAGATTTTCACTTCAAATTACACTTAATTTTAAAACAAGTTGTTGAAATATTGCAACGTTTCCCTAATTATCTGAGCCAAATTTATAATTATTTTCTGAGAAAACTGGGGAAGTGAAGACTCATCTTCTTCATAGGTGTTTTGGATGAGCAGTGAAACTCAGCAGTAGAAATCAGTGTATGGAAAGCCAAGGAGCTATTCACTCACAAAGAACAGACATTGTCACTAATGATATGCCTAGTTTGTTGTTTTAAACAAAGACGTATTACTTTTCATTAAAAATTATCTTTAAAAAGGAGCTGTTTTGTTCTGCTATTTCAAACACAGCAGAATTAAATTTTGCAGGAGAGAAGTTCTCTGAAGACAGAGACCAATGCTATGTACTAAAGCTAACAGATATTAAAAGATATAGTTGCACTATATCTGCCACATGTAATAAATGAAAATTATATTGTAGAAGATTTTATTGCATGGAGAATTCTGAATTACTTTTGAACTTCTGCAAATTATTTTCTCTTTAATTGGGAGTGGTCTCTGAGTAACTTTTGACAGTCTTTTACCTGAAACTTCCCTGACATTTTCAAAGACGTACCGAGTTGTTGTTTTTTTAATTACTAAAAATAAGTACATTTGTAATTATCCTTATTTGTCAGTTTAAGGGTATTTCATTCTGTATTAGATATTCCATAAGAAGACCGCAATTTATCAACATCTTCCACTTGATCTCTTTTTTTACCAAGAGATTTTTTTAAACTTTAACAGAAATGGTTTATTTTTGAATGAAAAGTTCCAGATGATAACAGTTAGCACAAAATGTACATATGACTATAAACAGCTGAGACTGATATCTGTCATGGAAATCAGTCTCCACAAAAGAAAAATTACTTTGACTGGCTTCCAGGGAAAAATTATCTTGGCAGTTGACAATACTAAAAATCTTATGCTGCCTGTGAATGGATGCTTGAGTGTGTGAGTGTTGTTGCTGAGGTTTGTCCTGCACCCACTCTCCTCAGTGGTGCAGTAGTGAAAGTACTTCTCTCTCCAGTGATACAGAATCAGGTGTCAGACCAGAAAAAATGCACTTTGAGGTTGTTGGTACACATGAACATACATATATATGTATATGTATATGTATATGTATATGTATATGTATATATGTAATGGATTTTTAGAATGAAACTATCTTAAGCAGTCTACTTCCAACTGTGTTAGGGCATTGCAAGATCTCATGAAAATAAACTCTTGCAATGCTCACAGAGATATGTGTCCTGTGGCTGTAGCTCAGGAACTTTTGGCTCATTCCTGGTGTTCAAAGTAGTAGTTCACTTAACCTTTGAGGAAATATTGCTTTTTTGATTATTTTTGATTAGAACTCAGCTTTTTATAGAAAATAGTGAACACAATTTGCCTAAAGAGCCTTCCTAAATGATTCAGAAAAAGATCTTACTGCTTCAAAAAGGCCTTAGAAAATAACTGGAGTTATTAAACAGCGATGATGAGCAGGAACCTTTACATGTCAATTTTTTCATGAAATAGTAAAGTAGGGGGAAATATGACTCCTTCTTTCATTGTTTTATATATATATAATAAAAGTGGTGAAAAGAGAAATCGTAGGCTTTGTTATCTGCCATTTGTTTTTAATCCAATTTGGGGGAAAAAAATTCTGAAGTTTTTAACTGTCTGCATTCAATGGAGTCAAAACTCTCTGTAGTGAGAGCTCTGTGATCAGCATTCCCATTTAAAATTTTGCACTTGGTGAAGCAGTGTTTTCTGACAAGTTGTTTTCTGACATGATCTCTGTTATATCTAGACCAGCTCCATATGTTCTTCATTAGTACTTGCTAGACTCCTTCCACTCCTTTGACTCAAAAGACCACAGTATAACTCAGAAGAGTCCTGCTATTAGGTCAAATACTGGTTAATGGTCCTTTCTTATAGAAGTCTCATACCAATGTACTTTGATTCCCCATTACTATTTTGGATTAATGCAATGCATATGCTGAATACCCACCTGTATTCAGAAAGCTTAAGAGCTGATTGAATTGTTTCATAGGTAGGAACTGCCTTCTGCTAAAATGACATATCTTTATAAATGCTGTTGTATTTATAGTGATTTATTTTATGCATACTAGATATACCTAAAGCACATATAAAATTACCAGAACTGAGGAGGCTTTAGAAATTCAGAGATAGCTATTTATAAAATAGAAGAATGGATAGGAAAATCAAGTTGAATTATATGAAACTAATTTTAGCCATTGTACAGGATATTGCTTTTTTACCCCCTTTGATTTCATTATAAACTAAATAAAAAGTTGCATCAAGAAAATTGGCAGAGTTAATTTGAGAGCAGAATTTTAGTGCTTCTTTTTTATTTCAGAATCCCTGAATTTTATTAATAGTTGATATAGATAAGAACGTTAATGTTGGTAATAAAGACTACACAAGTAAAACTTTAATTATGTACATTTTTACAGTATATCTCTCTTACATGTAAAACCACATGATAGAGCATATATTCAGTTGACTGATACATATGAACTGAAGACTGAATGTTATTTGAAGTATAACACACTCCAAATATTTTTTTTGTGTAACAGAAAAAACCCTGCACTCTGCCTACCTTATTGTTAACCAGTTTTCCACACATAGCATCTGTTTACATTAGTAATGTAATTGCTGTGATAATAAGCTCATTGATTTAGTATCTAAGGAAATAATCAGTCAGGACATCACATTTGTCTTGCTTTACTTGACAGCCTATCTTCTACACTGACTAGACAATGTCAGTTCTTCCCATTGTTTCAGAGAAATGGAGCAACACAAAACCCCAGAAAGATGTCTTCTCTTTGCCAACTATTGCCATAAAAATGTTTGCTGCAGCTAACTGGTATTGGACAAATTTAATTTTAACAGTGGCACAATGCCAGTATACTTTAGTGTAGGAAAATTGTATTTCTTTTGTTATTCAGACACTATGACAGCCTTATCTTTCACTTGACAGTTAAGCAGAAAAGGACTGTGAAATACTGAAACTGAAATAAAATAAAGATCCAAACTTTGGTTAAGTTGTCTCTCTAGGATTTTTTTTTCCTACTTCTAAGCATTTTAATGAGAAAATATGTTTAAAAAAAGACTACTTACTAGGAGTTAAAAAACAATTTACAAGATTGCAAGATATCTGTGTACTTGGGTTCAATTCCTAAAATTACAGAGGAAAAAAAATCAGTCATGAGTGTTAAAATACAGAACAATCACAGGTTTATTATTTTTTTTCTTTATCTTATTGACAGTGTTGCCTTCATATGTCCTTCTTGCTGCAACTTTGGATTTCATTAGCTTTTGAAAATCCATGGTTCATGATGAGTTCATGGGCTGAAGTTGTAGAAGTTCAAGTTGTTTTGACCATGTGTAATCAAGTTACAGAGGGCAAAAGTCTGTCACCTCTACCCCTCTGCTGCCCACAAAGCCCAGTATTCACCACAGGGCCTGTACCCAGCAGTTCTGAATGACTTCTGCCTAGAATTTGTTGTAAACGACCAAAGAGTAAGAGAAATCTCATTCCCCTGTGGAGGTGAATCTCTGCTCATCACCTTATAGACACAACAAATGAACTCATATTATATACAACATCAAATAATATTGCTTTATGTTAATATACAAATAATACTAATATTGAAACAATACCGCTCATGTAGCAGCAGTGTATGACAGGAGAAGGGTTAATGGCTTCAAACTGAAAGAAAGTAGATTAAGATTTTAGATATTAAGAAAAAAATTTTACTGTGATGATGATGAGGCACAGGAACCAGTTGCCCAGAGAATCTGTGGCTGCCCCATCCATGCAAGTCTTTAAGGAGAGGTTGGATGGAGCTCTGAGCAACTTAGTCTAAGTGGAAGGTGTCCCTGTCCATGGCAGGAGTGTTGGAACTAGATGATTTTAAAGTCCTTTCCAACCCAGGCCATTCTATGTTTCTATGATACCATAAAAATACTGCCCTTAGTTACCAATGTGCTTCACAAAGACAGTCAATCCCTAAACATTTTAGAGAGGAAAGGAAGAAATACTCTTCCTCTTTTAAGGATAAGATTAAAAAATACATTTAAAGTATTATATAATATCGTGTGCTCTCCAGGAACTGAACTGAAAAAGTAGATTTACCTCACTTCCCCTCAGCATCAGAAAAGATTCGGGTTTCCTTTCCTCTGCATAGCCTTTGTTTTAAATGAAAGTGGGAAGAAGACTTACATTGTGGAAGAGTCAGTAGGAATGAAGATACGCAAAACTAAGCCCTTATCATGGAGTGTTAATTACCTATGCGGTAGTTGTACTTACAAGATGAGAGCAACCAAAGCCAGGTTGTTCTTTGTTTCCAAACCAGATGCAGGGTAGCAGAAGTGTGGCCTCATAGCTCATCTAAATTCTGAATTCCGGCAGGCTGACAGCTGCTTCTTTTCTGCTGATTAAGAAACACCAACAAACACTTTTTTTATTTTTTCCCCCTCCACAAAGACCTTCTTGGCTGCTTATATTTGTAAACTCAAAAATGGGCTCTTCCCACTGAGTGTTTTTAACTGGGATTACTAAAAAGGAGGTATTGTTAGATTGAAGAAGAGAGGCAGGGTTTGAATGAGATGTGCTAGGAGGTACTGATGTATCACAAAAAAATGACAATTACAATTGAACATTGTACCATTTTTTTTCTATAACTTTCCTGGACAGAAGCCTTGAAAAATCTCTCCAAAATGAAGTCCTTTATTGTCAGACAAATGGAGTCTGTTCAATTTTGGCCCCTTAGGGGTTTGCTGGCAGAGTTCAGACCTGACACATGTCCAGACTTCCTTCTGCTCCACATAAGGTAGAAAATCTGTGTTTCTGTTTTAATTTGCAGGAGAGTATTTAGGTGTCTTGGTATTCTTCCACTTCTCAGAAAAAAAATATTCAAAAGGACATGATTTGATGCCCAAAACAGTAAGTTTGAGTCTAGAGGAGGGCCATGAAGATGATCTGGGGTTGGACCACTGCTTCAGTGAAGACAGGCTGAGAGAGATGGCATTGTTCAGCCTGGAGAATAGAAGGCTCCAGGGAGACCTTAAAGCTGCCTTCCAGTACCTGAAGAGAGCCTGCAAGAAAGCTGGAGAGGGACTTTTTACAAAAGCATATAGGGGATAAGACAAGGGACAATGGCTTTAAACTGAGAAAAGGTTTATATTAGAGATAAGGAATAAATTCTCTAGTGCAAGGGTAGTGAGACACTTGAACTGGTGGTCCAGAGAAGCTCTGGATGCCTCATCCCTGGAAATGTTCAAGGACAGATTGGATGGGGCTTTGAGTAACCTCATCTAGTGGAAGGTTCCTTGTGGCAGAGGAGTTAGAACTAGATGATATTTAAGGTCCGTTCCTACCCAAAATGTTCTATGACTCTATAAAATGTGGATGTTTCTGGGCAGTACCTCAGAGTAGACAATGTGCTGCTGTGATTCTACATTCACTTGACATCTGGGAGAGATTTGGTAGGGTACCTTCGTATCAAGAGTTGCACATCACTTGTATTTTTGAAGATGCATTTGTTCCAATCCCAGCTGAACATTTTTTTCCCTCTAAGAATAATTTCTTTTTTAAGGAAAACAAAGATTTGACAACATGTGAAGAAGTATTTTGTGTTTGTCACCATGCAATAAGCTTTCCCAGTTCTCTTTCCTGGAGCTGGATTATCTAGTTTGAGGCATATGCCCAAGCTATAAATAAACATCTGCTATATGCTTAGACTATGTATATTGAGGGTTTTTTTCTCATATACATGCACATGAATACACAAATATTGGTGTAATATAAAAGAAATTATAGAGATGTCCAAAATAATATATTTATTTCATCAGATTTAAAGATATTTATTTCAGTTTTAATGTTCTTCATCAGGAAAATGTGCCTACTGGCAAAGCTTATTGAGATACAAACAAGCTAGTCCTGAAATTCTGCAGCTTACACAACAACAGCCTCAGAAACTGGGACTGGAACACGAGTTCTCTTCCTACGGGTTTGTACCTAACTAAAATGGTTGTTCTTCTTCCTATAAGAGGGGAGTTCAGAAGGTTGAATCAAAATAAAAGATGTACATCTGGATGACTGATGGTAGCTTAAACAGTAGTGAAATATGGCTAATGGGTACTAACCAAAGAGGACAGAAGGCATCCAGATCCAATCCCCATCCTCTAAAAGCACCCACTCTGATTGCAAACAGGTTTTACCTAATGATTTCCACACAGGGAAATTCTGGAGTGATATAAATTTTAACCTTTTTTTTTTTTTTTTTTTTTTTTTTTTTAACCTGACCTTTCTTCTCAGAAAAAGAAAACTACTGGAAATGCATCTCTAAGAAGAGCAAACTGGGGAACACCTGTGGGAAAGCAGATCTTCACTGCAGAAAGATGAAGGTTCAGTATATGAAGAGCCTGTGTTAAAGCTGCTTGTCTGCTGCTACCTGAGCAGAAACACTGGACAAGAATAATAGGAGTGAAGATGAGAGAACAGCTTTCTCATTCCGAGATGAAAGATGTTTTCCAGTTGGAGATGTATTATGTCAGTCACACAGGGCATTAGTAATAAGTCACCTTCATTTTATACTCAGAGAATAACACCTCTCTATGGTTATGCCAAATTCTGTTTTCCTACTTTCCTCAGGGCAGGTGGGTTTTTCTGACTGTCAGCTGAGAACCACTGGTGGTTTTCATTATCACCAACCATCAGAAAAAAGATTGGAGAGTAAGTATAGTGCTGTTTTGGAAAAGTTTTATGCTTATATAAGCTTGTTGGAAAGAGCTTTGGAATTAATTCTTTCTTTTTCTTCCATTTCTTTCCCATTCACCATTTTTGTGTAGGTTCTCTTCCTCTTACTGTGTTTTACTCAGTGCTGCACTGCTCTGTGGGAAATAAATTTCTTTCAGGTAAGGCAGAAAATATTCTGGTAAGGCAAGATATTCTAGGATGTTCTATATTAAATCAGGAGGCTCTGTGGTCAGTCTTGATAGAATATTACAAAAATTTTACATGCACGCTGCAGCTCTTACTTGTAGGTGATTTTACACTTCGAGCACACTTTTTGAAAACTGTAGTCCTGGGAGATCAAATGACATGAAGATGATGGATTGTTGAGGATATCTTGAAATGAGCAGTGCCTGTTCCATTTATGAATGTACCAATCTTCAAGGTTAGAAATGAAAGCTGAAAAATCAGTAGTTAAAGCTGCTGGAAGTAAAGGAACAGTTCTGAAATGCAGTTATGTATAAGCTGCTTCATATATCACCCTTTGTTATGGTGTAAAATTTGAGTGTAGGTGTGAGCAACCACTATAAATTGCCACGGAGATTATTATTTCAGTCACTGAAGTCACACTGACTTGTCCAGGAACTGTTTGAGGTAAAATTAACAACACCTTTATATTTTATCTCCTTTGGTTAAAATCTATTAAAAATTGACATGCCACTACTTGTAAACTTCCCTTTTAGAAGAAAATCGGACTGAGTGTTACTGGAGTTTGATACTTAAAGCTTCTGACCTTATGTCTTGTATCAATCAAACACTTCTGGGCTATCTTAAATGGCATTTTCCATCCCTACCTCTCCTGGCTGTCATGGAAACGCCATGCACTCTCTTATAAAGGTACTGTAATACTGTTGGGCCCAGCACAAATCACATTAACAGTGGAGTTGGAATTAACTTAGACATAATAATGGTTATAGCTTAGGGAAATAGTCCCTCGCCTCTCTTGTAGGCAGCTCGAAGTCTGAGCACTTCCTGGGAAACAAGGTTCTGTTTCCTGGAGGAAAGCCATCCTGAGGGACACTTGAAATTCCGCACTGAGGTGATGAAAATGGCAGGCATGAAATCTCTGCATCTACTGTGAGCTGGAGAGAAGTTTCCTGTGAGATCTGTGATTTATGAATGACACTTAGCTTTTGCCATCCAATGCCTTTCTTCAAGGGTGCAAGTGCTCATGAAGAAATTAGAGAGAGAGACAAAAAGCTGCACCTCAGATATCTCATTCTCACAGCACAGAGAAGAGGCACTGGCTGGCTCCAAACTTGCCTTACACTGCCTTGCAATATTATAGCACTCTTTCCTCCTCCCCCAAATGCTATCTTGATTGTCATCAGGAACAGGAGGAGAAATGAACATCTGTACAGGGAGGCTTTATTTTATCTTCTTCTTTTTCTGGGCTCTTTTTCCTTACAGATTTTCACTTTTACTTTTGTTTGTTTCCTTTTTGGAGTTGTAAGTTCTAGGGTTTGTTCCAGGGGAAAAAAAAAAGAGAATAAGGGATATTCTCATCCCCTCTCATAGTGAAAACTCTGCAGCTCTGTTCTTAACTGTCATTCCAGCAGGAATCCTGGAAATTTCTCTCTTTCTCCCTCTCCTCCCATTTCTATTGAATGAAATGGCAGCAACTGCTCCACCATTAGGATCAATATCCAGGCCATTATGTTGGCAAAAGAAGCAGCAAATCACATTTACGTGGATTGTCAGATTCATTATTATAAGCAGATGGCAGTCCTTGCACTACAATGCAGCTGAGAAAAGACTGACATCATTTCAAATTAAAATCTATAATGCTAATACACATCTCTAACTCTTTGTACAGGCCTAAGTGCATTAATCTTCTGAATGATTTGCCAACGTATGCACTGCTTTAGGTGTTTTCACTTGAGTGGAGCTAAAAGGAGAGCTTTTAACTGAGAATGGTTAACATTTACTCATTCAGATTGATAAAAGTTAAAATGCAATTTTCTTTACTAGTAGCTCCCTAATAGGAATTAATGGAACATTTTGAAGAGAAAATACCAAGTTCAGAAGGCCAGTTTAAGAAATGTGTTAACCACTGAAGAGAAAAATGTTAGTAGCATCTCCCTTATATAAGCTGCTGTCTTGGGGTGACTTTACGATGTGTATCCCATATTGCTGCCCTATGCCCAGAAATTAATTTTTGTACCTTTCTGTGCCTTTAAACTGAGCCTGAGAGGGGAAAGGAAAAACTGAGCAAAACTTTTTCAAAGCAGTTTGCAGTTTGTTCAAGGTCACACAAAGATAATGACTTTGTTTCCAGCTGGGGCAGGGGAGCGAAGAGGCACCCGGCTTGCGGTTTTTCCAGTCAGCTTTTGGCCAGTTTTTCAGCTTTTCTCTGGAGAGAGACTGAGAGTTGAAGTTTTTTCCTTCCCTGGAATTTCGGATTTTCTTCCTTTTCTGCTGGACTGCTTCAATATCAGAACACATTGGGAGGACTTTCCACCGGGCACAGAGGGCCTGGCCCTGGGCCAAGCCCCAGCTCCGAGGAGACCAAAGGGAGGACTCGAACACTTGAACACTTTCCCAGGTTTTTCTCCACAGTGAGAGATTTCATTATTTAGCATTATTATCCTTCTCCCGTGTGTTTGTTAAATAAATAGTTTTTATCTCCTTCACTTTCCTTTGAGGAAAATTTATTTTTCCCGAACCTGGTGGGGGAGGGATGGTTTGTGACCTGCCTTCTCTCAGAGGATATATTTCTAAATTTGGCCAAACTGGAACAGCTGCTTTAAAAATAATTACTCATAAAAAAAGCAGAGCATTTTCACAATGTGTTGTAAACTTGTCTAAGTATGCAAATAAATTTCATTTGTCAAATGTAGACAAAAAAATGGAAATTTTTATGATCAGCTGACCATCAAAATTTTGAAAAGAGAACATAAAATAAGTCTGCTCTTTTATTACATCTAAAGTGGAAGATGTATTAAAAAAAAGAAGTTTACATATTTCAGGGATGGTTATATCTGCAGTGTTTAAACAATATATTCTATTTCCTATAGCATGCTCTAAAGTATAAGAATTTTGTACACAGTTTTTAGGATGAGGAGGCTGATTCCTGCATTCTTCCACATTTCTCCAGAAAGGATATATCTGAGAGAGAGTATCTTCTGGTGACTGAACTGTGGGCAGTGTGCTGTCAGGCTGCCTAACCATGAGAATGTAATGATTTTTCTTCTAGAGAAATGTTCCCATCATTAGGGGCTGTCCTGGACTTTTTCTGCCTGCAAGTATGATGCTGAATAATGCCACACTGGAGCCATGTCATCACACTGTCTATTCTGAGTTAAATACCTTTCCTTTTGGAAGGGCTTAATAGGTGAGTGGCATTTTGCTGATGCAGCTGATTGGATCCGTAGGGCAAACACAATTCCTGTATTTTCCCTAAAGGAGATTGTTTTAAAACAACCAGATATACCATAAAGCCACGAACCTCTGGAATTCTTCCATCAAAAGTTTTATAAATATATATGTCTTTGCAGAAAGGCCTAGCTTTGCCAAAGAACTAACTGAAAAAATAGAGTTTGTTAAAATGTTTTCACTGAAGCCAGGTAGGATCTTTTGTGCCATTTATTGTTATCCAGAGATTTAATTTCAAAGGAAACAGAGACTTAAAATCTACATTTTGTGTTGCCTTCTCCCAGTATGTGCCAGTGCCATGTGCTAACATTAATTACTTCTTTAACTGTATCAGTGATGTTTAGTTTTGCTGAATTCTTTTGTTATTAGCATATTTGAAACTCGGTATCTCTGTATTTCATTCATATTTGCTCACCTCAATAGCAAAAATTGACTTCTTAATATTTTCTTGTTTTGTTCTTCTGATTCAGTGCTAAAACCTAGTTTGGCTTGCCCAAACCAGTTGTTATTTGTCACAATAGAAGACAACATGTTTCACTAATATAAACAATATACAACAGCTTAATAATTTGTTTACCTAGAGGTTTTTTTTCTTTTTTTGAGTAGGGATTGATTTGTATTACAAATGACAAATTTGAATAAGAAAGTACTGGGAAAAAAAGTAGTTTTTCTACTTGGGAAGTTGCTTTAAAACATACTGCATGGAGAGCTGCACAGAAAGATTCACAAAAAGATAATGAAAAACAATTTCATTTTCCAAATTTTGTAAAGGAAATGTCATTCAAGAAAATTAAACTTGAAAGAAAGGTATATACCCAATTGCAGCTTTATGAGTCTGATCTTCCAAAAATACTTATTGTTTCATGAAAAATTTTGTGTATTTGGAGTTTCCAGTTTATATGGATGTTGAAATTAACTGATTAACATAATAACTTTAGGTCAGCTTCAACTTGTCAGTTTTAACTCTGTGGCTATCAGAGAATAAATTAGTAAGAATTATGAGAAACTAAAAATTCAGCAATGTTTTGATATGTTGAACAGGGCTCATAGTAATATTTGAATGTTTTAAATCCTTTTTTTTTTTGTAAAATTCTCTACCAATTATTGAAGTCCTAAATGCTATGCACGTTTTCAGGTTTCTCTTTTAGGGATTACAGATTAAAATAGGTACATCCAGGGTATTAAAATTTATGGTTCTGATTATTTAAAGTGCATGAGTTGCATCTGATATTTATTTAAGAATTTCTTTTCATAGCATAATATTTAAACTGCTTAATTAGTGGATAATAGCAAGAGATGAGAAATGTGTAATTTAAAAATTGAAAAAGCTCTTAAAAGTTTTACAGAACTTCTGGAACTTTTCCACAACACTCTTGAAATAATATACTCCAAGCCATAGATCCCATTATAACACATCTCACATATGTACTACCACCATTACTCGATGAATTGATTTCTCCTATGTGAATTGCATGGATTTGTTAAGTACAGTACACACTAGCATTCCTCATTCTGAGTTGATTAGTCAAGTTATTAACATCCAAAATACTCTTGCTGAATTAACAAATTTGAATAGAGATTTCCCTGAGATTTAGCTCCAGAGCTTATTTTAGAGCATGGCATTTCTCCCAAGTGGCTCTCAGTGACAGTTTGAAAGCTGTAGTAGTTGGTTAGTAAACTGTAAATTAGTATTTTTTGAATACATGAAATAATAGACTATTTTTGATCAGTGGCTGAAGATATAAGAAGCATTTACAGGTTGTGCATGCCTCACATTCAATCTGAGCCCTAGAGTGTGCACTTCTTTCCCCACCTCCCTTTCCTTTGCCTGCATTGCAGTTTGTTTTACTGACTGAACACTTAAAGAGATATCTACTTAAGGATGTCAAAAGGTGTAGTAAATAGGAGGCAGGCCACTGGGAGAAAAAACAGGGAGGTCATTCCGCCTGACCTCTTCCTGTTTTTTCCCACTAAGAAAGCTGCTGCTCAGCTGACTTAGGATTGAGAGACAAGGCAGAAAAACAGCACAAACAGTATTAACTCAACCTGTTTGGTACCATGCTTTCTACTTGCAAAAGGTTTTCCTTCATGCTGGTCTCCTGTTACAGTCATTCCCTTCAGAAATGCCACAGTATATTGTTTCTTCTCTATTATTCACCCTGCATGCTGGTTGTGTAACAGAATGGAAATTCAATGATAAAGTCCTCACTGACTTTTATTAGTTATATAGAGATTAGTTTCAATGGTTAAGCTACGATTCTCAGTAGCTGATGCTTTTGTTGACATTGCAAAGAGGATTTTTGTCTTAAGGTGATATATAAGGCGTCTGTAATTTCTCATTGTGGCATTAACATATTGGGAGGGGAATCCCAACTTTTAACCTCACAGCTATACTGATGAGGTGCAAATTGATTTCTTGTGTGTATTCAGTCTCTGAGCTGGGCAGGAGGGTCCCAAATGTTTGGCCAGTAAACATTCAGGAGAGTGCAAGTGCATGTCATATTGAAGAGAAGCAAGTGTACTCCACTTGCAGGTATTGTGTACTTTCTCTTACCCAGTGCCTGACAGATCATGTCTACTTTGACAGCTCCTTGTTTTGCTAATCGGTAGAAATGAGAAATATCTTCTGCATTGGCATCCACTGTAACTAAGAGGCACTTCTATTCTTTGGGCAGCAACGGTTTCATCCCAACAAAGTGGAAGTCAGGCCTAAAAAAATACAATCTAAAGAGATATTTCAAAGGCATTTGTACTTTATAGGTTCTTACCACAAGTAATTTTCCTTAACCTACTGAAGCTCACTCTCAAATCTGTGCATGGTTTATTATGACTTGTAGAGAAAATAGTAATATAATTTTCCCATAGAAGGAGGGAAGACAGGCTTGCCTCACACATATATCACACAAATTCATTTTAAAAAGTCCATATACACTAAAGTGAAGAGGAAAGAGTGTAATTTAAAAAAAAAAAAAATTGTCTTTTGATAAACAAGCACACCCAAATTAGTCTTCAACTTATTTACTACTCTTGCTACTTAAGGTTTACATTAAAAATATTTTACTCTTTTATATTTTTCACCTATTTAGATACAACTAAAAGCCACAATTTTTAAATTCGAAATCTTTCTGATGAGGGAATATATGCAACTGGGAAATAAAGTTTTGCAGTTTCACAGGTTAAGCACCTAGGAGGCAATGCTGGAGAAAATACCAGTGAATGAGTGTAAAGCCTGACAAAACCTTGGCAAGTGAATGATTTTGAGCGAGATACTCGCTCTTGTGTTGTAATTACTCACTTTCTTTGGTGGAAGTTACTCAGGCTGTGTTAATTTGACTTATGTCAACATCTCTGAGAGAGAGTTCGAGTCCATGATTCTGGGTTTATAAAGACACTAAAATTCTTGGGTACAAAGTAGAAAGACTCTCAACTGAAATGGGCAAAAAAGAAAAAGATGTTCACAGGGCATTTATAACCTAATTATATTTCCTGTCATGGGTATTAGTCTAAAAGGTTTGTTGTCTTGTTTAGGGTGTGGTTTTTTTTGGTTTTTGCCTTTTTTGGTTGATTTGGTGGAATTTTTGGTGTATTTTTTGTTTTTTTTAAATAAGGGCAGATAAATTCTATACCTAATTCATAATGTTCTGTAATAGGACTTTTAATGCAAACTTGCTTGCATATAATTGTGAAAAATAATAGCAAATAAAAAATGTTTGCAGTATAACTCTACCTTCATGAAGAAAATTAAACAAAATTTTAAACATAACCAAATCTACTTTCACTCATTATCTGAAAATGTCACTGATGTACCATTGCCAGTCCTTAGTTTCTCGCATCAGCTATACAGCTCAATATCCCTCTTCCCCTTTTCTAAGCTTGGGGTCTTTCTACGATTTATTGTCTCATATATAATTTAAAAGAATGAATAGATGTATATTATTTTAAAAATTTTCTGAAAATCTCTGGAAAAGATTAAAAAGCCCTTACTGGTAAAACAATAGCAAGTCATAGGAATCCAATAAGCCACTTCATATTCTATTCCATTGTGTCATGTGCTAACTTAAGGGTAAACATTTCCTTTTTTCTTTTCCCGGGGCACCACATAGTTTTTGATACTCTCTGCTGGTTCTATATCCATATAGAACATATCAGTATAAGCAGCTGAAGAGGTGACTTTAAAAACCTGAGATTACAATGGCAGCACAATTGAATGTTTTGACCTATTCTCTGGAGGAGCAAGAAATATTTTAGTGCAGGAGTACTCAAGACCCTGCACATGAATATGTGAACAGGATGAATCCCTTGTCCTTAATAATTTTTTGTGTAGCCATTTTGAAAGCAAACTTTGCCAATTATGAAAGGTAGAAAGTATCAATTAATCTTCATTTATTAATATGTTTCATTTAAAGAGTTTGCTTATGATTTAAATACCAAACTCTTTTCATTAGTATCCTTAAACTTAGGGATTTCAGGGCATCTTGCAATGCAGAGAAAGCGCATTTCTCAAATGGCAATTAGTTTTTCACTGTTACTGATTCACTAGGTATCTTCTGTCCAGTGGGGCAGCACAAGTGGGGGCGGCCTACTGGATAAAGAGCTCCAAATGAGAATGATAGATGTGCTTTAAAGCTAGCCATCTGTACTTACTTTCAAAGGTGCTGAACTAGTGATTTTTTCCCACTTCCTCCTTTTTTCATTTCTCATGATACACATTTGCAAAAGTACAGAATCTCCAGTGAATGGCAAAGTGGGATGCGGACAAAGGTTTTCCTTACTCAGAAGGGATGAGCATGGTGTAGAGTGAAAAGTTCATTGTATGATGGATGAGCCAGTGAGTATGAAGGTCACTCTGTCAATGGTACACAAGAGAGGATTATGGGTGACAACAGCTCTAAAGGACTGGCAACTAAATTGTTTACAAAATGCAATAATAGAGAGTTGTAAGAAACTGCCCCAACTTTGTTATTGTAAAAGGATCACCAGGACAAATAAGCTGAAAGGTTTTTTGGATATCTTCAGGAACATTTTAAAAGTAGGAAGAGATTGTTGCTTTGAAGACTAAGATCCATTCCTTTTCAAATTAAATTATCACTAAGAGACAAAGAAATCCCAGCTGAAAGCAACAAACACACCAGAACCCCACCACCCCATTCTGAAAAAAAAACCCAACCAAACCACAAAATAAAATAAAGTTATATTAATTTTAGCTAACCCCCTGCCAAAAAGAAAACTAAAAAAAAAAATTTGAAGAGTTTTACAAGATGCTGCTGTGTGCTGAATGCAAATAAAGGACTTCTATTAAGGTTTAAACTGTGCAAAAATACTCTTATTCTGTTTAACAGATTATCTTTTAAAGTCAGTCAGTTAATGTGCTAATAAAAAATGACCGTAGGCACAGCTCCTGAAGTGACCCTCAAATGCCCCAGTATTTGCATACTTTATTTTCTGCCAGATTAAAAATAATAGAAAATAACCTGAGGTTGTTATAAAATGTTAATCTCATTAACATTATAAACCCTAGTATTTAATTACCACTTTCTGCCATTTCTAACTTGTTTTTCTTTCAAATAAACACAGTTTTGGGATGTCTGAATGTTAAATTGGCTAAGATTGGAATATGAAAAGTGTAACATTTAATACCATAAAATTTCATTATGATTCAATCTTGTTCTAGAAATGCTTCCTTTGAAGTCCCTTATTTTGAAAAACTATATGTCTTAAAAACTTGAGCAATCAATATATCAAATTTCTGTACAAATGTTTTCCTAAACAAAAGAACACAGTTTTAAATAAAAAAATCATCCTCAAGATATACACCATGTTTTCTCCAGCTAAACAGAAGCATATACGAAAGATTTCCAGCACCCACCAACGTGAGAATATGCCAGAAGCGATGGTTTCCATCCATATCAAAGCAGTGTACTGGATAGTGTTTTTACATTGACTTAAAGCTGTGATAACAGGCCTTTTCAGATGTGCCATTTCTTAAATAAGGCAGCCTTCATTTAACCAAGTGTTCAGTATTGCCAAATCTATAAAGCTAAATTGCTTTTTTATAAGGTAGAACCTTACCTGTTGGATAAAGTATGTGCAGTGAGGCTTATAAATGCTCATAAAGGGAAAGTATGGACGGTAAAAGTATCCATTACCTTTTGGAAAAAGGACGATTATTTCAAAGAAAATGCCAGCAGTGGGAGACATATAATAATAATTTAGGAGGAAAAATAAAACTGACTTTTTCCCAGTACCACTGTTAATAATACAACTACTTCTTTTATATTAATTAAAAAGTGTTTCTTGCTTGCTATATATTTTTAGTTAGCAGCCAAGTATTTTGCACTTTATAGCAAATACTGGACTTCAACCAAATTGGGAGCAAGTGTGCTGTGGAAAGCTATTGGGGGAAGGTTTATAACATAATATCTATTAATGAAGGACAAATTCATTTAATAGATCTCCTTGTAAAACAACATCTGTTGGTAAATCGGCTAGTGGAATTGCTGTGGGTGAAATTCACTTTTGTGTACTGAAATGGCACAGTTAGACTTTTGAGTTGAGTTAGACTTTTTACCTACCAGTAAGATACAGATAAATGGCTCAAGTATTTTTTTCTAAGACAGTACTACGCCTTCCTACTCTGGTGCAAGGACATAAAAAGATCTGAGGAAAAGAAAAAGCCAAATTTTCACATTCCAAAGCTCACCTTTGTATCAGCATTTGGAACTACTTTGTAACAGATAAATCAGCTTGCTTTGGTCTGAGGGGGACACCTGTGTCATTTACTTTTTCTCCAAATGAACTTGATAGTATTTATTCTACATCAGTGTCCCTGAAGGGCTTTATTATGTAAGCCTCCTCAGATACTGACCTTTGCTAAATACACCTGACTATGAAAGTGGGATTGTCTGTCCTACTGATGGACAGTCTCCAGTAACTGCACTTCGGTAAGTACAGAAGATAGTATTACATGACTATTTTATGATGCTTAACATCTGAAGCACAATTAGTTGTCCATCTAGGATGGGGAGTGATGAGAAGATATTCAGGGGTCCAAACAACAATTAAGAGCTCTCATTTCTAAGGTAATCTTCAAAAATTCCAGATTGGCTCAGATTCTCTATCCCTTTTTGGGATTTGTTAGGATACAAAGATCCATTGTGATGAACTAATCTGACTATGCAAAACAAAATAGGACTGGTCAAAAAATAATTTCTCTGTGAATGAGAACATATCAATTTTAGGGAGAAAAAGTCCAGTCCAAATTTTCCTATCATGAAGAAATTCCCTTGATCATTTGAGATTTGTTAATTTTTTCCTGAACAGCTCTGTTGGGTTTGGATGGCCAGGTTTGTAACTGCGGGCTACTAAGGGGGAAAACACAAGTGGCTTCTGTGAGAAGCTTCTCACATGTCTGACAGAGAATAATTCATGCCAATGTCACAAGCTTGAGCATGGAAATATCTTTTGTCTCCTCTCCTTTTTTCCAAAGGCTAGCAAATTGGCCTCATGTCATGTTCTTAAGCTGCTCACTAAGAATGAATTATTTCCCTCTTGAACTTCCTTCCTTCCTTTCTTCCTTCCTTTCTTCCTTCCTTCCTTTCTTCCTTCCTTCTTCCTTCCTTCCTTCCTTCCTTCCTTCCTTCCTTCCTTCCTTCCTTCCTTCCTTCCTTCCTTCCTTCCTTCCTTCCTTCCTTCCTTCCTTCCTTCCTTCCTTCCTTCCTTCCTTCCTTCCTTCCTTCCTTCCTTCCTTCCTTCCTTCCTTCCTTCCTTCCTTCCTTCCTTCCTTCCCTACCCTACCCTACCCTACCCTACCCTACCCTACCCTACCCTACCCTACCCCACCCATCTTCCCTTCCTTCCCTCATTCCAACTCCTGATCATGGTGATGTCAAAATTTGGTGTAGATCAATTTATTAATGATATCTTTTTTTCCTCTGACTGAGAAACTGTAGAGAAAGTAATCAACCTACAGAGGATGATATCAGAATACTTTCTTAAACTGATAAGACTAAATTGCTTAGGAAAAGTACTACTGGATTGCTTTGGGCTTTTGCAGAAAGTGTTACAGAAATTAAAGCATCCTCCTCAGTGAGCTGTCCCTTGTATAGGAAGTATAAGATGAATTAAGCTGGATTCAATGAGCCATACTACAACTCTTCTTGGTAAACTTAGACAGTGTTTTGCAACTGGAATAGACATACCCTAGCATATTTATGAGTACCGCTATGCAGAGACTTAAGTGTGGCTTCAGAGGTCTCAGTGTACCTCCAAGGACAGTGACATCTTAAAATTCAGTGATCTAGATTGTGTCTAAAGCAAAATTGTTAGTGAGGAAAAGCAAAGCTTTAATTAGTTTGCTGGAACTTCAGAAACAGAGTGGACATGTGATTCCTTGTTTCAACCAAATGTTTCCATTAAAGGGTATTATAAGTTCACCAGTCATATAACCAAATTGAAGGTTTGCATCACAAATTTGGGTAGATTACACCAATTTTAAGAAAATACTTCCAATTAAAAAAAAATAAAGCTTTTAAGCACAGTATTGCTTAAATTGAAGGATAAACTGAAAACAAAAGAAAATCTGGCATTTCAAATGGAATTTAATGTACAAATATTTTGGTTTGAAAACTGAAAATCATTCATTATTTTGTATAAAATAAAAACTCCTTGGGACATTCAACAGTGCTAATGATAATTGAGTACTGAATTGGAAAAGCCTTCAGTATAGGTTCATGTAGTACAAATGTCAGAGGAGATTATAACTCTCTCAACTATGACAGAAATCCCCAGTCTGTTAAAGGTAGGAAGTTAGAGGGAATAAACCAGCACCAAATATCTTCATTGTATATGACGGTTAAAGTTCCTGTTACCACACTCAGAGTCTTCATTTTACCTCATCTCTTGTTTCAGAAGGTCATTATGTTATTTTTCTTAGTGAAACAAATGATTTTGCAATGTTCTTTGTGTTAGTGGCTGTTCCTGCATTGTTTGTCTTTGCAGCACTCGAGGGGCTCAGATATTAAAGCTCCACATTCCCTCAAGCAGCAGGGATGCCCTGCCAGGGAGGAAGGGGTGGGGTGGGGTGGAGTGGGCTGTGTAACCCCTCTTCCCTCACAGTCCCTGTTGATGCTCTGTTGGGCAATGCAGGGGGAAGACTGGCACCAGAGCGGAGACCCAGGAAACGGCAGTGAGCCACAAGCTGGCTTCAGCGGGTAGTTCCCCCTGTTACCTCAACCAGAACTTTACAATTTCCTATTGAGGAGTCTTTTCAGGGTGTATTGACAAGAGTGGCAGACAGGGTAATGAAAGACAAATTCCATAACGCAAAAGGCAGAGGCGCTGACAATGAGATCAGAGAGCTGACCCCTGACCCAAGTCAGCATTTTCTTTTCTCTCCTTTTCCTTCCCTCTTTCTTTCTCAGTTTACTGTTTCAGGTTTGCTTATTATATGGAACAGTCTCAATTGTGACCCTGAGCCCATTATTGCTTTGGCTTTTCCCCTTCCCTCAAACAATTGTTTGGAAAATGGCCCCAACAATGTGGAAAAGATGCTGATCAGTATAGAAAAGAGAGGTTAATGAGAAAAGTTTGGAGATGCTTGCAGATTTTATCAAAAAGAATAAAAGGAAGAGTAGCGTTTTCGGTGCTGGTGATAACTACAAGATTAGTGCAAACCTTCTCTGTGCATTTATGTAAGCTTGAATGTGGTGTCTGTGTGATGAAGTCCTTCTGACAGCCACTTTCAAGAGGAGGATAGGACAAGCAGTGTCATTTCTTTTCCTGTAATGATTTAAGACTTCAAGACATAACACCAAGATATGAAAGATGTCTGTGTTGTCATTTTTCAAGTACTTTCCCCCTTTTTTAGCCTTTTCCTACAGAAACACACTCATTAGTTAAAGGAATTAATGTTATTGATTTAGCTTACGGAAAGGGGAATATATACTTCTTTACCTTAGGGGTGACAAGACTGGCATTCTACAGAGTACTAAACGTCTCTCTTCTGAGGTACACAGCTTCTTTGGTCCTATATTCTTCTAGGATATACTGTCTCACCACCAGTTGTGTCATGACATTTTTCTACTTTAAACATCTAGAAAGATCTCCACTTTAAAGTCTGAATAATGGCTAGTAGAAATAGCCCAGTTATGCAAATCATAAAGATGCTTTTGAAAACTTATCATTTATTTGTCACCTCCAGAAGGTTTCCTTACTTTTGGGGGCCTCTTCAACACTGTGTGAGATATGTCTGCTGTACTGCATCAGTCTCACTGATATTCAGCTAGTTTCCTCTTCTCTCAATAATAAACTTCTTCCAATTTCATGAGTGCACTGAGAACCACATCATCAAAAATTCCAAAGAATTGTTTGTGCTTGTGGAACAGAAGGACTGTCTTAGAAATAATAATAATAATGAAAAAATTACACTATTAGATATATGAGTATTTATTCCTCAAGAATGTAGTGTTTTAACATCCACAAACTACAAGGTACTTGAAGCCAAACAGGTAGGGATGGAGAACAAAAAACTTCCGATGCTAAGAACCTTCAAGTTGTCTCTTTCAAAAAGTCATCAAGTTGCGAGAGTTTGGATGCTAAGTCAAGGTTGTGCTGACAAGAAATAAATGTTTTATTTGACAAATAGAACTGGCAAAACATTGCCTACTGTCTTTATTAAAAATATCCTCTGCCATTATTGGTCTGAGCCTTGAAGAATGCAGTTGCAAGACATGCTGCGTTAGCTGCAGTGCTGTTCATAGCAACAATTTAAATGGAGACAAGCAAGAGAAGTCTCCCAAAATCTTAGGTGCTATGAAACTGTAAATGAAAATATAGGCTCCTCTCAGGAAAAGGTATAAGGAAAATAGAAATAAAAATTTCTGAAGTTTATTGACATGTTTTATAAGCATAAAGGTAGCAGTGTTTTAACTAAACCACTCCAAACTTGCTAATAGTTAATAAAATACTTATGGGAAGATTTTGTTCTTTGTAAAAATTTATTACACTACATTATTATAGACTAAATAGAAGGAGCTTGAAGAGCCATCTAAATCTGACCTTTCTCTGTCTCTTCCCCTAGCTCATTGTGCTATTAGCAATAACTTGGATATGGAAAATATTCTTTCTTAAAGCAACATATCCCCTCGGGAGTAATTTTGCTCTCTGACCGATAGACATTTTTCTTTCTCTTACAGGACATTTTTCAGGTTCAAGCATGTTTTGCCTCTTTTGCAAAGGACCACAAATCAAATCAAATATCACAAAGTATCTAGGGATTACCTATGCCTCATGCTCAACCTTATTATAGGTACTATCTCTTACACCAACATATCCCATGTGAAAGTAGCCCTATTAGTATTCTCCACTAATGCTTTAAAGCAGGCCATTGGATAAGGGAATAAAGATAGAACCTTTAAATTATTAATAATAAAAAAAGTCTCCTATATCATATCAATTCAAGGAAAAAAAAGCAATTTGCTACGGTGGAATAGGCATTAATTGAAAGGTTGACCTTCATTCAGCACAGCTTAGACAAGATCAGCAGGGTGGAGGCACTGGCGGACTGCAGATCTCCAGAGGGTTTCCAGCTTCTTGTTGTGATGCTTTGGATGAGGCTTTGCATTCTGCCTCACTCAGGGACTTGTTAAACTGCTGAAATTTGCGAAGTGAGGAAAAGAGCACTATTTGTACACAGGCTTCTGGCATGTTTCAAAATATGGGGCCGGCAGGGTCATACCTTTCAGCATCGACCTATGAGCTTGCCTGCCTCACATTCCCAAAGCATCATTCAGAATGGGGAGCCATGTGTGAGTAGTAGGATTCTTCTACTTAAGACACTATGGCACCTAATTTGGATTTTCTATTGATTTGGTTTCATCAAATTGAGCAGATAAGCCTATTGGCCAGTGTTTATTGCAGATGCTGGCAATCACCAGTGGACTATGAAACCAGATAAAATTGTACGTTCCTAAACATATATTTCCTGGGAGACTAGATGTTCTAAATCCTGCTTCTGAAAGTGGAATAGTTTTTTTCCAAAGAAGAAAAGAAATACCTGTGTGACTTTATCATTCTTTAAGTAAGCTGAAAATAGTAGTAAAAGGAAAGTTTTGTTGACAGTCTTCAGAAATGGTGAAGCACATGCTCCAAATCTGGAGCATATTTCTGTGTGTCATCTCTGAAGTCAAAAAGTTTTTCAATTTGCATTTTTAAATTAACCAGTGGTGGCTTCCCCTCAATGAAGTCTTCTAACATCAGAGTCACATTTAAAGAGTAATTTTTAGATTCTGCACCTCTCGAGAAAAGAGATTCTCCAGCTTATGTCAACCAAGGAAATAGCAGAGCTCCAGCTGATTGACCGAACCTCTCCTGCTGCTATGCCATATTACAAGAAGGCTAAATATAGGGTTCCTCAATATTACTTTGCTGTTTGAAGCAGATTGTGGCTAGCAAAATTGGAGCAAGGAAGAATGAGAATATATTCAGCGTGGCAGACAGTGTTCAAATAGCCCATGAAAAGAAAACCTGTTCCTTTGCACATACAGGCTTCAGTTACTTGCCTCATTTTTCCCAGGTCATACATTTCTGGGGACAAAAACCCCAAACCAAACCAACAAAAACATCAACAGACAAAACAAAAAAACCCAAACAAAAAAACTACGCCCCCCCCCCCCCAAAAAAAAAACCAAACCAAAACCACTCCTGTCTGCAAAACAATTACAAACCCACACAGATCAAACTTTAATTTAGCTATGCACGGAAATGAAAAAACAGCTACCTTGTGGATTGTTTGGGGATAGATTTACTACCCCGAACAGAATTCTGGAAATCAAGATGATAGCATTTACTAAATGTCAGACAATCCCCACAGCATACAAATTTGAAATAGAGGATTCATGAAAATATTCTTCACATTGCTGTCAAGATCACAGAATTAGGTGATCTGTTCATTTCTTTGATGTCCTGTCATAGCTAGTTTGTGGTATGATGTCATAATACAAGTGGGAAAGGAAATAAGTTAATTTTCAAAGTTGAAGGAAAACTAAGGAATTAAAACTATGGGGAATGGAACAGTTCAGGCTCCTGTGCTATTTCTGGAAGTACAATAGTGAGCAGTAGATACTTTTTGAAACACTTTGTTTCCATTGTTCTGACTTCCTAGAAAATAAGTGCTTTTTAAAGTCAAAAACCCCCTATGGCTTACTTCTCTCATTTGCTGGGAAAGTTGAAGTGAGTGAAAAGGGTAGATAAAGCACTGTATGGCTTAAATATCACTGAATTCAGCAAAAGTCAGAGGACCCTTAGAAATGTAATTTACAAAAAAATTTAGTTATATTTTTAGTGTTCTTTTGTAGTACAGAATTAGACACAGATGAGCTCAGACATGCAACAATATAGCAGAGCAGAAAAATATAAGTTAAACTGGAGCTGCTGTGATCAACCTCAAAATGAAGATAGTCCACTGTGGGAATAGCCGTCAGATATGATGCCTCTTTTTGTGTGTGTGTGTATACCTCTGTGTGTGTGTGTGTGTGTGTGTGTGTACTCTTCAGGTAGAATGGGGAGTGTAATTTTTGATAATTCATTAAATGTCTGGAATAGCCATGCTTACTCTTTGAGGTATTAAGTAGTATAAAAGTAAGGCAGAAACCTCCTTCTCCTTTTGCCAACTCTATTCTTTTCCTGTTACAAGGTATTTTTCTAACAATGCTCTTTATGAGTTTTTCATCTAATGCTCTATAGGGGAGACAGATTATCATCCCTGCATTCCTCCAGAAATGGTTCTACAAATGGGAGAACCAGAGTCATTGATCCTTCTACTATATATATTGTGAAAAGGCACAAAAATTGTCTGTATAGCACTGAACACAGAGAAGGATAAAGTAGGATCAGTTGACGCTTGTTCCTTATGCTTTCTCTCGTGTTGTAGCTTACAGGAAATATATCATCACTGGAGATGATTGGATCCATAGGACATATCTTTCCCAGCCCTGTAATATTCAGGGGGAAATCAAGGAAAAGCTAGCCAGAAACTGCAAGAGTTTTATTGACTTCCTAATTACTCAATATATGTATCACAATCTGGACTAGCACTTCTCCTGCATTGTTTATCCGTTTGCCCACACCCTCATCCAATGTCAAGCAAGTTGTTATATCTCATGAGTGGTGAACATTTTTATTATAACTCTATTTCTAACTGAAAAAATAAGGAGTTGAATTCATAGTGCACACTGAAAACTTTTTTTTTTTTAAATTTTGTCTTATTATTTCAAAATGCTCATAACTTTCTGAAAGGCACTAGCACTCTTCCAGTCTTTTTTTTCAATAGAAACAGTGGAAAAAACTTGCTTTTTGAAAAAAATTGGTTGAGCAATTCTTGAGGTATAGTTTGTAAACCAATTTCTCCTCTCTACTTTCTAGGTAAAATTTTTTGCACATTCCTATCACAAACACTTTGTGAATAAGCAATATAATTGCCCTAATTTGCTAGTGGTGTTTAATCAGTGGATCATGGTTATTAAGTTACCTGTGACAGAAAGAAATGAAGCCAGACCTAAGTGTCTGTTTATTTTCTCAACAGTACAACAACATTTTCTCTGCTCTAAGTTCTTTGCTGTCTTTTGCCTTGGGTCACCCATCAGAATACTTGGAGTTTTTCCTAAAAAACATGCCTGCATTGTAGAGCCAATCAGGAGGCCTTTTTAACAGCTCTGTGCCATAATGTTTTGTGTTGCCTTTATGGTAATCCATATCCTATAACAGTGATAAAGTCTAATGTCAATTAAATTTTTGCCTTTGCAATAAGCATTTAGGATTAGTAAGAAGTAATAGGATAAGTGCTCTTTGATTAAAAAAAGTAAAAGAATAATTTCTTCTGCAGCAAACTGTTTCTTTCACTCCCTTTTTTTTAGTGTCTGCAAACCAGAAATGAAAGTGCATGTATTCCCCTTGCAGAATTGCAAAGATATTCTTCACAGTACTCTATACAAATAAAGCTTAAAAGAGCCTGATGATATGAATAAAGCTTGCACAGATGTGAACATAGTCACTGTTAATTTAACAGGACTATTCGTGTGCAACTCCTTCTTACATAAATAAAACTTGCACTATGAATTCTAAAGTCTTATAGCATGCTAAATGAAATGAATTAACAATTTCTTTTCAACATATCAGGACAACTAAGAGCAGACACTACCTGGGAAACCAACAAAATCCTCCTATCCATTCCAATTTTGCCTTCTGCTGCCCTGCAGGCTACCTTGTCAGCTCTGTGCTCATTCATGTACCACTGTTCAGGTACCACTGGCCAGGAGGAGATGCAGGACCCCAGCAGGCTGTACAGGTCACTATACAGACCTTCCAGAAGCTCCATTGATGCTTCTGGGCAATTATTGAATGGAATAATAGAATCAGAAAATGGTTTGGATTAGAAGGGACCTAAGAGATCACCTAGTTCCATTCATTATGACCAACAGAAACAGGAATGAAGACCCCACGGCTATGGATTAACCTTCCAATTTAGTGTAGGAGCTAACATTTAGGTGGGCCCAGGTAGCATGTATTTTATCTAACATTATTCATTTTAGTTTCATTCTGTGACATCCCAGCTACCTAAACCTCTGCCTTCAGCTGTGTAGTGTACCCTGCTGTCTTTTCAGTAAAACTCCACAAAACTGCCTACATTTATCCAAGGTGCCAGTTTTAGGAGGGTACTGTCTGGGTGGTCTTCTGGAGAGGTGGCTTCCTTTACAGAACATGCATTTTAAAGCCTACAGACTCTCACAGCTCCCACTGACCCATCTGATGCCATCCTTACTCCTTTGGCTGTACAGCTCACCTATACTTGCAAATAAAATGCCCAACACCTTTTCTCTGATCTAGACTGTGGTTGGCACGTGGTCCCTTTATACAAGCAAACTCTCTTCTTACTGCAAAGAAGGCAGTCGCATATATTGTGCTTACCATCCTCGGTCAGCTGCAGAAGTCAGCTCCAAATGTGTCTGGGAGGATGCCATTTGCACTGACTGTGCAACTGTGACCGGACTCTGTCAGGCAGGCTGCAGTAAAATTGCATGGACAGTTGCTCATCCAAGCTTAGTGCCAAAGCATTTTACCATCCTCTAGTCCTCTCTCAACGAGACCATTTCCCCCATACGTATGGGGACCCAGGACTACATTTCCCTGTGGTTCTATGGTGTCATTTTCCATCTCTCATGAAAACATCATATGAGATGAGTTGGCTATTACTAGAGCTTGGTAAACCACAGGAGGCAGACATGTTCCATTTAAATTGAAGCCAGATTGAAGCCCTTATTTCATGTTGGTAAGTCATTACATAGATGGTTGTGTTCTGGCTTCAGCCTACTGGTAGCTCCCAAGCCTTGGGAGTACAGCCCAGTGTTTAAAATTAAAAAAAAGAAAAAAAAAAAGAGATAAATGTTACAGCTTTCAGGGTTCTTTCCCTAGTGAACCACTGTTAGGCTTTTTGAGCTTTAGTGTAAGAAGGAAGATCCTAAATTACTATTTTCGATCAGCATCTCTTTTTGGCCCTAATTTTCCTTCATTCCTCTTTCACTATCTTTTGAAGTTTCAGGAGGCAAGATCTGCACTTAACCTGCGGTTCTTCCCAGCCCCACAATATGCTTTATAAATCTTTGAGTCTCTCATACTGTGTTCCCTACTGTATAGAAAAAAGTGGAAATTGACTTCTGCAGAGGCCATTACCAAGATTTATTGATCTGAAAGGATAACATTTTCTTAGTCAAAACTGAAGCTAAACATGAAGAGAAGAGACTAAACATATTTGGTCCTGTGAGCTTTTTATTGCTGAGGTGCCAGGACCTTATTTCCGTTTTGGAATAATCTATTCCCTTTCTTTTTTATTTTTTTGAGCTCACAGAAAATGTCCGTATTTGTTTCCATGTTGTAGTTCAAAGCCTTTCTTTTTAAATTTTAGTAAGGACACTTCTCTGCAGGCTTTCCCTGAGGTCTGAAGTGGGTTTGTTGTTCCTGAAATCTCTGCAGCAGTTCTTTTTAATATCATGCCAGCTTGGAATTAAATTGCTTTTCACCTCTGGCATCTGTGACATGAAAAATATACATTTCTGTGTTCTGAAAATAAGAGACAGTTAGTATTTTGACATTTAATGAGTCTAGACGTACCAGTTAGGCAGACCCAAATCTTTACAGTAGTGGCTTTTCAGTGTGTCTTTTTAAAACTATTTTTAATGCTTCCAAATGGTGTAATTAAATATGGTTTAGAAACGTGATTTTTGTATTTTTGTAGCTTTTTCTCAGTCATATATTTTTCAGAGAGGTTAAGAGTTGTTTGAAATGCCTTAAATAGATTTGTATGTATGGCATCCCATTTATGAAACATTTGATAGTACTTAAAACTTAATATGTGATTTTTCCTTGAAATATCTAAACTAAACCTAAGTTCCATTGTATAGAACTAAATGTAGGTGTAAGCAATAGTGTAATAGCAAAAAGAAGCACAATATAAATGATTTTGGGGATAGTGGTAATCAATCCCTTTTTTTTTTTTTTTGATAAATAGATTGTCAAACTGTCATTTGAAACTTAAAGAAGCCTTATTGATCATAACCCTAGTTTGCTCATATTTATAGCCAGCTAGATCTTGAATGCCTATCTGAGTTGTCCAAAAACTTCTTTGCCTCTTCCATAATTCATTAAGTGCTGTTTATCTCTGTGCTCATCAGCCCTTGCTACCAGTTCACTAATCTAAATATCCTCTGCTTTTTCTTCTAAGACACATGGGCATAACTTTCCTCACATTTTTGGCAATCAGCAACTTGGGTGTACTTCAGAGCTCCTTTGACTTTGAAAGGTCTCTGTACAGATTCCTATGGATCTGGTAAGACTGGAAGACACCACTGTGGCCATGCCGAGCAGCACTGAAGTAATTATGTTGAGTTGCTCCACTTGCAAATTTCCTTCATTTAATTCAGCTGGTTTCACTTATAAATCCAAAGTGGCATAAAATCTTTGTTACTACAGATGAAATTATCCTGATTTTAGGAACGAACTGTTGTTTTGAATTTCAAAGTATGGGAAAAGATCTATTTTGCGAAAACTGTTTTTTAATACACACTCATTAGAGTAATGAATTAGTGGTAAGAGGATTCTATGATTCATGAAACTAACCAACTATTTGCATTGACAGGGTGAAATACTAAAGCCTTATAACACAGGCTTCCTAACAGGTGGTCTGGATATTATTTTTCCCAGCCTCAAGTGTAAAGGTCTCTTGATGGAAAGGGAATTGTTAGTGTTCCAAGGCTTCAGAAAACAAATACACCAGTTCACCTTCTTTAGCATAGTACATATTTACACCTTGAACGTTTTCCTTGTACTTCTCAATCTCTTTCATACATATATAGGCTTCCCTTCCATGAAATGATAGGTGTAATTATGCTTACTGACTTTGCTGTTCCAGGAGTGCTTCACTCTCTGCCTTGGCCTGTTCAATCACAGGCAGTAAGAACTGTTGGAAGGGAAAAACCCTGTGTTTTAGGCCAGTCCTCTTTGAAACATACCTTTAAATCCCTATATTGACATGTTCTTCTCAATCAGTGACAAAGGAGGAAAAAAGTCTAGTAGTTAAATATAAATGTAAATATTTTTTCTTTGCTAATGGAGGAACTGGAGATTCTTCAAGGCATTAAAACAGTCAAAGGCATTAGACCTCCTCCTTGGAAGAAATCAGCTGATGCCAACTGTTTTTTCTAATATCTCAAAACTTCTTTGGATCCTTCTGTGATGAAAGGACTAAGGGCTGTCACCTTTGAGAAGTGCTGCTGTAGGAGCAGTAACAGAAGTCTCCAGTGCGGAGAAAACTCAATGCAGTTGGAAGCCTCAGAACATTGGGTTTCTCTTAGCAAGATTAAGGGTTTAACCTGTAGTTCTAGCCCACAGATACCCTAGGAATTATATTTACTGAGAATACATTAGTCCTTTGAGTTAAAAAACAAAACAAAACACAACAAAAAGAAACTCCCAACACGTACAGGTGGAGATCAGATACTGGAGGTAACGCATGTATGAGAAGGCACTTTGATATTTGGAATTCTGGGGTAAATCGTGGAAATGTATCTTCATATGCAATACTTGAATCTCTTGGAATACTCATGGAAGGAAAAAAAACCTCATTTGTGATTGCCTGTGTTGTTTGTAAAGTCATGGAAGTGTGGGAATGTAGTCAGGAAAGTCAAAGAAAATTCAGACTCTAAAAGGAACAGATTTACACTCTGATTAGATCTTCGAGTAACATTCAAGAATGACTGTCACCATTTTCACAAATCTTGTAGAAGACACGTGCTCTGTAAGAGCACAAGCCAAAAAACATCATGTTATCTTGTATGCAGCTATAATATTTCCATGTTTCAGGAACTAACAATGAGAAATGCATATTTTTTCCACATTTCCAGCATATGATTTACATAATATTAAGTTGTTAACGTTATCCTCATACACTTCTGCAGTATCACTTCTATACAATGATGATCACCTTATTTTGCAATATCTAATTTTATTTTACAGTATCTGACATTGAGAGTTTTTAAAATATTCCTATTTTTTAATAAGGAAAGGTCATGCTTTATAAATTCTAGAACTTTATGATAGAAATCAATAGTGAAGGACAAGCTATCTACAAAAATTCTTTTGATTGTTTTATGTATTGATTTATGCCTTATAAATTACACTCCACCAAATTTTAATCCCTTCCTTTCCTCTTTTTAGAAGCCAAAGAAACCCTCAATTTAAAAATAATGGCAGAATTATTTATTTACACAAGTTATTTATTTAATTTGATCAATTTTTTTTCTTAAGGCTATTGTATAAAAATGAGCTGTACCAAGCTGATGAGTTTGAGGTCAGTAAGTGACAAGTTTTGAAGACAGGATTATTTAATTTCATTAATTCATCATTAGACTAAGTCTTTCAAAATTCCTCTTTTTCAAGAACTTAAAATGTAAACATTATATAATTTCCATCCACTGTTGTTTAAAGTTCTATATGGTACTTATAGCTGCAATTTCTTGAAATTAATTTTGTGTTATATCCAAATTTTTTAAAATGCATACATAGATTTACTTTTGATACTAAAAAGCTTATCTTTTAGTAAACACAAATACTACAAAGAAGTTGAATCTGAGCATATATATTTATGGTACAGATGGAAGAGGTTTTACTGCCAGTGTACTATGCTGATTATTTATTTTAAATTTTAAATGCAGATTTCTCTGGGTAAAATTATATTTTTTATATTTATTATATAATATGTCTTTATTAATGTGTGCATATTCATAAGTATATATTTTATATAGTTATTATATTATTATTTTAATATTTGTATTTTTCACCATACATTTTCTTTTGGGGAAGTAGCGTTTTTCAGACAGTAGGTGAACACATTTAACAATCCTATATTGTAGTTTTGTATTTCCTTTGTTAAACACGTGGATTCTGAATTTCTCATTCTCTCTTATACCTCGTTTTTTCTGTTGATGGGTTAAGAGGAATTTTGCAGAAATTAAAGTAATGATGAGAAAATGATCTGAAGATGATTAAACAGGAGTAAAGTGAAGCACAGTGATGTCTTTGGAGGTAATGCCATGAAACAATGCAGGAAGCTCAAAAGAGCAGCAGCAGAACTTCCTGGGAAGCCTCAATTGTGTTCTCAAAACATCCTCCATTCTGGGTAAGCTTCCAGAGATATGTTGTTTCCTGACATTTTGGTTGTTTTGGTTTTTTTTCCTTCACAAACTTTTTATCCTTTTCAAAAATCTCATAATAATGCTGCATGTTGTGTATTCAATATATAGAGAAATTACAATTAGCACTGAAAGAGGAGTATGAGGAGCATAGGTTAAACAATGAAAAAGAATTTCAGCTCCTTGACCCTTGCTGAGAGAGAGAATGTAAAGCATGTTAATAATTTATACATATGTCTCTATGTATGTGAAGAGTATGTACAAATGAGGGAAAGCTGAGGGTATGATAGAAAGTGAAGTGGATCTCAAAAAAATGTAAAAGGTTTATTTCACTCTTGTAAGAAAGAACATGGAAACAGAACTGCTGTATAAATCTTTCTGCTAAAAGTTTATTTTCTTTTAAGACACTGTTGATTAAAAAGTATAGAACCAAGGTGTTTTTACTAAAAATAATAGGTTTTGACTCTGTACCTGTCATGTACTTCCATAAGAGAAGCTGGAATTTCCCTGAATGAATACTAGAACAGAATTCAGAAGACTTAGGGGAAAAATCTCTTTACAGCCACAACCAAAAGTATGTGGAGAAAAAGGAGGATGAAAATATATTTTCTTACGACAATACTTGTTTTATATAAAAGTTGACAGGCTGAGAAATTAATAGAGGCAGTTGAAACCAAGAAAAACAAATCAGAGCTAATGATAGACTTGTTGAAATTATGTCTGGTTACGTTGAGCACCTCTAAAACTAGCATATGGAGTCTTTTCAATTTAGGCCAGCTCTACTGAAACAACTTATTTACTCCTGAGGTTCTTACTTAAAAGTGCAGTGAAATTAAGACTACTTGCAAATTTCTGCTTTCTTCTTTTAATTTGCTTGAATAAAGTGTATCATTTCTGCCTAGGCTCATGCTAAAACAGCTTTTGTAAAATGTAATATCCTCACTAAGACATTCTTGAAAATTATCATAAGGAAAATATGTCTGTGAGGAAATTTAAATAAAAGATACAATGAGGGCTCCTAGGACTTCCTACGCAGAGTTTATAATTAATATGAGGGTTTGAAAAAAAGTGAATGCCATACACAACTGTAGAGATTTTTACCAGTAACAACTGGTAATTTCAGCTGCAGCTGTAATGCATAAGTATATTACATGTGTAGGGGTTAAAATGAATTTATTTTCTCAAAAGTAATTTTTAAGTAAAAATTGTTTTGTAATAAGCTTATTTGAGCTTCTTGTTTAAAGAATCTCATAGCTCCACAAAAAGTGTCAGAAAAGCTTCTCAGAGGGCAAAAAATCTCTGAAGGGAATATTGTCTTCTGATAGACCCTTGGATGGCAAAGCACGATATTGAAGAATGAAAAAGGAACTACTGCAATTCTTATCACTAACATAAATTCAACTGCATGCAGAAACACATAAAATGTGGGTATGCTTAATGAAATTATATAATTGTTGTCTGTGTGAGTATTGATTATATACAGAGGTACAAGGTCAATGTCCTGGAAAAAAAATTAATATCTGTGAACTGTGTCACATGCACAGTACTTGGATACTTATAGTACTACTTGCCCAGGCACTGAACTGCTTATACAAATGAATGCTCTCAGACTATACCTCATAGGGATTAGAAGCAGAGAAGGGCCATATTAACTGTATTGTATGATGGCTTCTCAACCTTCTTTCCTGGCACTTGAGAAATAAAATGAAACCAATTGCCTTCTCCATGTACTGCAACTGTGTGAGTGACAGGAATGCAATAAAGATCCATAGCTATAAAAATTGGTTAATAGGCTGCTACTATGGCTTATCGCTTGTTTGGAACATTAAAATGAAAGTCATTTAAAACTTTGGAATTTCTCTTTGAAATACACTAATTAAAAAACCTTCTGAAAGTTTGACCCTATTTCTTGATTTTATAACAGTCAAGAGTAGTTTCTGGTATGAAAGGTTATGTTAATAGTGTTGTAACATTCTGATCCATGCATATTTGTAGAGCCCATGGGCTTGATGGATGTGTTCGGAAGCCCAGAAGTGCTTGCAATAGCTGAGTACTTCTGTACCATCTTAACTTTCACTTTGTTTTGTTTATCTTTTAAAATATTGTAAATATGCATATAGATAAATATTAAAAACTGCACCCTGAGGGTTTAAAATTCAGTAAAATGTCAAGGGATTGGTTCCTCATATGGAGTTAACTGCAGCTGCCCACTTGCTTATAAAAACAACCCTTAAATTCCATTCTGGTCCAATCTTACAAAATGATCTCACATCCTTCCCCAGATGACTAGTTAAGCAGAATATGTATATACGTGCATATACTGAAAAAAACAGTGAAGTAATGTAGGCTGGATTACATCATGTCTATGGTTAACAGGAGCCAGAGGTCTAGGTTTTCTCTGCAGTTTGTGGCAAGAAGCTGCAGGCCAAAAGGTCAAAAAAAATATTTGGAATTGAACAAGCAAGGGAAAGGTGTAAGAGAAGAAATGGGCAGTCTGAAAAGGTCTTGAAAGAGCTCTCTAGAAAATGCACACTGCTGTTATACTGATCTCTCACAGTTTAGAGAAGAAACAAATTGGTAACATTGAAATCTGAGGGATTTGAGGCAAGTAGCAATAGTCAAACAAGCATGATTCAGCTCTTTCTTTTCCACAGTAACTTCATTGTCAATCACAGCACAAAACTCTTGACATTTTTTTTTCCATCATAGTGTAAAGTAATGTAGTACTGTAATTTCTGATAGTATTACAAAATTCTGATACCTGATTAATTTGTAAATGTAAACATCATTCCTCCCTCAGCAATGCATATTAGTCCGAATGCCACAAAGAGTGGGAGAGACTCAACTGTTTTGGTTCAACTGAAATAAAAATGTTGAGTAGTAGCACTAATAGTATTTGTAGTCAAGTCTGCTTCCAATAAACCTTTGTAGTGAGACTTCCTGCATTTGAGTGGAACACAGGTCTGCTGTCAGAGTTGTCATGGAGCTCCTCAAAAAAAGGACTTGGAGGTCAGGACAAACATCTCAGATATAACATGGTAAAAGTCCTGTGCTGCTTATATCTCAAGTCCCAATAAAAGCTACTGGAACAATTCATTTGCAATTGAAGTCTTAGAGGATTTTCTCTATTTAAAATTTCATTTCCAGAACTACTTTTTTTAAGGGCCTTTTCTACACAGAAATGGAATGGTATTTGTAGTAACACAAAATTGCAAAATTATTATTAATTTTTATGATTTATTTAAATACGTTTTCACAATTTCACTAGAAGAAAGAGTTTCTCAACCTTGTCTTTCTGTGGAATTTTTTTTTTTTTTGGCTTTCTTTGGATTTTTCTCATTTCTTAGCTATGTTACTCCCCTTATACTAAATTGGTATACATAAGGGAGTTTTTATTTAATTCAGCCCTCACCAATTGGGACTTACTGTCCTTTGCAATAGTAAGGAATGTACAATTTGATACTAATTTAATAATTTGCTTAGCAAGTTTTCGCCTGTTTATCATTTCTCCATTTAATCTTATGATTCAGATATTACTTTTCAACTTAAACATACCATTTTAATTGCAAATTTAAAGCCAGTATGATGCATGTATCTTCATACACAATTTCATGTGATCTTTGATAAACAGTAAAATGATATGTGTCCACAGTTCAAGAACTAAAAATTTAATAAAAAGAAAGGGAAATGAATATTGGTTTTGCTTGGAATATGTCAATAGGGCACAGGTTTCCTGATATTTTAAAAAATTATGTAGCTCTTATTGTAGAACTGTTTAATTTATCAAACACAACTATCGTTTTCATAATTTTGTTCTTATAATCCATTAATAAACACTAAATGATGATTCTTGTTATAGAGAAAAATTCTCTCCCACAATTTCTCTATTTCTAATTAATAGGTTTGATAAACTATCTGCAGCTATATTACTCTCATAGTATTTATTTGGTATATTTATTATGAGTGTCCAAATAGATATCATCTTTCAGCAATACTCATTGGACACTTAAAAGGCTTGCTTCAAACCCAAGCTTTTTATGCAGACTTGACCACTGTGGTTTTGCAATTTTGACTGTATTCTTTATTTTATTTCAGTGATCCTCAGGGAATAGACACAAAATTGTGATGACAATTAAATTGTCTTTAATGAATTTGCTCCTGCCATCTACATGTTAGCTGATTCCTTTTCCTAAGTGCTTCCAAAATGGTAGATATCCCATGAATCCAATTTCTATGAGCGGAATTTAAGGAGTTGTAGCCGCTTAATTCTCTTAATCTACTTCAATGCCAAATATTATTGTCAGTTTTCCAATCTTTCAATCCTCATCACTTTCATGATTCACAAATTTTCAGCATCTCATTAATGTGATTACCACTGCTACACCTATACATTTTTAAATAGCTACAGATGGAGTTAAACAAACTCCTTAGGGTTTTATTATATTGACTCTCTTCATTTTGAGCTGTGATTTCCTGTTTTATTTTTATATTTCTTTATATATCTGAACAAACTATTACACAAAAAAAATAAACTCCCCCCCTCCCCCTGCCCAAGCTCCTAGTTTGTCAGTAAACACAGAAATCGAGTTTGGAAGGTAGAGTGGTGTCAGACAGAAAGGTAAAAGCAATGATGCAGACAACAAAGAGAGCAAAGAGAGTGAAATGGAAGGCTGTTGTCAATAAAAAAGGATATATTTGGAATCAAGTCTCAGCACCAAGTTTCCAGAATCCAGTTAAACTCCATTTTCTCCTTATTACTGATAATTTTGCTGTTGGGAAGGAAAAGCATCCAACTCTGATTTAAATGATATCATCTTAAGGCAAATAATTTTGAATCATGAATCAATGTGACAATATAATAAACTATCACACATATACATTCAGAAAAAAATTATTTATGTATTATTTATGTGCTTTTCAGAGACAGATGCTTTGATGGTTTGGAATAGCTTCTGTGTTGGCACAGTGTCTGTTGTTCCTTCCACCCTTGGGACACACACAAGAAAACCCTGTGTGCTACACCTGTCTAAATAGGGGTGCTCTTTTTCCATGGACGTTCAGTAGGAAGCAAAAGAAGAAGGTCACCCAGGCACAAAATCTAGGACCAGAGCTGATCACACCTCTACCATCCCCTTTTCTGATTCTGTATTTAAAACGATAAATAATCAACCCATCTAATTTTTCCTTTCCCTCTTTCTTTCTCACCCATGCTATGGATTGCTCTCAAGTACCTTGCTATGTGTGAAAAGAAAAATTATTTTATCAGGGAAAGGGAAGGGAACGGGGAGGAGTTCAATCTGCCCAGCATATGCTGGGGTTTCTCGGGCTGCCAGTACTGAAATATCCTGGAGATTTCTAAAAATTACAGATGACAATTTCTTAACTTAGAGAGTGTTTCATCTTACATAGAGGAATTTTGTCTTAAGTCATCTTGACAGATAAAGAGGACCTGATCACAGGACTAAAAATTAGTGGTTTCTTGGGTGCAAATGACTACAACTTGATTTTGCTACACTATGCAAAAGGAATAAAAGACATATCAATGAGATATAAACTTGGTGCTTAAAAGGGTCAGTTTAACAAAGGAAAAAACAGTTATGAGACAAATCAACCGGGAGACAAAACTCAGTTGGAAAAGACTAAACAGTTATTGCAAACTACTTAATAATTTTAAACTAGATGCCTAAAATGCTATCAGCAAAAGTTCAGCTTAGTCAAAACTGAAAACAAGCAGCAAGATAGCCTAAACGATAAATGACACCAGCAATAAAAATGTGGCAACCCCACAAACAATAAATAAGTTATGAAAAGAAAAAAAATGGCAGCAATGAATACTAATTAGATCAATTTTATCAGCAGAAGATTATTTGGAAATAAAAGGGCACAAATAGATTTATAAAATTAACCTTTCATGAGATATTTTTAAACTTGATTTGTAAAATTCAACATACTGTGTGCTGATGTGGGCAGTAATGAGTGAAGGTCTCTGAGCTCTCTTTGGTTCATGGGTGAACACCCATCTAAGTTTTTGGCCCAACTGTATCCGCAAGATACGTATTTTCTTAATATCCTAGCCTGGTGTTCTCAAAAAAAGAAATTATGTATCATGGTGGAATATAATAAACTGGTCATTTCCACGACTAAAACAAGCTCATGCAATTCTTTGATCTAAACCCAATGAATTTGAAATCACATAATCACAGAGTGGGTCAGGTTGGGAGGGACCACAGCGGATCATCTTGTCCAACCTCCCTGCTCTAGCAGGGTCATCCCAGAGCACGTGGCACAGGACTGCATCCAGATGGTTCTTGAATGTCTCCATTGAGGGAGACTTCACAGCCTCTCTGGGCAACTTGTTCCAATGCATGGTCATCCACAGAGTAAAGTTCTTCTTCACATTCAGGTGGAACTTCTGTGCATCAGTTTCTGCCCATTGCCTCTTGTCCTATTGCTGGACAGCACTGAGAAGAGCCTGGCTCCATCCCCTTGACACCCTGCACTTGTACACATTGATGAGGTCCCCTCTCAGTTGTCTCTTCTCGAGGCTGAGCAGGCCCAGCTCCCTCATAATAGAGATGCTCCAGGCCCCTAACCATATTTGTTGCCCTCCAGAACTGGACACAGCACTCCAGATGTGACCTCACTAGGGCTGAGTAGAGGGGCAGGATCACCTTCCTTGACATGCTGGCAATGCTCTTCCTGGTGTAGCCCAGGATACCATTGGTTTTCTTGGCCCCCAGTTTACTTGTGGGCTATTTGTTGTCTACTCACATCCCAATGATTATTTGTGGAGGAGTGGCTGATACCCCAGAGGGCTGTGCAGCCCTTCAGAGAGATCTCAACAAGCTGGAAAGATGGGCAGAGAGGAACCATCTGAAATTCATCAAAAGCAAATGCAGGGTCCTGCACAAGTACAGGCTGGGGACTGAACTGCAGGAAAGCTGCTCCATGGAGAAGGATTTGGGAGTCCTGGTGAACAATGATACTTTAGATACAAGTGTCTAAAGGGAGGGTGACAAGAGGGTGGATCCAGGCTCTTCTCGGTGGTGCCAAGTAACAGGACGAGAGGTAATGGGCAGAAACTGATGCACAGGAAATTCCACCTAAATATGAGAAGAATTTTTTAATGTGCAGGTGCCAAGCAGTAGGACCTAATGACCCATTTTGGTCCCTTTCAGCCTTACTGATTGTGTGACTCTGTGATTCTGTGACTACTGCAACTCTGAACCTACTGCTTGCATCCACAACAATAAAGAATGCTGACAAACTGGAAAGCCTTCAGACAGGGTTGAGTCATGCCATGAAAATAAAGATTAGAAAATATTCTACATGTACTCCAGCAGTCTATTTATCTTATCAATGAGAAAATTTAGGAGATGGCCTGAGCTGAGCCTAGACTCATCCACATGAAAGTCAAAACACAATAGTAGGTTGATATTCATTCCAGTGCAGAAGGACTAAGATCCATTTCTTGGCAGTAAAAGAAGAGATAATCAGACTTAAGATTAGGTAGGAACTGTTACTACTGCAGTAATTTATCAGTTTTGCTATAGATTTGAGGGGAATTTTTTCTAAAAGTCTTAAAAATTCATTCAATGTGGTTGCCCAGCTGTACTATGTAAAGTATAAGACACGGATCACAATATCTGGTTGTTCCCTTAACTTGCTCACAAACCTCTAAAAGGGAAATTACTCTGTGAAGTGTTTCATAAATCTCTAACACATTGCAGAATTTACCACTTTGAAAGGACATTCTAATCTTCCATGGCTTCACCAGAGAGTGGTGCAGATCCGGAAGACATCTGCTGGTTTGACAGAGTACTTCTACTTGTCTGGAAGAGAGAAAGTGAGGGCCAGGGGGGAATGGTCCTTAAAAACTCTGTCTCAGGTCTCATTTTCTGGTGTGGTTCCTCTAGAATGTAGCTGGAGTGCTTCAGATATATTATTGCTTATTTTGAATGAAGAGTGATACTACAGAAAAACAGGGAGGCATAATACCTGTGGCACATGGTGATGCTTATTTCTGTCACGAGTGGATCTAGGTCCTGAGAAATATAGTTATACAGTCACCCCCTCTTCAGAGCTGCCTGCCATACTCAGGTGGCTAGGATCTCAGAGCAGGGCAATAAGTCCACCACAAACTTATCTGTGAAGAAAGAGCCTGGGGGAGACAAAAACATCCCCAGCTTATAAGCTACTTGAGTGCTGTAAGTTGAAAGGGGAAACACAACAGGAAGCATTTATATCCAGAATGACAGTGGTAGCAGGCTGAAAAGGAAAAGCATCCTTTCTCTGAGGTGTCTGAAGAGCGGAAGTTTGCAAGCTGGATCTGAAGGAGCTGTGGAAATCAAACATCTAGGTTGAATGAAGTCACTATAGCACAGACTCTTTCTGAACATCTTTTGTGTAAGGGTTCAGAAAGGCAGTATGAGAAGCAAGTCAAATCTAAGGTAAATTACTGACATCAGTGCAAGAAGCTGACAGGGAAAAATGAAAGAGGAATGGAAGTTCAATAGAGCATCCACTACTGAAAGCATCTCTTGAATGTTTTTGGTGTTGAATTTTTTCTTTTAATGTCCCGAAGACAGTGTTAGAGAAAGTGCTACGAGAAGGGAACTTTGACTATATAGAAAGGGTTTTCTTTATCTTTTGTTTTAATGTCAGCTACAGAACCCTTCCCTCTATATATATTTTATCAAACCATGTTTTCAGATACAGATAACCAATGTAGACAATACTTTTATGATAGACATTTTAATATGGGAACACTCATTGATTTCTAATTTAAAATTATCATAGAAAGCTATAATTATTTTGAAACTGGGGAGCAATAGTCAAATATTTTAAATTGTTTCAGTTTCTGATTGGTATATTTTCTTGAAAATATGTAAATAAAAGTCACAGAATCAAGACATTCCTTTTTATATTTCATGTATAAAAATGTTTCTAAAATATTAGAACATAGCACTGGATACATAAGGGCTTGAAAATAACTATCAAAGTATCTTTCCCTTTCAGCTATCTGATTAAGTTGAATCAAGCATTGTATAGGGTACTGGAAAAGCACAATCAATTTATAGAGCCAGAGACAGCTTCACTCTAGATGTGAGGAGACATACAGCAGCACATAATGTGATTGGGATCATACGTGTGAGATGGGGCAGCATGAGTGGAACCTTAGTCAGTCATTCCCTACAATCCTCTCCTGATTTGAAGAGTATTAACCTCATTTTCGTCTGTCTTAGGCATTCTGTGGCCTTTTTGAATCATAGAAGTCTATTATAAAGTCATATCAGGTCAGAGTAGTAGGTCTTTACAGTTACTTTTCAGTTCCCTGTGGAGAGATTCAGCTTGTGGTGCTGGGCAACAGGGAGGCTTTCAAAGAGCAGCGAGTTTCACTTCTGGGAGAGACCACATCGAGCAGAGCTTCATTGCATTGCCCCCTTTCTGCCTGGCTGTCCTCTCTCAGTCTTCCTGGATGATTTCCACTGCCTTTAGGTTTATTAAATATACATTGAGCATGGGGAGGACTGTAGCTGTGACTGAGTCTTCACAACACAGAGAAGTAAACAGGCGTGAAGATTTCTGCTAATTTAATGAAATGCAGAATGGTTTTCAAGGACTTCAGCTTCAAGGAAAGAATATGGCACTGATTGTCCCATCATTTCAGCACATCTTTTTTCACCCAAAGCAAGTTGCATACGACTTGTTTTCTGAACAGTGAGACCTCTGTCTTTCCTGCCTGAGGCCTAGCAAGAGGAAATGCTAAGCTAACTGGAACCTGGCTATTTGTATTGAATTAGTACAGTCATTAGGACTTTAACTATTTTTATTTGGTGACAGTTTGCTACTGATACCACCTTTGGGACAAGCACCTCCCTCTTTTATGTTGCTTTTCTTATCACTGACAGGAGAAAATGACTGATTGGTTTTGGCCCTTGCTTGAAACTCCTTTTTGTGACTTTCTTGAGTGCATATCCTGTAGCAAATAGATACTGCTAGTATGCACCAGTCTTCATTTACCAGCCTGAACGAGTGCTGACAGATGAGGGAGCTGAGAGTCTGCCCTACTGTTGAAGCTGGAAGATATAGTTACATGTGAATTTGCTGGCTTTTTAGACCTGAATAACTGCAATTGTATATAAGGGTCACCTCTGGGCTCAGTTATCATTCTGAAGAAAAAATGGAACTTAAAAAAAAAAAAAGGTAATGTACTTTTTGCCTTCTGCTAAGTGATGCCCAAGGAATGCATGGCCTTGGAAAGTCAGGTTTTCACAAAGTGGCACAGAAAAAAATTAGACTAATGCTGTTATGATGGCAAGCAGAGATGTTAGGCATAATTATTATCCAAATTAAACCACTGGTATTTTTTCCAGTAGCAGTGGCTCGCAAGTCAGTCTCTCACTCCCTCCCTGTCTGTCTGCCTGCCTGTCTGTTCTCAAGATTTTTGCACCATATTATCCAATTATATGTGTCACTGTCAACTATTCCATTAGGAATTTTTTTCTCCATTGTCTTCAGTAGTACTAATCATGCAGGAGTCTGAAAAATACAAGGCAATCATAATTCAATTTATAAACCCACAACTGCTAGCTCTTGAGAATTCTGTGATAGTGGTTTGCTATAGCAATATAAATAATCAGAGAGGGCAAACACAAAACTGCTCTGCACTCCATAGTTGTATTTTCAGGTATATGATGTTTTAGAAATTTTTGTTTTGGGTTAAAATTCTTTTACTTTTCCCTATACCAATTTAAAATCAAAATTTCAAAGCCTTAGTAAGCAACTTGTAATTTAAAAGAAACTTTTTAACCAAACTATCTCCTTGTTGACCGTAAGGTTCTTATCAGCATGAATTTGAAGAGTAGTAGAAAAAAATACTTGGTATTTGCTCTGACTCCTCTTAGCTTCACAAGAAGCAGCAGACTCTAGGTGTTCATTGAATGGTGACCACCTGCATCTCCTAAAGTCTCTTACACTCAACTTTTCTTTCTCTTCTTATGTTGCAAATATAGTTAATTATTAGTTCAGCACATTATTCCTTCGAGTGGAATGGATTCGCATTCTACTACGGGTGCTCTATCAGAGGTCCTTTGTTGCAGCATTTTATGAAAGCTTTTTCAAATTCTTTAGAAATGTTGTTTCTGAGTCCATTCTGTTCAGCACAGGAAATAGTCATATGCATCTAATTATCTAGGCAGGCTGGTATCTATTGTATCAGCATACACAGAAAAGTGGTTTATTTTAGAATTTTAAAGGTTTATACCCAAGTTCTTCTACTGCACATAGTTTATCTATTCAAATCTGCTTTGCCTGCTGCTTTGATATAGTCACAGAGAATGGTCTTATTAGCATTATGTTAAGAACACTTAGCAAGAAAACAAGCTGCTGCTTGTCTCATTCTTGTTTATTATTGACATTCATAGTCAGACAGGAGCATTTTTCTCAAGAAAATTATTATTGGTTTGTTTTAATGATGAATGTAAATCTTTTCAATCCTATAAAATTCTAATGTGACTCAAGAACTTATAAAAAGATCACAGGAAGGAAAGTTGAAAGGTAGAGGATTTACAGATGTATTCTTTAAAACTGTTTTGCTTTTATTTCTTGTTAATACCTATCTAGCACAACACCTAATTAACATTCTGGATAAAACACAGCATTATTAAGGCTTCAGTACACTCATAGACACCTTTCAATTAAGGTGCTTGAGTTCACACAAAACACTCTTTCCAATCCTCAGAAAAAGCTTTCAAGAAAACCAGTTGAGTCTTCACAAGTTTATGTTAAATAAAAAGAGAGAGACTTTTCAAAGCTTGTTTAGGCCCTTAAAAAAGAAAGAGGAAAAAGAAAAAAAAAAAACCCAGAAATATAGAGAAACAGTTTTCAGGCCTTTAGCAAAAAGAAGAAAGAACTCTGGAAATGTACAATTTTTTTAAGTCTCAGGCTGATCTCAAAAATTTGCCAGCTTTTTTGGAAATAGTGCTTTTCAGAGGCTACGTATTTTCACTGGGGTTTCCTCACTCTACATAGCATTGTGCTGAACTTGAACCACTTGATATTTTTATGGAGGAGCAAAGTAGATCTGGCTTAAGACTGGAAAAAATCAGTGCCTGTCAGGCCAGTGGAACAAACTGGTGTTTTGGAATCTATTCTTTGATCCCCAAAGTTTATGTACCCGCTTTTATTGTTATCGACTAGTTGACATACTTGTGCTTCTGTGCCCGACCGAAATTTTGTTATGAATTAATTGAAAAATGGATTTCAGTAAGACATAAGTGAAATTAAAATGGAATCCTACTGCAATAAAACCAAAAACCAGGTACTTCATTTTCTGTCTTATGTAGCTTTTGTCCAAGCTAAACTTTCTTTCCCCACATTCTGTTTTTTTTTCTTTTACTTAGATAAACTGTCTTTCTTTCTAAGGACTACTTATGGTTTCAAAAAAAAAAAAAAATGGAAGTAATCTAGAGTTCACTTACAGATCAAGCACCATAAGCTGGTGTTTTTAAGTATCCTGAAAGTTTATTAATGCTTTCCAACTCATTTCCTACTTCCCTGCCAAAAGCAGTCTTTAGTGGACTGTAAAATTTTTTAAATAATAGACATCTGATCCAAGTTTCTTATGATTTTTCTTTTCAAGAGATCACATACTTTCAGAAATCTGGTAAATTTTTATTGCAATATAAAAATCTGGCATTTGGACTGGGTGCTAAGAGTTGTGAACTTATTAGCCTTTTAACATCTGTTAAAAAATTCATTTCCTCATTCTGAGAGATTCATCTTTGCTTCAGTACACATATTCATATGATGCTTAAGTCAGAAGAATAAGATTGCTGACCCTTCCACTCACAAATAACAGTATCTAATATCAAAATGGTCGTGACTTTTAAAAGAAAAGCATTCTTTTGAAGTACAATGCAGGACTGTAAAAAAATGTCATTTGTATGTATTTTACAGGCTTGACAGAGGCATTTGCATCTCTAAATAAAGTATCTCTTTGATCATGTATGAATTCCAAAAAAGAGGCAGACCATCTATTTGTGATCAAAGATCTCATGGATGCAAGTTTATACTCACCCAAACATGTACTTGACAGACTCTTAAACTGGGGTCTCAGCAAAAGATCCTGCCTGTAACCAAATTGCGATCTCATGGAAGACTAGCATCAGGAACAACAAATGCAGAGGGAACCTTCTGAACACAAGTCTTAAATATCTCATAGAGGCTTGGAGTCTTTGGTCTGTCACATTTATGTAGCCATAGAATTTTTTGATGCTTTTGTGTTTTGTGGTAATTTGTAGGACACCTAGGCTGTAAAACAACATTAAAGTCAATGTCAGTGTGGCACTGTTAACATATATAAACTGGCCTAGCAGAGAAGCTTAGAGCAGGGTTAGACATTTCTACAATCAACAATCTTTTCTGTGCTTTTGATTAAAATTTAATAAAAATGTTCAGTGAGGTGAAAACTTGTGCAGAGCAGGTGAGGAAAGATCAACATTTACTCAGCCCAAATCTAATCCGGCCACTTTTCCCTCTTCTCATATTCCCCATTCATACAGAGGGGCCAGAATGTCCCATCTATTCCTGAAAATTAACAGGCAGCATGACATAGTCTCTTACTCAGGAAGGAGGATTAAAAAAAAAATAGTTTCTATTTGTGGAATCTGAGGTATCTAAAACTCTATCTGCACCCCCATAGCAGTCACAGCTCGCCTTTTTAAGCCAGAGATTTTTCTTTGACTGCAAGGATATAAAATTCCAGTAGGGTCACAGTGAATCCTATTCAGAAACTCACCACTGTAAAACATAAGAAGCCAGAATTCAGTGATGATCAACTCAGAGCCAAAATAAACCAACAAACTCAACATTGCAAAGTCCCAGTGTGACTGTGGAGTTCAGGCTATGCAAACTGTTTAGACCAGACAAACTCTGCAACTGTCTTGGGATACTCTTTACTGATTAGAAAATGGTGCTGGTGAAATTATCACATTAACGTTTTACGGGAATAAAAAGGAAGGACAAGAAAAGAGAGAAAGAATAGGAAGCTTGTGGCAAATTTCTTCATTATGCTCTCTGAAAGCATAATGAAGAAATTGTTCCCAGAACCAGTACTGTGTCTTGATGGGCTAAAGTCTGTGTGACTGCATAAGCAATAAAGTAAAGTAGAGGTTAATTAACAAAGCATGTGGTTTAAGTACTGATCTTATGTTGTAATTTTAGATTGCATGAATTAATACAGTGTAAACCTCTTTGTTGATGCAGGCTGCTAAATATATCTGGTTGGTAAGGCACAATAAAGCTTCCCTTCTTCCTCATGAGACATTTGAAAGGCCAGGACTTCAGCAATGAAACACTGGCCTTCAAAAGCCTTCCATCATAAACGTTCAAAGCAGCCCAACACGGAAGGTCAGTCATCAATCACTGTTACGCTGTCCTTCCTGTGTAGCTCAGGCAACTTCATAGCACAAGCCATTTCATATGCATCCAAATTCACTAATGACATGGGGTTTGTGGGTTACATCATTATGGAAATACATGGCTTTATTCTACATGCACTGTGTATCGCAGAATCATTAAGGTTGCAAAAGACCCTTAAAATCATCTAGTCCCACAGTTAAACACAGCACTGCTAAGTCCAGCTCTAAACCACGTCTCTCACTGGCACACCTACATGTCTTTTAAATACCTCTGGGGATGGTGACTCAACCATTTCCCTGGGCAGCCTTTGCCAATGTTTAGCAACTCCTTTGGTGAAAAATTTTTTCCAAATATCCAATATAAATCTTCCCTAAGTAGAGTGAATCCTGGCAGAGGATGTATTTGTGACCAAAATTTATATCATCCCTTCAGCAATTTTTTTTCATTAACTTAGAATCTAGATTTTGATACCTTTTTAAGGAAAAAAAGGTTGCTTTTTATTACTTGTATTCTGTCTGGTTGAAAGAAAACAAGGAGCAACACCTGTTGAGAAAAGGTGTCTTAAAAAAATACATTGGTCTTGTTCTATCATAATGAAAGGATATTTTTGTATGTGTATGAGGACTTTTCAATCCAATAGTTGAATATATAGGACAGTTTAGATAAAATTTGTATAAATATTGGAATTTAGTGTAACTAGGGTAAACACTCAAAAATTAAACAGAAAACATAAAGCAGTGTGTGGGAAAAAAGGGGAACTCAAAGAGGATCAACCCTAAAACACAAATAAAATACAGTTAATTTTAAAAAGTAAAAATCCACATAAATAACTAATAAGCTTTTAAAATATCAATAACCTTATAATGAGACCAATTTCTTCCACAAAAATATAGCGACTCTTGAAATTCAGTGTAACACACAAACCTTAAATATGCTGAATACCTTCTTTATTTCAATTATTTTCCTTTTTAGCTTAGTTAAATAATTAATTGTAGTATTAAATTATAAGTGTGAGGAGTTAAATTTTAATATTCATATTACAGAAAGGTGAGCTGGATTTAAGCCTGAAGATCTTTTTGGCATTCACACGAGTCTGTTTTAAAGGACAATTTGCCCCATAGTAGAACTTATGTGATAAAGAACAAGTGCACTGGTCCAAAATATTCTGAGTGGCTAAAGCCCCCCAACTTTTCCAGTGAAGTAAGGAAGTGCTTTTATCACAATATGCATGATTGTTAAATATTTGGCTGATCATTTTTAACTGCCCATTGATATTTTTCTTAAGGAACTTCCAGTCATATATTTAAAATGGTCTGTTGGTCTTGTCATCAACTCCTACTAAATCTTTCATGTTTTCTAATAGTCATAGAAACTGTCGAAATGGGAAGAATAAATCATTCTCACAAGGTTCTGCCATATTTCCTCATACTAGGTGAAATGAATGAAATCTAAAATTACTTTAAAAAATCTACTTGTAAGAACTAGTTAATTTCGATTTTAAATTCAAGCACATGACTTGGTAAAAAGACAAAAAGGAAAGTTTTACTGTTTCCATTTTTTTCTGCTCTTTAAAGTAAAAAAAAAAGAAATAATTTTTTTGTAGTTTAAAAAAAATATTATCCTTCAGAGATAAGCTTTGTAGTCCATTATAAATTTTGATCTAAAAATAACACAATGATTAAAAACATTATCTTACATAGAAAAGAAAAAAGTTCATTATCAAAGAACTGCAGCCACTTAGACTGCACATATATTAAATTACTATTCAAGTGTTTGTAAAAGAAAGTCAAAATTAAGTGCACATAAACGCATTCTTTCAGAACAATATTTTCTATTACCTTATCCAAGCAAAAATTTTTCAAGGTATCACATGAAATGTTAATTCACTTTTTCAGTCTACCCGTATAACCAAAGAGTGATGAAAGCTGACTCCTTTGTCTCAGTCACTTTTTCCTCTACCAATCTGAAGCAGGTAAAATAGCGGACTATTTTGACTGTGCTCTTTTTTTATTTTTGTGTGTATTCATAATAGCTTGCTTTTCTTTCCAAAATTTTCTCAAGTGGAGCGTGGTACATGTAAAAAAAAAAAAAATTAAAAATTTATTTACTATAAAATGGTAGTTTCTCCTTATTGAATAAACACAGTCACAATCCAGCCCCTGAATTCTGGGAACTGTAGCAGAATTGGCATTTTCAGTACAAAATTTTATAATTAGAATTACCTCTAGTTGGACTTTTAATTTTCTTTTTAGTTTCCTTTTTTTTAAGTAAAATTGATACTGTGAGAGTCCTCATTGTGATCTTATGTGCATGATATGCTCTGATACCTGAGACAGCTATTCTGAGGGCACAAAACAGTGCTGAGAAATAGATTTTTCTTTCTCTTTTAGTACTAGGTACCGAGTTTTGCTACTTTTTTGAGAAATAAAATAATTTTCTCCCTACCAAATGATGATGCAATAACAATTTATTTGTATTATTGCAGAGTTCTAGGGTACTAGTACCAAATCAGGACCACAATATCCTAGGATCTGAAAATACTGAACTTAAATCAAAAAATCCCAAGAAAACAAGAGGAAAAATATTTTTTTCTTTTTTCCGTAGCTGATGGACCAGTTAAATTACTGTTTTCAAGCCGTGCTCTTGTAAGTAAAATCCAAAATATTCTAAGCACTTGGGCATAGTGAAATGGAAGGTTCTGTGGTAATAAAATGAGGAGTGACTTTAAAAATATAAACCAACATAAGAAAATGAATAGCATGGCTTTTATACTGATTGAGTTCATCCTTGAAAGTACATTTATATTTCTCATCTTTTAAGACCCAACAGTGGCATAAAATCCCTATAGCAGATATATATAATGAAGTACAGAAAATGAATGATAAATAATATATTGTGTCTTGTATGTTCTCTTTTGGAAAGGATTTGCATTAAACAACATTCTCGACTTGTCATTCAAAATTAAAACTAAATCTGCCTTCCCAATATAATATTTACAAAGAGAATGCTTCTTGCCTTTTCTTCTACTGTGCACAGTAGAGTATTGTACACATATCTTTCTGGAATGAGGCAGGTAAAGTCATCCAGCTAGATCTATCATCTGCTGATTTTGTTGTTGTTATTTTCTATTGAAAATCTTCCATAATTTGTGTCATTCTTTACTAAGGAGTGATTGTTGGTACACTTTTATGTGCTGCACATGATCTGAAGAAATTAACAAAAAATAATAAATAAATATCGTTTGTATCTTATTATCTGGCAGCTCTGGAGAGCCTGCACCATCACTTAGCCATTGTTGACACTGAAAATTGAAATCAAAGCATTTGAAAAGTTAAGAATAGATAAAACACCTTTCATTTAAAGTTCATGTGTGAAATGTCTTATTTATAAAAATATGAAGAGCATTACTATTGGCCTTACACATTTGAAAAGTCTTCATAGAAAGATTAAAATAAAACCAAATTATTTGTTTTTTGGAGTTGAAGAGTATATAGTAAAAGAGACCACAAATCAGTCAGAGCTTCAGGCTTGATTATGCAATTAAGAAGAAACTCAAGCCATTCAGCACTGTCTCCAATCTCTCTATGATAAAATGAATCTTCAAGAATGTCTAAATTCTCAAGAGAAATTCTTTTGCTTTCACTGTTGTCCAGCATACAACAGAAAACTCTGCCCACATGATGTAGAATTTGACACAGAACATGTAATCTGATTCTAAGCACAAAAGCAAATTTCAGCCTCAAACCCAGGAGAAACTACCTCTTCAGAGGAACATAGGTTAAAGTTTTAATCTGTCTTTTCTATAGTTATCTAGGGTCACAGTGAATCTAGTTCTGTGGTGCCACTTCCTCAATTTCATATTCATGCTATCAACCAATGAAGTTCTTTCTTTCCTGATCTTACGAGCTTTTCCGCAACAAATGAAAATTTTCCAAATAGTGTTTGAATTAGATAACAAAGACTGTGATACAAGGAAAAAAAAAAAAAAAGGACTGCTTTATTCCTACCCTTAGATATCACCACTGTTTGATTAAGATCTGACCACTTAGATGATCATAAACCTGAGCTGAGTAGCAGGGAAGTAACTGATCTGATATGGTCTTAATTGAGCTACTGGGGTACTGTAGGATGAAGCATAGCATTCCAGGTTCTGAATTGCTTTTACTGGTTTTTTTACTTTAATGGTTAAAAGTGTAGAACTAATTTTTAATTTTTTTTTTTCACTCAGAAGCCTTATAATAGCAGTTTTGTGATGTGAATCACAAAAGAGAAAGAACAACAAAGGTTACAGGTAATTATTTCTTTTTCAGTTGACTTTGTATTTGAGATGGTTTTACCTATTTCATTTTGCAGGGCTAAGATTAAAGACCAGGTTATAATTTAGTAATTATTCTAAAATACTTTGCACTTCTGTTTGTTCCCTATAATATGTTTTTAGGTGGTTGTCAATCCCAATTTTGTCAAAAATACCATAAAACACTTTTACAAGTATTTATTTATACATGCAAAGTAGAAAGTTCACCTTAAATAAGCAATAATATAATCTCAGAAAGCAAGGAAATAATCTCAGAAAGCAAGGAAAATAACTTCTTTTATCCAACTTCATTTATATAAATGCATGTTCTCTGTTCTCTAAACTGCTTAGATACACCTAAACAGAGTCTAGGCTGGGATAACGTTGGATATATTCACCTGGATTTGTATGGCCTAATTTTGCTAATCTCAGTCAAACTAAGCCTTACCCAGAAAGGAAAGTCTGCAATAAATACTGAAAAGCACAGCTCAACACAATAAAGATAGTAAGATCATACCCTGATTTATGCTTACATTTCAATGCCTACTAAGCATGCATCTGTATTCAAGCTATTTACATGGATTGTCTTTGTGACTGGTGGTTCAAAAAAAAGCCTTCTAGGGCACAGATCTTCTACAGCAGTCATCTAAAATAAGCCAAATGAGTCATGGCCTCGAAGTCTCTCTCTTTACTGATTACCAAGAGAGTCTAGATAACCAGCTGAGATGTGAAAGTCTATACAGTAGTTGTCTACAGCTAACAGATGCATCTCACTCGTCGTGATTTTACAGTCACATAGGTGCCTCTACACCACTCTTGGGGATTGATTGATTAATTTAGTTCAATTTCAAAGTTGCATCAATTCCAGTGAATTTTAAAACAGACCAGCTAAAATCATGTGATGCCTAGTTGTCGATATGGTAAATTCCATTAAACTTCAGCCTAACTTAACGGGGAATCAGATTAAGATGAGCTAACGAGTCTGATTTGTACTGAACTAATTAATTAATTGGTTCTTTAAAATCCAGTTTTCAGTGTGTCTAGTTTTATCCGGCTATAGGAAAATTTTCAGGTTATTTTAATATGAATATGAATCACTTTGATTCAGAGACTGAAAGAAATAGCAAGAAAAGAAAAAGCAGCTGCTGAGAAGGTAAGGCATCAGGCTCACACAAAAACAGGCTTACAGAGGTGAACAGGACAAAAAAAGTAGAGGAGAAAATACTGATTTTTCTTTTTCTTTTTTTTAGCAAAGCAAAGGCACTTTTTTGGTTTCTTTTCACAAGGGGAAAATTGCTCAGTTCACCTCTATTTGGGCATCTGAAACTTTAATGTGGATGTCTGTGCCTGTGTGTAAGCAGGTCTAATGAGATGTTTGCAAACCTAAAGTGAAACTCTATAGAAAGAGTCTTCAAGTTTGGCCTCGGTAGTTCTCATGATAGTGATTCCATTAAAGACTGAGGTTGAAAGCTTCCTAATTTCAGTTGGGGTTTCAGTTGGACACTGATTTTAAAGGGACCATAGCATCATGCTAAGCCTCTGATTTGTAATACTACATTGTGTGCCAGATTGACTCACTCTGCACTTTTGGATTATGTCAATAAGGGTGTCGGATAATGTAAACAGATCTATTGCCTTTGAAAATCAGTGGAGCCGGTTTGATTTACACCAGCTGGTAACCCAGTCAGGGATACTAACAATGGCATCCCAAGTTCAGCTATTTAAATGAAGGTCAAGGATGTAACTTCCTTGTTACTCCTTGTAACTTCCTTTTGCTTCTGCTGATCTTTTGTACACTGATGATTTCGACACTCTCAGAAACCAGATACCTATTCAAATTTGTTCTCTGATTCACATCTTGAGATTTGCTTGCTAGCATGTTGATGCATTAATTAAAATGTACTCAGTTTACATCCGGATGCACTCAACTACACTGAAATAACTAATGGGAGGCAAATTCTTTTTGTAAATGAAGAGATGCTGGCTGCACAGCAACTGTGGCAAGCTTCAGCCCATCACTCATTTTGTTAATGGCTCTGGAGTGCATGGTTATGCAGAAAGCATAAAAGGAATTCACTGCACCTTCCTATATGTTGCTGAATGGCCCGATAACCTTTTAGTATCTTGTCTTTTTTTGTTGTTGTTGTTTAATGCTATACACAAGAATGAGTGTTGCTGTCACCTAAACCAAAATAAAATTTCAAATTTAGTGATCCCAAGATTGCCACTGTATGAATATTTCTACCATATCATACAGAAAACATGTAATTTTCCCATACTTCAAGTGCCTGCTCTGTAGACCTGGAAATGCTATACACTTAAAAACCAAGCACAAATTGAAATGGCAATAATATAGCTTATAAAGTCTCTCTTTAAGTGAGCAGGAAATAAGAAAGGTGATGGCAATTATAACAGAAATTTTAAAAACCCACACAATATAACTTGAACCCTGTTCTTGGAAAGCTCTCAAGAATGTCCAACAATTTTTGCTCGTATTTCCTTCTGAGGCTATTGTTTATGGCTTGCTTTCTGCTCTCCTCCTTTGCTCATGTATTATTACTGTATCTTTATCACTTTCTATACTTCTGCACAAAGAAGAATAGACATTATATGCCACTGTATTGCAGATAATAAAATCTGAATATGGACATTTTTTTAGCATTTCAAAACAAGTAACATCAAATTTCTCAGAAGGTGGAATTAAACTGGAAAGATATATTTTTCATTTTCTTAACTTAATTTCTTTTCCAGGGGAATGTTGCAGTCATTTATTTCTAGCACACTGCTAATGAGGAAGAAAAATATCGGATTTTTTTTAGATTCAGATTTATTTTAATGAATCTCTTTATTCCTATACACAATGATTTAAACTTGCTGAGAAATAGCAATTTGATTTTAAAAAAATTACCAATGTACCTAAGCTGCAGCTTAGCATAAAGGTGTGCAAGTTCCCACTCATCAGGGGGAATGGGGAAGAAGACATCGCTGTGTTACTTTTCAGAGTAAGGCCTGATACCTGCGAATAGGCTTGTGCATAAATCAGTAGGCACATGGAATTCTATTGGATTGAACTTATTTGTAGTATTTTCTACTTTAAGGTTTTTAACATCCAAAGCCCATGTATATTACCTTGTGTTCATATGCATGTATGTGCATTTCATTCACATTTCTTTTTCCTGTCATCTGTGCCTTCTAAACAATTCTACTGGAAGATATACATTACGTATGAGCTGAAAGAAGGCCTTCTGGCAGTAGTAGGATTCAGACAGTAAACTCTTCATAATTTCATTTTCTAACACCCTATAGGAAATTTTTTTACCAGCAGTAATTAAGAAGTGATGATTAATACTACAAGTAATAATTTTAAATCCACCATTACTTCTCTATTTCTACTTTTTTCTGCTTCTCCGGTGAAAAGAGATCCTCTCTTTTTTCTTTTTTTTTTTAAATTTCCTCCACAGTCTTAAATATCATTTAGAACTCAAAGTATATGGAAAAAAATAGGAATTATGTTACTGAAATTTATTCTTTAGTAGGCAACATTAAAGTGAGGGAAAAACCCCAGAGCTATGTCATACTTAACTCCTTTAATATTGCATATTCATATTATTTTATATGGACAGCCAGACTTTACTATCCATTTACCCATGTGGGGTTAGCACTTGACTTCACATTATAATGGAAAAGAGTCATTCAGGAAAAAAAAGGGGGATTTTCTTGGCCAGTTAAGAGAAATTGCAGCTGGACTTCTGTGAATCTTGAACAGTAGTGCTTTGTTCATAGGAGCAAATCATTGTATAGCAAAATATATTACAATTTATAATCTAAGGTAATGCTTTGGACAAATTGCATCAGAAATGTTTGTCATCATTCTATAGCAGCAAGGTTATTCACAGGTGTAGTGGAATCCCAGCGGATGGAAAAATCACAGAAATTCTTCAGATACTTTGAATTATAGTGTCATGATATGTCTTGCTATGACTCAATCAGCTAATTGTCCCTCTTGTGCCTGAACAAGAGCAGGCATATAAGGACAAATAATAAATGAGGGTAGCAAAATAAGATGAAATACAAATCAAGAAAAAATTCATACCTTAGATTAAGGTTTTATTAAAGCAGTTAAACAGTGGTTTAAACGTTAACTAAAATAACTAAAGTGTTCCCTGATAAATAAAACCTGTAATAATACATATAGATATACATAGAGATATGTAGACATTTTAAGTTCGCTCTTACGAAATTGGTAGCAATCTCGTGCTGAAATTAGGACATGCTTCTAGTTATGGCATACAGTTAGGTACCGTTTGGTATCCACTTTATTTTTTTTTATGGACCCAAATATACACCTCCCAGCATTTTTGGCCTAATGATGAGATATTTCTCCCGGTATCCTGCTATTTCCTCCTTCATGGCAGAGAAAATGAAAGAGGTACTAAAAAAATACATATATCAAAGGCCATGAATGATGATGATGATGATGATGATGATTATTATATAATAGTAGTGCTGCCCACAAAACCACATGAATCAGAATGAAACAACTGTCATTGTGTTAGGCTGTGAAACAAGAATAATTCTGCCCTGCAGTTTTGTTCTAGTTTATTTTTCATCCAAAATCAAAGACAGCTGTAATCAACAGTTCTGGATACATTAAGGTCCATTAACATTTCTGGATACATCACTTTTCATTAACAGGAAGATAAAAAAGTTTTAAAATGTTAGGAAGAATATTGCTAAGCTATTGGTGTCTGCTGACCATGCTTTTAAAAATGCTTCAAATTTTTCTAACCAGTCATTTGACCTTAGATCATCTACAGAATATCAAACTGATAGTATTCCAATTTCTGGGATATGTGCCACAGAAAAAAGCTATGACAAACCAAGAACTTCCATCTTTAGTCCCCTGGCTTTTGTACAGGTGATGCCTTACGTTTTAACTTTCATATTTTTCAAATTCTGTACTGCTTAGTGTGTAACTGAAGTTTCTTGTAGCCTGTTAACTTCTGCTCTCTCAGGCTGGGTAGACATAACAAAGCCTCTCCGGGCCTGCTCTCCAAGGACACTCAGACCGTCCTGGGCCCAAAAAGTATAATCCAAAAGCCTCTAAAGGGAGGGGCAAGCTTGGGGAAACTACACCATTAACTGAGGCTTTAACTGGAGAATTAACCCTGCTATGCAAATGAACCAAACCTATAAAATTGTAAAGAACTCGTGACCTGGGGTCCATCTTGGGGTCCATCTTGGCAGTAGCCTCTGGCCCCCAGGAGGTACGTTTGAAGGCCTTTCAAACAAATACCTACCTTTATTCCTTTACTCCTTTCTAGTCTCTGTTCTATGAGGCCTCTTAAGGCATCAAGAAAGCATATGTTGGATATGTGAGAAGATCGAGGTCTTCAACACCATTTTTATTGGTCTCTGTAGATTTATTCCATTAATGAGGAACATGTGTTTAGCTGGACTTTGGGACTATTGAATCAGCTGCCAAATGGTGCTGAAGACATTACTGTTGATTTTTAGTTTTCATTTTGGAGGAAAAAGAAAGTTTATTGGTTGTATCTGACAGAATAGTCATGTTATGAAACACTGGCTGTCCATTTTTCTCTGAGAAAGTGAGACAGAGTAACCATGTACAGCAGGAATCTCAATTTAAATGCATACTATGTGAGAAAGCCTAAACATAGATGGGCTCTTCAACTCCCACTTGTGAGGTTATCTAACTGCCAACAGCACATATTAAATGTCATGTGCATGTGGTGTGACTGCGATATGAAGAGTGTTAATCCTGATTTCAAATAACACTCTGATAAAATGTGCTGATTGCTCCTACTTCCACCATACCCACTACAACTTACCTGCAGATTTTTTGCTTGGGTTTTCTAGAAATTATGTGTAATAGATCACATTTTTCCTTTAGATTTTCACTAAATTATTTGATTGATTAATACAATAATAAGGGTTTCAGTTAGCTGGAACAATTTTTTCAAGAAGGAAAGTTCATTTCCCTGGTCCTTGAAATTTCTTCCAATTAGTACTTTAACAAGAAATAAGTATTTTTTCCATTTCTTTAGCACTTTTTTGTATGAACAAATCCTTTGATTGGCAAGAAACTATAAGCCTTATTTGGCTACTGTTAAAGACAAAGGAATTTTTACTGATGCCTATGAAACACCTTAGTCTCTGAGATCTGAGTTATCAGCTCATCTGCCTGTTTTCTACCTAAGGATAGTTTTAATCTTTCTTTGTTCCACTCATGTTACCAGTGTTGTTAACTCAGCCGTTCTAGCTGCCAAAGACTTGGTCCTGCTGGCCATAATATTTCTGATATAGGCCAGGATGCCTTTGGCCTTCTTGGCCACCTGGGCACAGGCTGGCTCATGTTCAGCTGTCAACCAGCACCCTCAGGTCCTTTTCTGATGAGCCTTTTTCCAGCCTGTGGAGATGCACAGGGTTGTAGTGACCCAAGGGCAGGGCTTGGCAGTTGATATTATTCAACTTCATACAATCGGCCTCGGCCCATCGATCCAGCCTGTCCAGATTCCTCTGCACAGTCTTCCAACCCTCCAGCTGATCAACTGTCCCACCAAACTCACTGTCATCTGCAAACTGACTGAGGGTACACTCGATACTCCCATGGAAAAGGCCACGGTGAAGCACTGTTACTTATGGCAACAACCACACCAGAGCAGTTATTGGAACTACAGTCACACCAGAGCAGTCAATAAGCCCTGGAGAAAGCTCAGGTCATGGAGGGCTTATTCCTAGAAGGAACCATGGTCCATGAAAGGGATCCCATGCAGGAGCAGTCTGTGACTAAAGGGCTATACTCCACAGAAAGGATCCACAGTGGAGCAGTTCTTGAAGAGCTGCAGCCTGTGGGAAGGGCCCATGATGGAGAAGTCTCTGAAGGACTGTATCCCCTGGGAGAGACCCCACACCGGCAGAGGAACAGTGAGAGAAGGAGCAGTAAAGACTGACCACAGCACCCATTCTGCATCTACTCTGCACTTCTTGGGGCAGGAAAGGAGGGAGGCTGAAGAGTTAGGAAAGAAGATGTGTCTGAGCAGAGAGGGAATGGAGTGAAGATGGTTATAGTTTTGTACCTATTTCTCACTATCTCACTTACTCAATTACTAATTGGCAGTAAGTGAAATTATTTTTCCCCAAGCTGAGTCTGTTTTCCTGTGATGATAATTCATGAGTGATCTTTCTGCCCTTAACATGTGAGTTTTCCATCATACTTCCTCATCCTGTCCTGCTAAGGGCAGGGTTTGAGAGAGTCACTTGATGGGCCCCTGCCAGCCAGCCAAGGTCAACCCACCACAATACCACACCGTAAACTGGAATTGTAGAAATGACATTACCTTTCATCACCATCTAAAAAGCAAATATTGATCCATTAATAGGAAGAAGAAATGGATTCAGTAAAAAATTATGAAGACAACTTAAGAAAGAAAGTTCGAAGAAGAAAGAAAGGATGTAAAGAAGACAGAATGAGAAGGGAACACCTAAGAAAGGCATCAGAAATTCTGCATGCTGACAAAACATGTACATATGTTAACAAAATATTTCATGAACAACCTTGCTTCCACCAAGCAATAATAATTTGACATAGGAATTGATTAGAGCATCCTCATACTGCTTTTCACAGCAAAAGCTTTTTCATCTTAAAACAAAGGTATTCTGCTAGTCTTCCTGGAGTCTAGAGTACAGTTCCGCAGAATACCACAAAGCTTTCTCCCTGTCTGTGCCCATGTCCTGAAAGCTGTCTGACAGGAGTATACTTTACACACCACACAGAACAACATAATGTCTAAGTAAGGATGGCTATTCTCTTCCTCAAAGGAGGGAAACCCTTGGAACAAAAAGCATTGCTTTGAGTCAGGCTGGTACACACAGATGCTGGTGCTGACGCTGTCAGTGGCTAGCAGTTAGGCAAGATAAACATTTCAGCTCTTCACTGTCATTTCAAATCCTGCAGAAGTTGCTATAGACTGTCTGCATGATCTTAAGGTCCAAAGCAAAATAAAGTAGTTGTTCTAGTGTCAACCCTATGAATCAGCATCAACTTATACCACAGTCAAAAATTGTTAATTTTCTTGTTAATCTTCTGGTTACCAAACTCTGACCTATATATTTTGATTTATTTCAATTATGCTATTTTAATTATCCAAATATCAATTTAATTTTGTCCTACTTAAGTCAGTTTTTACTACCTAGATTAATGATTCACTATGAGTTGATGTCCAATAATGTCCAAACTGAATGAAATGTGACTACTGAAAATATGTCTCATCCCTGACTCTGTCTTGGATGGGTTTTGTGGCTTCCTTTCTTTGCAGATGCAATTAACATGGAAATTTGCAACATATAATGTGAAAAGACCAGAAGTGGAGAAGTAGATCTTTTTCCAGCTTGGCTGTATGAGATGATAAAGAGGGTAGTCGCAATGAGTGATAACCTGAATCCCTCTTCTGAATCTCCAGTTGCTACTGTGCATTCATTTTCAGCTGGTACAAAATCATTTTGTTGGAAAAATAATTTTCTTCCTCACTTATTCACTATAAATCCCGGGAATAATTTTGTCTCACTGAAACCACTTTTATAGCACAGTAATGCCACTAATTTTGATGGATTTTCTGCATAGGTAGAACTGAGAGGCAAGGCATGTGCTGTGCCACATTAAAAGCTTCTAGGTGGGGAAAGTCAACAGAGGATGTCTCTAGTGTCATTTAGTTTCATGGTGACTAACACTGCATTCAACGTACCAGCTCCACAAATGGCCACATTTACAATTTATAACAAAGTGAATTTAGTCTGTGGTGCTTTACAAATATAAATTATATTTGTTTGACCCCTGTTTAGAGGAAATAAGAGGTAAGATATAATCCATACAATAGCCACTTAGAATCAAGGTCTAGAAAGAAAGTGAAGAGAAGGGAAAGCGGAGAATATTCCTGGAATGTATTAGAACATCTATGTGAGATGCTCACAGATATTTTGCTTATGTGTAAAGGAGCTGTCTTTACAAATAAAAGAAAATACATAGTTTGTAACCCATTTTGTCTGAGAAATGTTTCCGTGGACAACCTTTATGTAAACCTGGAGCAAAGATGTCAAAAGAACAGAAACCAGAAAATATTACTGATATTGAAGATTGCTCATTTAGAGGAAACAATATAAATATCTTAAAACATTTAATTTTCTTACATATTTTCTCTTTCTTAGAAAAAAACTAGATAAACTTGAGTGTGGCTACTGCTGCTGATCTTAATCTTTGTTTGCCTTGATTTCACAAGCATCTATTATTCTAAAACACCACCATATGAAAATGGTTGTGTAGGACAAGCCTGATGCCTTGTTTGGCATGTCTGCATGCTAAACTACTTCAGTTTAACTAAATTACTATAAAATATGAGTTAAATTTTCAGGTTTGGGTGCAGAAAACCTGTACTTTCCATTATGGGGAAATGCAGCAAACTGCAGCACTCAAGGTTATGTTCTTTGGTATAACAAGAGACAGAGGTTAGCTGTACATTTAAAGTGGGAATGACAGAGAGCTCAGGGGCCTCTAAGCAAGCCCTATCCAGTACTTCTGAGTTGCATGTATATGATGTTCTTCTTTTCTGTAGCTGGTGCCCCATGTCAGACATTCCTCTGGCAGACTCAACATCTTGCACCCAAAGGGAGCTGGGTTGCAAGGCAGGCAGTTTGACAGACAGGGAGCCAGAAACAAGGCAGTGTACTATTTATATTGCTGTCTGGCTTATCTGTTTATATGCTAAAGTGTATGAGCTGTTCAGCCTTGAGCTGGAACCCCAGCTGAGTGTAGCTCTGGTGGTACAGTCTAATCAAACAACACAATATTTTAGGAACGCATAGTTTTAGTTAGGACTCCCTCATTTATATGGAAACACACCTATGATAACTAGTGAAAGCTGCTGATGGTACAAATGTTTCTTTGGTCCTAACAACACTGCAGTTACTGCCTTCTTTAAAGGCATGATCAGCAGTGCCAGGCAGGTAGGCACTGTCCCAAAGTGAGAATTTATGGGAGACCAAATGTAACTCTGAGCGCACAGCCTGTCCTGCTGTAAAGGTGTCTGTGTAAAGACAGTGCTCTTGCTTTGTAGGGGGTGCCACATGACTTGCCCAAGGTTGTGATTTTTCCCTGCAGCCTAGGATTTGTGAAAGGAAAATATCTTGCCGTGTGTGGGAGAAAGCAGGAGAGAGAGCGAGAGCAAGTTAGTGAGCGAACACTGAGCCCTTACAGGTGATCCATTACCCTGCAGCCATTACAATTTGTCATATATGCTTCACCTAGCATCAGCTGCAAGATGAAATGTTTTCAGCTCAGTTTATCAGTCTACCTGGATGTGTCAGGTCAACTTCCTTTTAACCCACTGTTCTGGTTCATGGGCTTTTAGAAAATATGGCACAGCTGATCAGAGCTAGCAGTTGTCTTTCTTTTTTTTTTTTTTTATGTTGCTCACAATGTGAACCAGGGATTTCTGTACACAGATGCCACTAAAAATTTGACTTCCAGATTACTCCAGTACAGTTCAAAAATCCTGGAAGAAGCCTTCACTTCTGTTCCAAATGATAATTAAAAAAGCATATTATAAGAAGAATTTCCTTTGTAAATATATTTTCACACACACATGTACATAAATATGTAGACATGCAAACACACCTACCTACACATCTGCATTCTAAGAATCTAACCACATTGAAATAAACCCACTTTAAATTATTATGGTTGGGTACCAGACTATAAAAATATACATTTTTTTTGCATAAAAATATATATAATATATTATATTATTTATATATTTTATATATAATTATAATATATTTATATATTATATTTGTACATATTTATATTTATATAGTATATATTTTATAATATATTATTTATTCTTATATATTGATATTATGATGGTTTTCAGTTATATTTATCTTTTATATTTATTTATATTTTATATTTATCTTTCCCTGCAAGTGTCTACAACTGCAGGGAGGAATCATGGTATACACTATAACACCACTCAAACTAGAAAATTCTATTTGCAAAATTTTTAACCTAGACTGATACATAAAGCAGATAGAACCTGAAGAGCTTAATTTCTGCTTTTACTGTCAGACATAACTGGCTGAATTTCTACGTACATGGCATAATTTTAGAATGAAAATTATTGGAATGATAGCTAAAGTTACATAGTCTGACACTTCACACAAATTACATTGCACTTCTACACAGAGTGTCCTAAGATACTGCTGCTGGTGTCCTGCTCATTGCTCAGTCCCATCTTACTCCCAGAACTCATTAATACTGACTACATACAGATTGAAGGATATTTGTCTATATTATTTCATGGTGACCACTATCCAGTGTGCAACCAAAGTGGGGTATTGCTAACAAGTGCAATTACCATGTAGTTTTGGAAACCTTGCCATTCTTCTGTACACTTGACTCTCTACGTGGTCTGTTAAAATTATAAATGTATAAAAATATCACACAGCTGTCTTTTTTTTTCTAATTTATCTTCTGCCTTGAAGGGAATGTAGTATTATTGGAGACACACTGAACACATTATTGTTATTATTTTTATTATTGTCTAAATTAATGGGTGTGTAATATCCAATAATAAACAGTATCTTATGTTATTTGTGATCCTTCATAGTTACTCTACTATTATAGGTAATTGTAGTAGTACTGTAGCAGTAGTAGTAATATTATATTTCCCTACAGGTTGCTAAACATATATACTCTATTTTTTGAAATCTGCAAGCATATAAATGACAGTTTTTCAGTTTTTGGTGTTACAACCCCTCTCCAAATTTCCTGTCCATGAAAACACAGTAAACAAATAGAGTTTTGCCATGGAACAAACCACATGCAGCACAGAAGAAAGACTGGAATTTCACTGGTACTGTTCCTTTTTGCTCAGGCATGCTGCTTGATAAAGATGACTGTTGCCTTGAGTACAATGCAGTTTGATAAAAATTACCCTGTTAGTTAAAAAAAAAAAAAAGAGTATTCTTTTCAACTTCATTTTTAAATTGCAATTTCTGTGAAGTTACTTCCAATCTTTGTCTTATGTGCTGCAATATAACAAATTCTCACCTCTTTTTTGCCTCTGCCTCAAGTGCTTAGACGGGTATTTTTGAAACTTTCTGTCTGGGATATCTGTTTTTCCTGTGCACATTATCTTACTAAGCTAATGGTGACATGGTTTTTGATGAGACAAAATCTGTAATTATAGAAGTCCAGAAAAGGTGACCTGTTTGCCACAGGGGCCATAAAGATCCACTTGTCTGTCATCTCCAGCATTTTTAGAGGCATGCTAGAAGTTAGGCCTCTTCCAAACACACAACCCAGTATCTCTCTAAGAGCAGTATGGGGAGAAGCTGGATGTGAACCATACTCACTTGAATAGTGGGATGTGAGGGAAAGAAGCTATCCCTAGGCACATGTCAAAAGATGATCTAGTAGAAAGGACATCTAAATGACCTAAGGAGCTTAAGCACTATACAAAAACCCTTGATGTGAGTTGTCATGCCTGAAGTACTAAACTTATTGATAGGAGAGGGGAAATCCAACCTGGTAAGACTGATTGATATTCACCAAATTGCTCTGCCTCTGTTTACAACAGCTAAGGCTAGGCTGGGAATCGTAAATAAGGGAAGAAATTTATTTAAACTATGGCATGAGCTATCAACACTATGTTCACTGAAACAGAGTATTAACTGAAATGATGCAGCTTGAAAACAATGAAAATAAGGAAATTATGCTACAAAATGATTTTATTAGATAATTTCACCATTGGAGGAAACAAAACAAATCTGACTGAACATGAAGAGTAGGAGAACATTTAACTCTAACATGAAGTCTTCCTCATAGTTATAAACACAAGGAATTAAACATCAAGAGAACATTAAGTGTTTAGTTTAAACGTGCATATTCACGATGTCTTGAGAAGACTTTTTTATTGACAAGTGATTTACTTTTCATTTGTCTATTCAACAAACACTGTATTGAATTCTAATAAGCTAAGGAATTCCTGTAATTAAATAAAATTATTAAGATGATGTCTTAAATTTATTCAGGAATGACTGCTTTGCTATTAGACTTAAGCATACCAGCGAACATACTAACAAAATCATCTAAGGATAAAATTATTTTTGTCACTCAAAACAGCAAACCATGTAAAGCAGCTGTGTTAGTTATATGAGGAAATGTCACCACATTACTGTATTAATGTAAATTGTTCATCTTTGTTAATCTCGATTAATAGGAAACCATCAGCATAAAAATCTTCACAGTATTTTTTTTCATCAAGTCATACTTTTGTAAGTGTCATCCTAGAGTGGGAAGGCACATAAGATTCTGCCTCTTTCCAGGGAAAAAAATTGCAAATTACCAAAGGAGAGGAAAGAGCTAATACCTTGAATTGTCTGAAACAGACCTTTCTAGGCTTTTCAATGTCTTCTGCTTTCAACATTTTGAATTATTCATCGTTTTTCTGTTTGACCTGTCTTGTTTCAAAGGAAAAGGCCAACAGAAGTGTAAAAGAAAAACAACTGGAAATATATAACCACTTTCTTTCAAGTAACAAAAGCATGTCTATAAATCTACTTGTGTACTGTGTAGAATAATTTCAGAATAAAAATATCTGCATCTGATCACAACTGTAAAATCTGAGAGAATTTCAGTTTTAAGAACTGTAATAAGGTGAGTTTGATTTGCAACATAAATAATATTTGTCTATATCAACTTTCTTTCCCTTGTAGTTTATAATTAATATCTTAAAATGATCCTCTGAGAATTTTTGGCTTAATTGCTCTCTAGCAAATGGTTTATATAGTTTGAATTGACAGGTGGTTATAAGCTAATAAAACATTCCCTAGACCACAGCTTTAAAATCTCCATGCAAAATGAAGTAAACTGGCTTTATTTTGCATTTTGACAGTGTTTAATCCTTAGTGGGCAACCTCTCACACCGATCAACCAGCCAACCAAAACTTTCCTAATACCATACAACCTGGAAGAAAACACTCAAGTCTTTCAAGATTTCAATGAATTTTGTTCGATTCTTCACTTTACTATGGCCTTTTTCCTGCATGGAAAGCAACACCAGGAAATCCTATTTAATTTCTTTATGCAAAGAATTTTGCATAGCAGGACAATGTGCAGAAAGATTTAATTGGATCAAGTAATCAATTTGAAAAGTTCTGACAGCATGACCAGGTATTTTACTTAAGCACTAATACCCCTAATTGACAACAGATTCTTATAACAGTGCATCAGTTAAAGCTGTGCCATCATTCACTGAGTTATAAATTTTATGAGCACATAATGCCAGTTATATAAATTTTATTTTTCCTGATCTTAAATATTCTATTAGACAAAAGCCTAGTCACCATGCAAAGCTGTATAGTTTCTTGATAGATGACTAGGTTAGAGAAGGTTAAGTAGACAAGAGTGTAAAGTAAATAAAAGGCTGAATCGGGAGCATTCCCTTTACACACAGACATTCTTGATACTTGTTTACTTTAGCATTAATTACTTTGTTAGAAGTTTAGGTCAAAACCGAAATTTGGAGTCTTAGTTCAAGTGGATGAGAAGGCTACTTTTATGTTGGGAGAATTCTTTTCACTTTGACGAGAAGAATAAGAAAAAGGCTGGAAATTGAAGACAATATATCTCATCAGAGTGCAGCTGCTATTAGAGGAGAAGAGGTGTGAAAACAGACATGTCAAACATGTCTGAACAGACATCAAATACAGTAAAAATCAGTATCTTGGACATTATGTCAGCCCTTTGTCATGTCACTTCTGGTTTTCCTGCAGAAGTTTGGTTTTCAAGCTCTATCTCTTACTACCTTTACTAAAAAGGTCACTAATATTATAATCCCTATGAAACATAGAGCATGCTGTGGTTGCAGTTTGTTTCATCCTGAAGGTCTATGATAGTTTACCCCAAGTTTAATTTGGTTATTTAAGAACGCAAAAAGATAAAAGAAGCACTTTAATTGAACTCAAAGGAAAAAGAATAAACAAAACTGAAACAGGTGCCCTACAGTTACAAATTAATTTGCACTCTCTGTTTTCCTCTTTCATATTTTTTTACAGATGATTACATGGCTAGTACCTATATAAAATTTATGTAATCCTTGTTAATCTCCACAAAGAGTCTACTTAAAGTTTTAATTTTATGTCTAGAGACAAAGTTAAGTTTATTAAAAGTCTAAACCCGGATGATCCAATCTACTTTTAAAATATTTTTTGCAGTGTTTTTAGATAGCTGTGTATTGATACACCACTGTTGAAATATTATTTTGGGTAAGTGGAAAGTTGGTATGTTAGAGGCATTTCACAAGCAATTGATTATATATTTTTTATAAAAAACTATTAATATTTTTCTGTTTATATGTTTGTACAAAGGAAATGTCATGTCAAAGAAACAGCAATGAAAAAATAATTTAAAAAATATTTGCTAATTTTAATTCTGATTTATAGCATAAATATATGACATAACAGCCTATCTCAATTTATGTTTTTATGGACATAACATTATGCATTACATAAATAATTTAATGACTATGTAATAATTCAACTTTAATTAGCATAGCACTTCTCCTTATGTACATGCAGCTGTGTCACTGAGAACTGTTTCTTTTGTAGCCTTGAAAGAAGAAATTCCTCACTTCATCACAGTCTTCTTTGGTAATAACATTAATGTTACAATATGTTACATGTGGAGAGCTAATTTCCCAAAGAGACTCTAACTCAGTAATCAAAAAGCAAGAAATTAAGGTTAAATGCAGAATGAAATTCTAAGCATTCTGCTGGCACTCAGGTATAAAATCATAGAATCATAGAAAGTCCTGAGTTGGAAGCGACCCACAAAGATCATTGCAGTCCAACTCCTGCCTCTGCACAGGACCACTCCAAGAGTCACACCCTGTGCCTGAGAGCATTGTCCCAACACTTCTTGAACGCCGTCAGGCTTGGTGCTGTGATGACTTCCCTGGGGAGCCCATTTTAGTGCCCAAACATCTGCTGGGTGAAGAACCTACACGTATTATCTCCTGTTATCCAACCTACACCTCCCCTGACACAACTTCAGGCCATTTTTTCAGGCCACTGATCACCAGAGAAGAAATCAGTGCCTGCCTCTCCTCTTTCCCTGGTGAGGAAGATGTTGAACACTTGGTGAAGAATTTCTTTCCAAATATTGTACATAACAGGATGAGAGAACGGAGTACTCACTTCAGAGCAAAATAAATATATATAGTCTCCCCAAAAATCCAGATATGATCTCTGGAATAATGGATCACATCAACTGATAATTTGTTTTGAATAAAACCCTGTTGTTTTACAAACCTGGCTTTGAAACCATGTCATGAAAAGTGCTTTAAATAAGGATTAACAGAACAAGAAGTGGTAGCTGAAGAATGCTAGTAGCCAGCCAACAATAAGAAACAGTAATGCACACAAACCTCTATAACTGGGGAAAGGGAAGTCAGGCTTCGTGGTGTGATTAGGACATCAGCAGTGTATGACAGTCTCCAAAATACCCTGCTATAGGTATATCAAGTGAAGAAATATGGGAAAGAAAAAAGTGCTGAGACTCTTACCAGTTGGTCAAGTTTGAGAATAAATTGGTATAGTAAATACATGATAAGATAATTTCTACTACTGGAATGTTAATATAAAATAGGAATAGCTTGTACAATAAAGGCAGGTAATGAAAAAAGGAGGGGAATTGCTTTGAAGATGAAGGATGCATTTGCTTGCCAAGATAGAAAATAACAGAAGCTTGTTGAAAATCTCTGAGTAGAAAGGAAGGGGAAGACAACAATGGAGCTATCTGATTAAAATCTACTAGAGTCCAAAATGTAAAGTTGTTCAGGATTTGTGAAGAAATACAAAAATTATTCAGTACACAGAATTGGCTTTCAAAAGGAATAGGGGAATTAGGGAAATAATACAGAAAAGTAGAGCTAATTCCAGCCAACATGGAGGTAGGTATTGGATAAGAACATGAAGGTGAAAGGCCATCTTAATGTGAATAAAAATAAACCAGTGGTATTCAAGATCTGGTAGGGTTAAGAAGCAAAATGACACAGAAAAAATATTAAAAAGTCAGGCTCTCAGGAAGACATGTTCTCAGAGGGTTGACAAGTATTGCAGGTGAATGTAAGAAAAAGTGATATAAATCATAAGTGGCCTTTTCTTATGAACACAAAAAATAACTAAAGCAAAGATAGGCAGTTGGGAAACTTCTCTGAATTGGGAGTTTTTTATAGATCTCAGATGAGTGGAGAAATTGTGCAGGAAGCAAAAACTATGTTAGCTTACTAACAATAAGTTGAAAAGCACAGACCAAACACATAGGGACAAACTCTTAAATGTCTAGACTCTATATGAGGTGCAACTTACAAGAAATGGCATTGATAGTGCAGAAAAAAAGTATATTTGTAAGAAAAGGAAAACTTAGAATATCATTGGTCAGCTTCTTTATGGAGAAGGAAAGGTGTTGGCAAATGATGCCTAGAAGGCCAAATATTTTATTGGCTTATGGATCTTCATAAAACATTAAAATTATAAGCCACCATTTGCTACTAGCAAAATTGATGCAAAAAAAACCCCCAGAAGTTTCCAATCTAGAACAAAGGAATAAGAAGTGGGAGTACTGTCTTGGGGTGACTTTATGATGTGTATCCCATATCACTGCCCTGTACCCAGAAATTAACTTTGTGCCTTTCTATGCCTTTAAACTGAGCCTGAGAAGAGGAAAAAAGTGAGCAAAACTTTCAAAGCAGTTTGCAGTTTGTTTCAAGGACACACACACTCCTCTGCGTTCTGCTGCGGCGAGAGAGAGGAGCAGGCAGAAGCACTGCTTGCTTTCCAGCCAGCTTTTGGCCTTCTTTTTCTCCGGAGGGAGACAGAGAGTTGAACTTTTGTTTTCCTGGGACTTCATTTCTTCCCTTCTTCTTTTTTGGACTGTTTCAACATCAGAATATATCGGGACTTTTTCCACTGAGGTGGACGTCCTGGAGGAGGGCCCACCCCGTCCCAGCTCTGAGGAGGAGGAGAGAGGCTACCTATGGAAGGACTCTGAAATTTTCCCAGGTTTTCTCTCTACAGAGAGATGTTTTAATATTTAGCATTATTATCCTCTTCCAGTGTGTTTGCTAAATAAATAGTTTTTATCTCTTTCACTTTCTTTCTAGGAAAAAAACTCTTTCTTTTTTTTCCCGAGCCTGGTGGGGGAGGGATGGTTGTAACCTGCCTTCTCTCAGAGGACATATTTCCAAATTTGTCCAAACCGGCACAAGTACTTAAATAGCTCAGATGTTTTCAACTCATTTGATTCCGATATTGTTCAAATGAAATCACAACAATTAAACAGATATTTTCAAGACTGAAAAATGTGAGAGTGATTCATTTATTAAAAAAAAAAAAAGAAGGCAAACAAGAGGCACATGTCAGTTATATATAATCCTTGTCAAAAAACCAAAAACAAACAAACAAAACACCCAAAAAATCAAAAAGCAGAAAAGCAACTAATGAAACCATCTCTAACCATCTGAAAGACCAGACAGAGATAAACAGCAGCCAACACAGACACGTAAAGAATAGAGAACTATAATTGTATGTATATAAATATAAATATAAATATAAAAATAAATATATTTTTATATATTTTATATATATATATATATATATATTTGGGTTTTTAATGAAAGGATGACAAATTTGTAGGTCAGGAATTTGTTGTGCTTTTTGACCTTTCTGAGTGCCATTAAAAATAGATTATGATATAGACCTATATTGTTGATCCACCTTTTTTTTTTTTTTTGTAAGTATGGTGCTAAATGAATTACTCTTTTAGTCACATACATTTTTTAATGACATTTTCCTAAAATCCATTTGAACTTTTAAATTTCCTTAAAAGGAACTTTTTCATTGCTTTGAAGAAAATAATAGTGTAGTTGACAGAATGATTGGTACTTGAGAGACAGAGATTGAGAATGATTGTGCAACTACTTTTCTTTGTTTTCATTTTAAAGACAAATGGGAATCAAATGCCAGCATGAGGTAGTTATAAACATAGTGAAATTGTTCTACTAATCTTGCAATATGCTGTCAAGATAATAATAGCTCTAAGCATTCCCATTGATTTCTGAAGGAATTACTGACTTATTATCTAAAGAAACTACTTATAGCTGGTTAAAAATGAAATGTGGGTTTGAAATATCCACTATTTCAATAAATGCTGTGAAAATTACCCTTTTATTCAAAAAGAAAGCAAGGAAAATGAAAAGTAGCATGTTATGGATGTGTCATCTTGAGTTACACAGTTGTAAGGTGGATGGAAGGGTCCCCACATACCTTTTCATGATTGCTTGGAATTGTCCATTCAGAGACTTCTATTTCACAGATCTATCTGAGACTTCAAAATTTATGTTTTGTCCACATTGGACCGAGCTGTTGCATGCCATCCCAAGACAGAACTGTAATAAAACAGTACTCCTTGGAGCAAAACCAACAATATTTCTTGGATTCAATTTCTCTCCTTCTTTCTCTACCATTAGAGAACACTGGAAGACAGAAATCATCCCATTAGAAAGTACTAAATCAAAAAACTCTAATTAAACAAAGTATTTTGAGAAAACTACCTTTAGCAAGAACTCTATCTTTCATGCTCTACAGTGCAAATCCAGTGAGTAAGGTAGGAATGAGGATCAAACCTTAAATCTGGATAGTAAATGTGTGATTTCTTTGATGCATATTTTTAGGTTGAGGAGGTCTTTTTCTGCTCAAGGAAGGAATACATCTCTGAAGAAAATTTGCAAACAAATTTATTACTTTGAAATTGATGTTAGAACTCTTTTGTTATGCTTCATGTTATGTGGTAGTATAACTGTTCATTCAAAATCTCAGGATACTAATTTTACTTACACAATGCAACACTTAAGTAGTAGCTGCTTTAACAGGCAGTGTCCTTTTGTAATAAGAACGGTAATCTTATTACAATGTTTGAATACTTTATACATTAATTTTCAGAAGACTTGCATATGTTTTAGGTACCATGCTCAGTCCACATCAGTTTAAGTAGTTTACTGAAAAATATTATAATGCTTCCTATTATAAGCATAATCTGACAAATTATTTCCAGTGTCATGCTTGCTGCGTTCTTGATGCAATGTAGCCCAGTTTACATAGGATGTTTAGAGCACTTGGTAAATTTTCCTGCTTTCTGCTTTTACCCCAATTCTGCTTTGGAAAATTTCATTCCTTAACCTTGATAGGTTAAAACTCTCTGTTCTGAGGATTGGGAGCCTCAACCCTCTCAAACTATCGCCAGCTACTCATCCACCTATGTTCAGCAAGAAAATACAAATATAATTATCTGCACACAAGGAAAAATTTACATGCCTGTGTCAAGCAGAACCTTTGAACCATAAATCCCAGTTTCTGGAGGCATGCAGCTCAGGACCATGTGTAATTGCGGAGCTCTGGGCAGTGTGTAGCATTCCTCTCATCATTGTTTCCAGATCACTTTGTTATGTGGCATCTATGAGACACACATAGCACGCTGTGGGGAAAACAGAGAGATGGCCATGTGTGGAAAGGTCACACCACAGGTATTACTGGTAATGCAGCACCATGTGGATGCACAGCATGGGGCAGCACTGGTGATCTTAGGCTGAATGCATCAGCTAAGGGCACTCTGTGACAGGCCTGCAGCACCAAACCCTGCTACAGGAACCCCAAGCTCATAGCAGCAGGTGGGTGCAGAAAGGCAGCTACACATGGGTGTACACAAGGCAGGTGTTGCAAGCAGGACTTTTGACCTCAGTATAGGGGGTACATTAAGTCTGTGCTTTTTATTATTTGTTTTTACCCTCTGCCTACTCCTCATGCAGCCTTCAAATCTGCAGTCTTAGGTGCCTGCCTTGTACCATTTCTTGTGGATGGAAAATAGGCTTCTACTTTGAGTACTGAATTTCATGAATCGGACATGGAACAGGTAGGTGCCCTTTGTGTTCTTTGTCCAAAATGAGTTTTGGCATGGTGGTAATTTATTCCAGTCTTTATATTGTACGCAAAGGTACCTAGTTGTGCTTATACACTTTTATATTTTACAGTGATTTGAAATACCTTGGTGTGGCGGAGCAAGTGGCTCCAGCCACTCTGTCTCCTGAGGAGAACTCAGACAACCCACTGCGGCGGTCTGCAACCCAAGTTTAGCATGTAACTTTCACGGTGAGAACCCATGATTCCTCTGTTCTGCTGTTTGCATCTTTCCCCCTGATTGGTTAATGTTTTCCCCTCCCTGTTTTATGTATGAGGTTATGTATATTCATATCCCTTGTTTAATATATATCAGTTCTAGAAAGTTCTTTGTTCCTTGACACCCCATTGGACCTAAGTCCCTCCTATGTGTTGTCCCCATTGGTTCCCTTGCTGTCAACCCCACCTACTTGCCTTTACCCCATTGGCTGAGATCCCCTTCCCTGCCTATTCCGTACTTAGTATAAAAATCCCTGGACCCTGTCAAAAATTTGGCTCTTCGTTCTTGCCCTTTCACCAGAGTAAACCTGCATGGAACACATATGGAGAGTCCCCTCTCTTTTTTCTTTGCCTTGGCCTTTGTGCCTTTATTTCAGCAATAGGAGGAAAGCTCCTTTGGGTGAGGACCTCTACTCCTTCTTTTTGTGTGCTTCAGTGGGGATTGCTGCCTTCCAGAGGGATTGTAGCTTTGACTTCCGGGATTCCTTTTGTCAGCACGCGAGGGGTAAACCCCCTTCAGCTTCCTCTCAGCTGCAAAACCCCTCACCTTGGATCTGAATACCTGAAGTAGATCAGGAAGCACTTGTTAAGAGCTTGAAAAGACTTAGTTTTCTGCTTTCTGTCAATCAGAAAACAACCCTTATAAATGATTTCTGATATATCTGAAGAGTATATAATGTAAATGTTTACCATGACATTTTCTACACCATGAGAAAGGTAGCACCACATTGACCTTCATACTTACTAGAATGAATGCTCTATTTTGAGAATTAGCACAACAGAAATATTTTTATTTCTTGATCATCTGTGTACTCCTGGAGATCGTTTTGAAAAAAAAAAATAGATGGATAGCAAATTAGAGCAACTGTATCATGTGTCAGTATTGGTTCTTCATATCCTGCACAGTTGTATGTTACTGTCCTTTGTGTGTTATGGTTTCAGTCCAATTTTCACCAATGATGTTCATTATTTAAATGAGACAAATAGGCTATTGTCAGGGACTGTGATCCTGGTGACATTATTATTCTGACCTAGTGTAAGTATCATGACCTCTTTTGGAACTCTGGCAGTAAATGAAAGGGTTCAGGCAGTCCAGGTGAAAACAGACTTGTCCATAAATCAAACCTTCAGACATTAGGATAAGTTTTATTAAAGAACAAATGGATTTCTTGACATTATGACTTGTATACAAGAGTCAGTAAATATAAATGTAGCCATTTATTTAAAAATATAAACTAGATTAAGTTGTGAAACTAATGAAAAATATTGCTGTATCTTTTATTTTCAATTTTTTATGTTGACTATGGAACTTCTAAAATACCAGAGGTGGATGATATACACAAAAACCCACTTATTCTGAAAGACAGCAGGAACCTAAGTTGATGAACATAGCTGCTGTTAGAGATCAGTGCCGTAATTAACTCTATAGCCATTTTTATTTAACATAAGGTTTCATGCCATTATTTCATGCTTCAGAAAGGTTCCACTATATCTGGATATGTAAGATAATATGAATTCTTAGGAAAGCTTTAAGAAAACTTAGTGGTTTTTCTTCAGAGGTTTTGATCTGAAATCAGATAGTTCAACAGTTGAAAAAATATATTGCAGAACCTAAGATGTTCTTTTACGTATACTTGTAGCTTTTTTCATCCTCACTGTACAGGTTTAAACTTTACACATCCATAAAATAAAGAATTCTAAACATATCATAAAGTGTTACATATCAGAAAACATTGCCCAAAGACATTTTTTTCAAAATAGTTTCATATTAAAATATATGAGAAATGAAAATCGTACAGTTCATGTACAAGATACTCTTCTGTTTAAAAAAAGAAATACCTCAAAAGTGCTGAGAGTCACATTTGCATAGTCAAGTGTAATATATTTATTTATAAATATTACAAGAAAAGTATATGCATCTAGGAATTAAATCTGATCTAGAGAAATTAATTTCCTTGGTCAGTAAAATATTTTTTCTTCTGGTTTTATGCAGTGGAAAAATTAAGTGCAATCTGAGTCCACATGGTGTATTAAATATTGAAAAATCCCTTTCTAAATTTTCACCCTTGCTGTAATGGTTATGTTTCCTGCCAGTGGGACACAGCATTAGCATTTTGATAAGTATAGGTCAGTTCTCTTTTCTTATGTTTTACAGTGACTGTCCTTTCTATTTTGTTTGTATAGTATTGATTTGATGATGAAAAATCAGTGTTTATATTGAAAGGTGTCTTTAAAGGAATAACTGCTCCAGGCCTGAGTAAAGCGATAAGCTAAAATTAGAGATCAGGTGATAAGTGGTGTAAGACAAAAAAATACCAAAATAAAGGGGTTACACATGAACAAACTTAGTAGTACCTGGCATAAAAAGCAACATCCTCCATAATGTTATTTATCCCAACCTCTTTTTATCACAGCTCTGAACTGTAAACTGCCATTGATTTGTGTGTTAAAATTTCAGTTGGTTACTGAAGTTTGCACAGCAAGCACCCTGTTGATACTTTGCCACAGTCAGCTTAAAATAATAAACATAATATCCAAAATAACAGGAACAAATCCCAAACCCTGAATTCTAGAACCATTTATGCATACATGACAAAAATGTGAGTTGAACTTCATCCTTTCTCATTCTCCACTTTACACACTTGAACTTAGCACTGGTAAGGCATCCGGGAGTCACAAATATCAGGATTTTGTTTATTTTAATTTGAAAAGACCTTTTACTCATCTCCTCCTCATTTTTGTTGAAGTCTGTACTCCAAAATAGCTAAAGGCACTCAGAAATTCTCCACAGTTCAGATCTATGAGACCGAAGTCCCTCAGTGCCTTGCTCCCACTCTGCTATCACCAAAAAATCTGTGAGTTGTCCATGCTGACTGTGAGGGTACTGCTCTCCCTGGCTCATCCTGGAATGGTGCTTGGACAGTTTGTGAGAGAAAGCTATCTGACCTGTGTCAAAACCATAGCAAGAAACATGCCAAGAATTGAATGCCTGGGCTACATTAGGATATCCCTCAAGCCCACACCTTTGCTCAGCTGGATTGTTAATGTGAATGTAGCTGTCAATGTGTAAATACATTACCCCCTTTTTTCCTTTCAGTTTAACTTCCAAAAAAGCAAGATAATTTTTTCCGAAGTCTTATACTATTCAGCATTGTTTCTTTACTTTCTATGTACCATTTGCCTCATAGGTGACTATCTCCCAGCATGTAGCCACCAGCTTACATTTCAAGTGACTTGCCATAGTACAGTTGTTTCAGGATTGAGCTCTATAGAACCAAAGGAAAATCAGTTTTCTCCTTCTTCACTATTATGATAGCTTGTGGCAACTTGTTGCTCAAGCTATTGTGACTCATATTTCAGTCTTGTCTGTCCAGAAATGCTAAGTCAGAGCAATGCTGAGCTGTTTTGCTTGGCTTTCTGACTTTTGCTAGCCAAAGCAATATGAAGAGCTTCATTGCCTTTCCTGGAGAGTATAAACCCGCATTGAAAAATTTTAAGGAAAAAATAGTGACCTTCACCACTCTAGTGTGATCCAAAGACATAGGTTGTATTGCTGGACCACAGGAAAAAAAGCCCACTTCATTAAAATCTATGTTTCTACATCTATGTACGAAGCTGTAATTTGCCTCATGAATTCAATCTGAATCTTGTTTATGTCAAGCATCTCCGATCAACTAGAAATTATATTACAGTACTGGAAATATGAAGAGTCTGTATTCTGACAGATGCAATCTCTTATCATTATCATCCATGCACTGTAAATCACCTGAGCAACATTCACAGCACTTGTCACTCTATGTTTAGTAACAAGAATTTTCCTTTCTATAAAAGGCAAGTGCTTCAGCCACACTGCCCAAGTCACAGAAGGCAAAGGTAAGGATTGGGAGAATGAGAACCACCCACTGCAGGAAAAGATCAGGTTCGAGTCCATTAAGGAACCTGAAGATGTACAAGTCATAGAATCATCGGATGGCTTGGGTTGGAAGGAACGTTAAAGATGATCCAACCCCCCTGCCATGTTTTTCACTGGGTCAGTTTGATCAAAGCCCCATCCAATTTGGTCTTGAACACTTGCTGTAACAGGGCATCCACAACTTCTCTGGATCTGATGAAATGCATCCATGGGTACTGAGGCAACAGGCAGATGAAGTAGCTAAGCCACTATCCATCATATTTGAGGCATCGTGGCAGTCCAGTGAGGTTCCTACTGACTGGAAAGAGGGGGAAATGTAACCCCCATTTTTAAAAATGGAAAAAAAACAAGACCTGGGGAACTACAGGCCAGTCAGTCACACCTCTGTGTTCAGCAAGATCATAGAGCAGGTGCTCCTGGAAACTATCCTAAGGCACATGGGAAATAAGGAGGTGATTTTTGAAAGCCACTCTGACTTCAGTAAGGGCATACTGTGTCTGAAAAATTTGTTGGCTTTCTGTTTCAGGGTTACAGAGTTGGTGGATAAGTGAAGAGCGAATGACATTATCTATCTGGACTTGTGCAAAGCACTTGACACTGTCTCTCATGACATCCTTGTCACTAAACTGGACAGACACGGATTCGACAGATGGACGACTCAGTGGAAAAGAAATAGTCTGGGTGGTTGTACTCAAAGAGATCTGGTCAGTGGTTGGATGTCTGAGTGTAGACCAGTGATGAGTGGTTTCCTCAGGGTTGATATTGGGACTGGTGCTTTTTAACATCTTTGCTAGGGATGTGGACAGTGGCACTGAGTGTACCCTCAGCAAGTTTCCCAATGTCACCAAGCTGTGTGGTGCAGTTGACATGAAAGAGATACCAGCCAGAGGGATCTTGAACAGTTGGAGAGCTGGACCCATGTGAACCTTAGGAAGTTACACAAGTCCAAGTGCAAAGTTCTGCATCTGGGTTAGGGCAATCCCAAATGCAAGCTGGATGGGGAATGGATTGAAAGCAACCCTGAGGAGAATGATTTGGGGGTGTTGGTTCATGAGAAGACTGACATGAGCCGGAAATGCGCGCTTGCAGCCCAGAAAGCCAAACGTCCTGGGCTGCATCAAAAGAAGTCCAGCCAGAAGGTTAAGGGAGGGGATTCTTCCCTTCTACTCTGCTCTGGTAAGACCCCCCTGGAGTGCTGCATCCAGCCCTGGGGCTCTCAACAGAAGAAGAGCATGGACCTGTTGGAGTGAGTCCAAATGAGGCCACAAAGATGACCAAGGCAGAACCTCTCCTATGAAAACAGGCAGAGAAAATAGAGGTTGTTCAGCATAGAGAAGAGAAGGCTCCAGGGAGACTTTCCAGTACCTAAAGGGGGCCTATAAGGTAGCTGGAGAAGGACTTTTTGCAAGAGCATGAAGTGGTAGGACAAGGAGGAATGGCTTTAAAATGAGAGTAGGTTTAGATTGGATATTGGGAAGGAACTGTTTATTGTGAGAGTGGTGAGACACTGGCACAGGTTGCCCAGAGAATCTGTGGATGTCCCATCATTGGAAGTGTTCAAGACCATGTTGGATGGAGCTTTGAGCAGTTTGGTCTAGTGGAAGGTGTCCCTGTTCACGGCAAGGTGGTTGGAACTAGATGATCTTTAAGGTCCCTTCCAACACAAACCATTCTATGAGCCTATGAATATATGTTACTTGAAGAAAAAGTTTGCATAAGACAGGAAGTTCCTGACACAGAAAAAATTTGAAGACTTTTAAGATGCTGAACAAAGTCAAAATGAATTAAGGGCTGATTTTAAAATCTTTGCTGATGAAAACTTATATTTTTGAAAGGAACAGAATGAAAGCCAAATGTATCCTGGGAAAATTAGAAAAGAAAAGGAAACTTCTAAAAAAAATTAAGAAACTGAAACTGATAAATGATAAAGGAAAAATTATATCTCATAAAGAGAAAAAGGCAGTGGCTTTTATTTAGGTTAGCTGACTACAACTAGAATGCAAGGGGAAATGCCTGGCCTTCATTCTAGAAATTGTTTCTGAGATTGCAAGTGCTTTTTTAGAGCTGAAGCCAGTGTGATAAAGTGCTGTTCTTTCACTAGAAAGAATGTTTGCTTACTATTTCATCATCCCCTGGAGGCACAGAGAAAGAAAATAAGCACATCAGTTGTCATTATGACAGGATAAAAATGGAGCCATCATATTTCAATAACACAATGCAATGAGCAGCCCCATCGAGTGATGAATTATGGACTCTCTCTTTCACACTCAACTATAAGTTAATATTATCTCCCCAGGATAATTAGAGTGAAGTTCAATTACTGACCCTGAATTACCGTGTGGGCCACTCCATGGGTTCTGACACAGCGTTTTACACATTTATCTTTTCACCTAATGCGCTAAATCTGCATTGCTCAGGTGATTAATCATACTGGGTCCCATCTAGCTCACACTATTCTTCTTGTATGGATTGGCTGGTCCCTGGAGTCCCCTTGAGCACAATATGAGAAGGTCTATTATGCTGTGTTTTTCTTCCAATTTGTGTTCTTCCTTGTGTTTTGAGATTGTGGTCATTTCTGATGTTTGCCCAAAAAAGCTCATTGTAAAAGTGCAACACTTTCAGATAGGGAATTATCCACCTCCTTGCCAACAAGGAGAAAGGTAACTCAGTCAGTGCAGGTAAAACATACCTATAAAACTCCAGTTGAAACAGATAGGTCCCTTTATTCTCTGTGCAAAGATGAAAGAAGAGAAATTCACAATATGGGTCTGGAGGCATTGATCAATTTCCTGCAAGCTGTGTTATTTCTTTCCCTTGTGAAGAACAAATTCTACCCTTGATCTAGTTACTCAAAATAAATCCCTTCCTAATTTTTCATGTGTCTTTTTAGAGCTGTATATAAGTGACCTCAAATATCCCTCATTAAAAAAAGAAAAAAAACCCAAGTTCTTATTTATAACACAAATTGTATAAACAAACATCTAGATTCAGAACCCTTAACACAGCTTATTACAATTATTTTTTCATCAGCCTAGTGTCTTGCTAAATATACATTGGTGATTTGAGAAAGCTAGATAATTCCACCTCACTTAAAGAAAATCCTGGTTTACTCCATGAGCAGTCTCAGTGAAATGAAGGAGAAGGGATTAAAAGAGAGTCAGAGGATCTGGATAATCAGCTATCTAAAGGATAGAGATTGAGGTCATATGCTGGGAGGAATAAAAGAGAATGAGATCCCCTTTTATGTCAGCAGTCATAATACTTAAATCTCAGGTTGCAGGGCATTGGAGTAAGTTGTAATTCCCTTACCCACTGGCCAGGGAAATGGGTAGCAAGGAGAAACAAGAGTCAGGGAACAATTTGAGAGAGTGACTACACATAACATGCAGATCAACACAATATCATGTCGCAAATTTGGGCTACAGCAAAAAGGTATGCATCAAAACAGAACAGGATCAGGAATAGAAGTAGATCTCAGAAGGATATCTAATTCCCACCTCTTCCCTGGATATAACCTCCCTGCATTAGATATCAATAATATGATGCCAATGAATAATTGTGTTTGCTCTTAGCAAGCAGTTTTGTGTTAAGCTATAGCCAAATTTGTTACAGAGGTTAAAACCTTGACTCTGAAGTGTTTTTAAGCCCACACAAATTTTTTTGTTTGAATCAGGTTCAGATCAAGTTTTATAGATGCTTATGTTTTCTGAACTTTTGAGTTCTAATTCTGTCTCTCTGGGTCACAATTTCTACAAATATAATTTATGTTAAAGAAGCAATAACTGGTACTAAACTGCTTCTACACACAAAGGAAGAAAAAGAGTCAAGCTAGCATCTGACAAATAACAATTAAGAGAAGAGCAGAAAAAAACAGAGAATATCCAGTCTTCAGGAAAAGGATGGAAAGCAGCTAGAAGCAGAATAAAACTAAGGAGTGAATGAAACACTCATTTAGCCTCTCTGCTATGTGACTTGTACTGTTTCATTGGATGACCCATTTAAATTTACTTGTTAAATCCTTAAAATACTATCCATACAAAACAATCAGAAATCAAAGCTAACAGCGTAATTAGTCATAATTTTATAACTGAACTAGTGCAGTTGTATACTGTATACACCTGCTGAAACTTGGTGAGTTTTCCAAAGAGGTGTGATGGAACATGCTGGCATGCTCTGAGTTTCACATTGATTTATTTTGCATTTATTTATCTTTCAGGGTCAAAGCAAAGTTATGGGCCCTGAGTCCATAAAACTGTAATTGAAGCAGCCATAAAGGTGGTGTGGAGGAAGGAATATGGTTCTAATATGAGCATAATAATGGGCTGGTATTGTGGCAAGCTTTTCAGAGGAAGGCAAATGCCTTCAATCCTCATCAGTAGTCATTTTTAATTACTCTTGCAGCACAACACAGTTGGAAACCTGACTCCTATAGCATGTTGGATATCTCTCATGAGATTTGCAGTACTTGTAGTAAAGTTCTGCAGTTTGCCTTTCCCAGGTTATATTTATATATTCATAAAAACTCTTTCCATTCCTATTCTCCTTCCCCTTCCCTTTCCTGAGAGGAGTTGGCATTGTGATGCAGAGGAGTCTTTAATGATTCTCAGGTGTTCTCAGGGTCTCTGAGTGTTGAGTGTCTTAAAGCCGACATTCCCCCAATCCCTGTTCTGTGCCAAGGGCAGGTCAGAAAGGCAAAAGAAACTCTATCTAACAAAATGCAAACATCAACCTCTTCCCACCTTCAGGCTGTAATACAAGACCCTGTCTTCCTAATCACCTGGAGAAGCATAAGCAGAGTAACATAACTGTTTTAATTAGACTTTTTGGATGAGACTAATCCTTTCTTCAAGTAAGACAAGGAATGTTTTCCAAAAGTCCCATGAGGGTCTGTACTTTTAATCTGTCTGCACATCTCTGCCTTTCCTAAATTGTGCACTGGAAAAGACTGTGATTTTTATTTGTTTTTCCAACTATGCATAGCAGTCTAATCACATCAGTCTAGATGATTTACTTTAGCACAGCTACAACTATCAATGAAAATTTTTCAATCATGTGATATGTCATGTAGATTTCAGCAGATGAGGTTTTTGGACTTGAATATGCTTTGATGAGCTTCATTGTTGATTTTTTTTATAACATAAATATCTATACTTGAGAATGTCAACCTTCTTTTATCTCATTCTCACTGATTTGTCACTTTTTTGTCCACTCAGGCCAGCCCTCATTACTCTTTTAAACATACCACCACCTTAATAAGCAGCCCAGGATTGGGCCTTACCTGTCAACAAGCTGAACTGTTCAAGAGCTACATCATTAATTTCAACAGCCAGAAAAACATAGCAAAGAGCACCTTCCTACTGAGCCAAGCCTACAGAGCTCTGTGTTGCCTCACCTGACAACATTGTTACTATTTTAGTATTTACTATTTTAGACCATAGAGGTACTGGCTTGAGTCAGGCAACTGTAATGTGAGAAGTCACTCTGCAAACCCAGGCACAGGATGAGAGAGATTGCTAATTGGGTAAGTCTGGACACCATCTGGCACTTGTAGTCTCTACCTAAACTCTCCAGATGCAGCTCTGAGCAGCTGTAAATAAAGACTTTCAGCAGTCAAAGGTAATTTATATTAGATATTTTATTCTGTTAGTCAAAGTCAGGAGGATTTCGTGTGTCTGACAGCCTTCTGTGAGCCAGAAGGAAGAATATGGGAAGGAGGCAGAGGATGGCAGTTAAAACTATACTGCAGTTGTTTTCAAGACACTTGGATCACTATGCCAGCAGTTCAGTCACATTTTCAGCACACACTTGTGAGAGCAGCTGTTAAACTTTGTCCAGCATGTGTTAGCATCTGAAAAACATACACAGTTTGTGTTTTGTCCCCCATGAGGTTGATATCATCTATTAAGAAAGACTGAAAATTCAGGATGCAAGTTATGTCATAGTGCTACGGATAATACTAAGAAATGTAGCAATGGATCAATCCCTTTCTAATGGTGTAATTGAATCTTAATTTTCTTTTATTATTGCCATAACATATTCCCATATTTCTATATTATTCTTGGAATTTCATGGGTTTTTTACACTGTACAGTATTCTTACTCTCCATCTTTCTCTACTTACTCTTCTCTCTGGAAATCCTCTCTCTGGGTTTCCTCTCTCTCCATCCTTTCTACATTTTACCGTTCTTTTCTTTTCTCTTTCTTTTCCTCTTACCAATTTAACCTGCTTAATTTTCTTCTGCTCAGGCCTGCATGCCTACAAAAACTCTTCTATTTTCAAAAGGCAGCAATTTTTCTGCCACTTCATCTTTGAAACCAAACAAGCATAATCTGAAAAAGCCTCAGTATCCACTTAAAACTGCACTCCCCTGGAGTGAACCACAAACAAAAGTGCATCCTGGAAGGCACAGTTCCCAGACTTTCTTACTCAGCCCTCAATTGACATACCCAGTGTTTTTTCCTTCCTTTTTTTTCTGGTCTCTTTATTTTCTACCTGGTATAGGCCTATGTCCACCCAAATCCATGTCTACCTTTCTGCTCTTTGTTTACTTCGGACTTCAGTAATTTCTGTCCACCTTTTGCATACATGGAGATTGTAGTCTTTCCTAAGTCTCTAAAGCACATGTTACTGTGTTGATTGTACTAAAAAAAAAGCAAACTCCTTCTCTGTCAATAAGAAGAACAGTATGTGCTATAGCTCTTTAACTGACCTCAAATTCTATCTCATAAATGGTCCCAAGGGTTTCTTTTAGTTCCATCCAGGGCCACTTGCTCAGCACATTTCCTCCCTGAATCGATAATGCAATACCTGGGCTGGATAACAAAAAGTGGAATGCTACCTTTTTCTTTTTCCTTTTTCTTCTGTCAGACTCTCAGTATAACCAGACACACTGATTAGATCTGTTTTATGAAACTCCGTGTGACAACCAAATTAGACATTTGGAACAATACCTGTCTCAAAGGAATGACAAGTGTGCAAGTACCAAGCTTGCAGTTGAATTTCTCTGTGATGAGAAAATTTCTGCCTGAAAAAAAAGTCTGGTTTATTTTAGAAAAATTTTGAAAGAAGTGAAAGGAAATGTTATATGCCCAGTTCCACAAGTGATTGTGTCATTACGGTATGTAACTCCACAAGAAGATTTCCATATAGCAATATTTTGTGGGTGATAGCGGGAAGACTTGCTGTGGTCATTCAACAAAATCTGTATTGAAATGGCTTTTAAATAGATTTACTACTCTCTTGCTCTCACTTCTGCAAGTTGTCATTAAAAGACAACTTATTTATAAATTGGAAAGCTTTTCTTCTTCCTGATCAGTAATCACATAATATTCTAAATAATACTATAAAGCATTTGTTGGAGCTTAGTTCCAAAGACTGTTGCAATATCCCTCATTTGGACCAGACTGACTACACTGGCAGTAGACAGGAGAGATGTTCTCTCTCTCTAGGAGGGATTAATCCCCAGGCACAAGGCTCTTAGGATGATGGAGGCTGCTCTACAGACTGTTCTGAAATCTGATGCAGAGGGAAAGGAATGCTCTGGCCTCTGTCCTTTACATGGTAACAACATCTTTTGGGTAGAAAAAGGAATGTATTTTCCTCAACAGCAGCTACTGCAGTTCTCAGTAGGCCTCTCTTAGATGTTGCTGCTAAAGATGTTCTAGTTGCATTTAGTCAAATTGGTGTAATAATACCGTGTTGAAAGGTGTGTCAAATTCTAATTTTTCAGTTAAGTTTTTTTCTCTTACACTGATGCCATGATGATTTTTTGCCTTTTCTTTTATACCCCTGTTATACCTTTTTTACAACTTCTGTACCCTTAGTGCTTTTTGCCTACATTCTTGGACTTGTTTGTCAAGCTGAGAGACTAAACATTTTAGAAGCTTTGTAGCTAGGGATCAGTGTGCCCACCCCAAGGTCCTCTCCAGAACATATTCTGTAAACCAAGATAGAACCAGCCAGGGGAAGGCTCCTTGTGGAGGGGGACTCACTGAGCCTCTCATTGGGGAATCTTTGATAGATATGCTAATTAGTAAAACCTATAATGTTATACCAGATCTTTTGGGGCAGGCATTTTTTTTTTGCGGGGTGCATCTCGATGCATATGACCTGGACATGTGCACCTAAGGATCCTTAAAATAAATACAAGGTAAAATCCCTTTTCCCCTTCTAACCGTGTGTGACTCTTGATTTTAAGATCAGGAAAAGGCATCAACACATACTCATATATTAAAAAAAGCCAAAACCCCACACCAAACCCTGTCAATTATTTGCTGTCTTTTTTCTATAATACAGCTTTGTGTGCCAGTACTTCCTACTGCACAAGAGTTAAAAGGATATTTTTTTAACATTCCTGTTTTCTCACATGTTAGCTTTATTACCAGAGGGGTATTTATATTCCTTCTTTTGATGATAGTCCCTGGCACATCTTCAGTGAAATGTAAATAGTGAAATGTCTGATTCTTTAGAATCTTCTAAAACATCCAGGACAACTTCAGAAAGTCATTGTAATAAACAACTAGTTAAGAACTAAGAATGCTCCTACACTATCCATTTCTTCCTCAAACAGTGGGTACAAGAGTTTGTCAGCTATTCAGATTTTTTTTTTTTTTTTTTTTACAATTCAGCTCTGAAGCTGTCTCAGGCTGGAGTCAATACTACAGCTATTTCAGGCACACATTTTTTAAGGAATATTTATGTCACCATTGATTGTCTTGGTTCTTTATAACCAAGAATGAGCCAAAATATATTTGCTTACAATACTGTGTATTTATCGGTACCTGTAGTACAGTATGTTTTATAGGGTTGGTTAATCCAGGAGGAAGGTTAGCCTAAGTTGACAAGATGGAAAGAAGTCATGAAAAAGAGATCAGATCCTATAGGATTTCTAAATATTTGTTAATGATTGATTGATTCTATGTAGAGAACTGTTTAATGGGCTTAGATGAGTTAATTTATTCTTCAGTTTTCCTGAGGCTCTTCTTGGATAGTTCAAAACCTCTGCTAGTTTACGTTAAATCATATGTTGCAGAAATTCAGGGTGTGAATCACTTGCTTAGAATTTCCTTCATTTTCTTGCAGTTGTAGAGTCTGAACTAATTGATGAACATTGTGGGAAATGAGTTCTGTGTTTCCTTTGAAAAGAAATACCACAAAGCATACCATTTACCATCAATTATGATATAGCAAAGATTGTCCAAGAAATTAACCTAAACAATCAAGTCATCCTTTGATATTATTTCAGTAGCTGACTGGCATTGTCACATTTCAGAAAATTGAATTCAGCATTATGAAACATATGTTTAAAAGTTGTACTCTTTCAATAATTATGCCATAACATCCCTATTTTATGCAAAGCTAACTAGATATTGTCATATTAAAATAGCAAATCCAATTCATTGCTTATGAAACACATGTTTAAAAAAATAAAAGGCACACTTTAATTATTTCAAGAGTGTTCAGACTGGCTCACCAGCCTACTGAATATTGTATTTGTTTAAAACTCAATCATGCAAAATGAAGACTCGATTTGAAAAATTTTAATAAAGATAACCAGACTATCATTATATCATTTGAATGCTAATCGGTGCTTTCATTCAGTGGAGGGAGCAGCGATAGTGTCAGCTTTGCTGGAGGCTCTTTATTTCGCAATAAAAACATTTACATTCTAATGATTTTATTAAAGCATAGTAGCTGTCAGCATCCCCAGATGACTCCCTGGCAAACTGTATCAGTTATCAACTCATATTGCCTTTATCAAAACCACCCAGTGGTGAGTCTAGGCCTGCCACAATGAGATGTCTGTTGCTCAGAGAGCTGGTATTTAATCATTTCTTCTTCAGTATTGTTCTGCTTACAGTGCATAAATAAGTGCTTCAAATAACCCCAGAGTGCTACTGACAATGAAACAAAGTATCAGTCCTATTTATCTTCCCCACATTCTTCAGAAACCTTCTTCTCCACTTCTTTATTTTCCCCCTTTTTTTATTATTTTGTTGTTGTTGCAGGCACTTTTTATTCACTCTAACCTATCATCATTCAACAGCTCTGAATTTCTCCATGACAAGCAGTAGAACTCACAGATAGAGTCAAGCAAGGTGATATTTTTTGTGCTAGGAATTGATATAATGAGTACTGGAAACAACTGGATTAGAAGTGATAGGTGGACTCTGAAGCACTGTTGACCTTAACAGAAAAACCTAAAGGGAAGGGAAAAAAGCAACCAAGCCCCAAGGTTGCCATTTTATATCTCAAAACAGAAAGAATGTTCCTTATGTAGAGAAAGAAGGGGCAAAAAATGGTGGGGTGGTTAAGCCCAAGATTGTAAACCTCCTGGGCAGACCTTGTCAACTTTCTGTTAAGGGACGCTAAATATAAACAGATGCATGCTATGCATTGTCAGATTTCTTTTCCTGACCAAGCAATGGTCTGAGGACAGCTCTCTTAGTGGTGATAAAAGTGTGTCAGTCCCCAACACACATATATGTCTGTTTTTAAAAGAAATTCTTTCTCTGGCTTTCATTCACTTTGTTTTTCACTCAGAGAGCCAGCACAGATTATAGTGCTCTGAGGAGTCCTTTTTCAGCTGAGCCAATTAAAACCATCTCGATCTCATTGGTAAAATGACTCTTAATTTGGTGGTAGTGAAGATCTTTCCTTGGATTTTATTTGAATAACTGCTTGGAATAATTTTTAAAACCTTCAGTAGAGTTTAGCTGTAAATGTTTCTTTTGTTTTGGTGTTAGCCCAACTTGCTCTGACAGATGGCAGAGTGACAGTGTACTAGGTGGGGGCTTTCAAGTTCAGTGTCCTAACATTTGACTTTCTGCTTAAACTGCTGAACATCAGTTCTGATCCTCTGGGATATTTTTCTTGCAGAAATGTCATCACATCCTTTTGGTTTGTGGCAGCTGTCCATCTACCCAGTCATATTATTATCCATTCTCCACTAAAGTGTTTAGTATCAACATCAAAATGCACCATGCAAATCAATAACATATTGTTGTAATTACATTTCTCGAGCTGGAAAATCAAATACTGTTTTCAGTGTTTGGCTGAAATGGCATAAATATGCAAAATCTATTGCTCAGCTGGTCTACTGGTAGCAAATCTATTTTAAATCTAGATCCTGATTTTGTTTCTGACTCTGCTTCTGATTTGCTCTGCAGCCTTTGGCAAATCACATTGCCTCCATCTGTAAAAGCAGATGATAACTGATCAAAGGCACCATCTCTGACTGGTGTGTGTAATTGCAGCCTAAAATGAGGACAGATTTTGAAAAGACACTTAGACACAGCAAGGCAAAGAGTCAGCAGTGCTAATGCTTGAGTGAGGGATGGATATGACATCTGGACTTGCTCATGAGTGTGTTTGGGTACACTATTCAGGCTGGGTATATTTTATGCTTGAAGGAAGTGTGATTTTGGCCTCCACTCCTGTTCCTTCCAACCTCACTCAATTTCCATATTCTCTTATGAGGATTTAAGATCTGAAGAGGATTTTCGAACTTTGAAATGTTCTGCTTCTGCTCCAGATGTTTTGCTGTTTTAATACTGTTGAGAAGTACCTTATTTTTGTAATTTAAAAAAGCACTATCCGGGTCAACAAACATCCACCTGCATTGAATGAAGAGAGCAAAACAATTGCCTCCTTTTAAAGGTACTTCACATTTTTCCCATCTGATCTTAGTACAAGACTCAGGGCTTCCATTTGACCCTGTCCTGCTCACTTTATAGTGAAGCGCTGTTGACCTGACCTCTTTGATATACCAGTGTTGACAAACATGCAGTCTGACAAACAAGGTCCTGATCAGAGTCTTTCACACACAACAGCAGTACTTCAAACACCCTTCAAGCTGCTGTTCAGATGATGATGTTGCCAGAACACATTTAATTTTTTTATAAGGTGGAGAGTGTACCAACAGTTTAGAAATAAATCCTCAAAAAATAGAATTGAGATTTTATCAACATGCATTTATTATTGTTTTGCCTAGTGCAGCTTTGAAACGTTATTTCAGCTGTAGCTTTACAAAGTAGCACATTTATCAGTATTGAACATAAGTGGTTTTATAATGTTGGATGAAAGATATTGAGGAGTTGACTGAGGATGCACTACCAAGCTAAACAGCATTTTTATACAAATGTCATTGCTTTTATTAATTATCTTTTAGCATAAAAATTCCCATTTCTTATTTTAAGTGCATACATGCATTTCTTTTGACAGAAGCAAAGGCCATCTATAAACCAGCTATTTTTTAGTTTCATGGGCCGAAAAAGCTGCTGATTTCAATTATTTAAAAGACAGGGA